>NC_067474.1:59389574-59730408 GCF_947179515.1 Apodemus sylvaticus | reverse complement strand
TCTGCGGAGAGTAAGTGCTTGTTTAAGGTCATGTAACAAGGCCATAAGGACGGGTGGATATTGGAAGCATTCATTTGAATCCTGTAGCTCTGTCGCTGACATTAATTCTGGTCTCTCTGCAGAGAGCAGAAAAAACGCAAGTATCAGAGAGCAGGAAAAGGAAATAGAAGAGGCCGAAAGAGAAAGGAGAGTGTGGAGCAAAAGGCAGAGCCTTGCTTACAAACAGAAACACAAAGGGCGCAGGAGGTTTTGGTACCTGCTGAGGAAGAAACCGAGCATCCTGGGAACCCTACAACCGAAGCCCTCCCCTTGGTAGCATCCCCCACAAAAGCTGTGCCTGCAGAAACTTGTTCTGAAGTATACCAAGGAAGCATTCAGTGCCAAGAAATAGCAGTACAGACCAATTCTCAAACATACCAACACAGGGCCAAAGCTGAAGACCTCTCTCCTGCCATGTGCCAAGAAATAGCAGTACTTCAACATTCTCCTAAAATATGCCAAGATATGGCTGAACCTGAGGCGCTTTCTCCTAAAACGTACCCAGAAACAGCTGGGCCCCAAACCTATTCTCCCAAAGCACATGAAGAAATGGCTGGACCTGAGGCACTCTCGCCTAAAATGTGCCAGGAACCAACTGTGTCACAAAACCATTCTTCCAAAGTACCTCAAGATATGGCTGGACCTGAGGCACTCTCTCCCAAAATGTTCCAGGAACCAACTGTGCTTCAAGAACATACTTTGAAAATGTGCCAAGATGTGGCCAGACCCGAAGTCCTATCTCCTGAAACACACCAAGAGATGACTGCTCCCGAAGCCTTTCCCTGTATGACACCTGGAGATGCTGCGGGCCCAGAAGGATGCTCCCCAGAAGCACTCTCCCAATCAGATGTCCCGGAAGGCTGTCCACTTGACACAACCCCCACAACAGTCACACCAGAAAAAACCACTTCCGACCCAGATCTGGGAATGGCTGTGACTGAAGGCTTCTTTTCTGAAGTCCAAGAATATACTGTATCTGAAGACATTTCTACAAAAACACACCAAGAAGCCGTTGAACCTGAATTCATTTCTCGCGAGACTTATAAAGAATTCACTGTGCCTATAGTCTCCTCTCACAAAACAATCCAAGAATCACCTGGGCCTGAAGGATACTCACCTGAAACATGTCAACCAATACCTGAGCCTGAGAACTATTCACTGGAAACCTGCTGTGAAATGGCAGGGCCTGAAGACCTCTCTATCAAGACCTGTAAGGACAGGGACGGGCCTAAACACAGCCTTCCAGAGGGAGCCCAGGAAGTAGGTGGGGCCCAAGGGCAGGACCCTGATGCGCAGGATAGTGAGGACGCTGGTGCTTTCTCTCAAGGTAGGGGATTTGTATAGCAACAGCTCCCTCAGAATTTGTGATTTAGAGCTGTCTTGGACAGTAGCCAGCTATTTCAATGGGAACTATGAATACCACTGGATCTTTTCAAGTAAAATGTATTTTCAGGCTACCAACATTCTATTGGCACATTTCCAAAATATTTAAGTAACTGAAAATTCTAGTTACCTATTTTGAGAAACTATACTAAGAGAAAGAAACAAACCTGGGATAAGATTAATTATGGGGAAAAAAAGTTCTTTTTGAGCTAGAATGCACGATGTAGCTGTGCTGGTTGGTTTTCATGCTCAAAACAAAATTCTGGTCCTTTGGAAGAGTAGCAAATACTCTTAAGTACACAGTCACTTCTTTCTTTCTTTCTTTCTTTCTTTCTTTTTTTTTTTTTTTTGGTTTTTTGGATTTAGTTTTTTCGACACAGGGTTTCTCTGTATAGCTCTGGCTATCCTGGAACTCACTCTGTAGACCAAGCTGGCCTTGAACTCAGAAATCCTCCTGCCTCTGCCTCCCAAGTGCTGGGATTACAAGTGTGCGCCACCACCACCCGGCTACACAGTCATTTCTTCAGCCCTAAAAAAAAAGAAACCTCTCTCTCTCTCTCTCTCTCTCTCTCTCTAACACACACACACACACACACACACACACCCCTCTTTTAAAACACAGACTCCTGAGCTGGGGGTTGTGGTACACACTTTTAATCCTAGCACTGAAGAGGCAGAAGCAGAGGAAGGCAGATCTCTGTGAGCTCCAGGTCAGCCTCCATAGTGAGTCCCACACAGCCAGGACTACGTAATGAGACTGTCTCAAAAACCAAACTAAAAGCACCTGGGCTGGGGGAGAGAGGCCTCGGTGGTTAAGTGTCTGCGCTGCTCTTGCAGAGGTCTCAAGTAGGGTTTCCAGCATTCACGTGGTGGCTTTACAAGCGCCTGTAACTCCAGTCCTAGGGGATTTAAGGCCCTTCTCTGGCATCACAGGGTTCCCGCACACACGGGGTACGCATAAATTAACACAGGCACACAAATGCACATAATTATATATCTTCAAAACAGAGCATCTACTGCTCTTTAAAAAATAAACACCAAGATTATAAGACACCATCATTTCTATGACATGGTATTTTAATATTTAAATATCTAATCAACAGAAATGTGTCTGCACGGTCTGCAGCATGGCCTCCCCTTCCCGAGTGAGTTACTGACAGTGCCAACATTGTTTATTGAATCTATTATTTTGTATTTTGTTTGATTTTACAGAAATGGAGGAAGAAAACAAAGCCGATCAAGACCCAGAAACTCCAGCGAGTCCACAGGGCCCTCGTGAGATCTGTCCAGAAGACGACACCTATAGCTCTGCTCTATTTTAACCGTGTTCAGTGCTGAAGCTGCGGCCCAGCTCAACACAGCACACAGTGAAATCTCTTGTGATTCACTGAAACACTGCAGCAATCACTAAAATTTGCATTGCTAATTTTAACTTATGGCTTTTTTTTTTCCATTTGTAGCTCTTATCTGAGAGAACTAACACCTTCAAGGCTCAAACACATAGACAATGTGTGTGTGTGTGTGTACACCCGTGTGAGCACCTAAGGGTAGGTATTTGTATATGGGGGAAGACAGAGCAGAGGAAAGGCTGGGTCATTGATTTTTCCCCTCTAAGAAGAAATGTATATTTGGTGATTCTGAGAAGATAGCAATTTTTTTTGTTTGATTTTTTTTTTTTTTTTTTTTTTGGATTTGGTTTTTTCGAGACAGGGTTTCTCTGTATAGCCCTGGCTGTCCTGGAGCTCACTCTGTAGACCAGGCTGGCCTCGAACTCAGAAATCCGCCTGCCTCTGCCTCCCAAAGTGCTGGGATTACAGAGAAGATAGCAATTTAATATGAAGACTTAGTATTTTGAAGTATGTAGTTTCTTGTGAGTTTTGTCAATTATTGATGTTGTAACAACTTCAGAAATTTACTCAAGCTTTACATGTCTTTGAGTTAATCTGAACAATTGTTATTCTAAAAGTTCTTGCAAGTTATTTTGGAATTGATAAGTATCATTTATTTCTGTGTGAACCTGGATCTTCTATTTCTGAACAATTGTTATTCTAAAAGTTCTTGCAAGTTATTTTGGAATTGATAAATACCATTTATTTCTGTGTGAACCTGGATCTTCTATTTCTATTTTTTAAACTGTGTTTGTAAAAATTGTACATTAAACCATTACTATGGTCTTATCTGTGTTACCAAGACAGCATTTGGTTTTTGCTGGGGTGGTAAAACACCTAAATGGCACCATGCCTTTGTTCACTAGGGTTTAATCTGGTCTCAAGGAGGAACAAAACAGAAAACAAAGTATTCCAAAAGAAAGTGCAGGGTTCGACAGCCTGGCTCCTGGGTGTTTTCCTTTCTGTGAGAATGACTCTCTTAAACCTCATGCTTTAAGATCTATGTTAAACAGTGCCGGCACCGTATGACTAGCACACACAAGAGGAGGGGTGCTCTTCTTTCCCGGAGGGATGGGGAGGATCTGCACAGGAACCCAGAGTTCAAGGTCAAGAGAACCGTAAAGCAACTCTGTCAATGTCAGGTCCATATTGAAGAGTTGTTTTACATGCTAAAAATCTACCATAAGGCAACTAATCTATTATTGGTGTTTAGAGACCTACCAGGACCAGGAATTTACAGGAGGTTGTGAGATATCTGACATATGTACCATGAACCAAACCTGCAAACCTGGTCCTCTTTGAGAGCAGTGTGTCCCTTCCCCCCCACCGTCCTGACCTGTAACCAGCCACGTAGATTATGCTTCAGACTCAGAGCTCTGCCCACCTTTGCATTCTGAGGGGCATCTAAGGCATACACCGTTGCACTGGGCCATAGGAAGTACTCCTAACCAGCCACTGTCTTTAGTCCTGGATATATATGTATAGACTTCACTTACCAGGTAACTGCATAAGGCTTTTCAACGATGAAGTTGACGTTTTCATATTTCAGGAATTCCTCTGGTGATAACAGTCACAGTGTCCTGAGAAGGACGAGACCAGAAGCCGGAACAGAAACAGTTCTGGGTGGGGAAATATTTGAAAATATCCCCTGATATTTTGTTGGTTTGGATTTTCCTTGCGCCTTTATAGAAGACTAAAAATAAGACAGACTTTGGCAAATAAAAGTTCATTCAGCAAGACCGTGTGCTAGGCTCCAAGGATATATCAAAAGGACAAGCGCAAGCCTTCTGCAGGGGACTTGGTACAGAGGGCACAGGAGCCACCGCCAGGGGCACCTTCTGGTGCACAGGTGCTCAGGACTCTCCCCTAGGCTTCTTATATTTTATCTATGCAAGGGAATTTTTGCCTTTATGGTTTTATGGCTAAGGCATTAAACTTTTAAAAAGCATTTTATGAGTATAAGTGTTTCCAGGATGTACACGCAGGCTTGGTGCCCACAGAAGTCAGAAGACAGCATCAGGTTCCTTGGAGCTGCATTGTCTGTCTGTGTGGGTGCTGGGAATTGAACTCAGGTCCCTCTGCAAGAGCAACACATGCTCTTAACCACTCAGGTTTATCTTTTCTTGTTTGTCTTTTTGAAGACAGGGTCTTAAATGTCCCAGGGTGGATTGAAAGCCAGCCTTGTGTGAGCACATATCCATACCTGGCTTTATGCAATGCTAGGACTGAACCAAGGACTTTGTACGTACTAGACAAGCACTCTTCTAACTGAGCTACAGCCCTGGCCTCTTGTTTTAAAGTGTGTTCATGTGCTCTCAGGAACTGGTGTGTGGGTTCATGGCTGCCCGTGTAGGCACATGCTATGAAACCAGAGGTGACGTCTATCTTCCTCCATTGTTCTCCAGCTTATCTGGTCAGGCAGCGGCTCTCTCTTGAACCCAGAGCCTAACACTTGGGTAGTCTAACTAGCCAGCTTGTCCCAGGGATTACCTGTCCTTACCTCCTGCAGGCCAGTCCACCCACTCAGCATTTACACGGGTGCTGGGAACCCAGAGTCTAATCCCTTACTTTCATGGTAAGAGCCTTATCCACTGAGCCATCTCCACCACCTTGTCCTATTTCCTTCTACCATTCCCTGTAAATCCATTACTTACCATTCATATCCAGACACTTGAGCGAATCGAATTATTCCTGTTTTCTTATTAGCTTAGAGTTTTGAGGGAATGAATGAGAATCTCTAAGAACCGCTAAGAACCTCCACTTTGTGCTGCCCTCTTCTTGTGGCAGGAAGGGGTCTGGGCATACCTGAAGTTCTTCTGAAGACTTTTACAATTTTGTGTGCTTGTGGTGCTTGCTTACCTCCAACTCAGAGATCAGCCCGTCTCTTGTCTCTCCAGTGCTGGGATTAAAGTTTGAGTCAACAGGCCCAGAGTTTAAGCGTGTGTGTGTGTGTGTGTGTGTGTATGTGTGTAGGTGCCTGTGGAGGCCAGAAGAGGGCATCAGATCCCGGGAAGTGGAGTTACTAAGCTGTGAGATTCCACGTGGGTGCTGAGATTCACACCCGTATCCTCTGGGAAAGCTGCTGGTATTTTGAACTGCTGAGCCGTCGCTCCAGCTCCCTTTAGGTTATTTTAAAAGGCAGATTCCTAGGTCTAGGATCTCCAAGTCTACTTTTTTGGGGTCTCAGTAGTTGGCACAGTTGGGAATTATACACTGTGACTAGCAGGACAAGCCCCTTTCACTTTTGACCGTCTTATTAACAGCGCCGACTAGTGGCAACTGCAGGTTATTCAGCCCATTTTTACAGCGTGTACGTGTTGCCCAAAGGCACTCAAAACTTGTTTCTCCAGCTAGACAACAGTACCTTCCACAAGAAAAGAAAAAAAAAAAACTTTTGAAAATTTCACGGACAAAACTCTTGATACAGGGCTCAGTATCAGTTTTAACTTTTTAAAAAATTCACAACTTTCTCTCAGAAAACCTGTCTCCTAATACTGGTTATTTCCTACTAGTGACTTGTTTAGTCAGTGACAACAAACACTTGGAAACAGCTTTTCACGGTTAAGCTTTTAATCTGTGGACTCGCATATTTCTAATATTTTATATTACAGTTAATGTCAGGTGGATTTCCTCCTCTCTTTCTTCTAAATCAAGATTTTGAAATCCCCAAACATAATCCAATGCAATAGAGTTTGGGTGAAAGAATTTTACAAGTAGCTGGAAGAGCAGGCACTGGAGCAGGGGGTTGAAAATCCGATTCTTGCCTAACTTTCCAACGTACGAACTGGCTCTTTATTCTTATTTTGGCTCTAGTGGCTTGGTATTAACTCCCAGCCTAGCTTGCTTGTAACACCTACCACTCTTGATTTACTTGCCCTCTTCCGACAAAGAGTTATTACTAAAAAAGTGGAGGAGAGTGATAAATATAACCCGTATGCCCGCGCCCAAGGAGAATTTTAAACATTTAACGTCCCGTTCTTGGGCCGCTAGTCGGCTCAGCGAGTAAAGGATCAGGCTAACACGACACGAACTTGATCCTGGGAGCCACGCGGTGACAGAACCGGCTCCGGCATTTTGTCATCTGACTTCGATATGCTCCCGCGCACACAATAAATGGAAAAAAAAGTCCCAAACTCCAGTTTTTTTGCTATGTGATCATAGACATCCACATCCTTTCCTTTAAACTCATGGTTATTTTTGGTCACCGAGGCCGCTTGTAATTCAAGGGTATCTTTGAGTGTACATCTTTATCCACATGTCCCACCTTCGGAGGTACGGTGAGGCTGTAGCGGGACCGCCATCGCCGCGTGATGGGTGAATGATGGGCCGCACAGCGCCCGGGAACCCACCCTGCACGCGGCAGCCGCGCCGCCATTGAGCGCGTTCTCCAAGACCCGGCACCTAGCGACAACTGCGCAGGCGCGAAAGCCTAAAGCACGGAAGCGGAAATCAGCGTTGGGCGCGCGGACGATTCAGCGACCAGTAACCATGCGCGGCTTGGAGAAGCAGGGTCCGTGTGCTACAGCGGCCCCATGTGGGTGCGCTCAGCCGGCCCTGGAGACAGGTAACTTTTAGGAAACAGGTAGCGCCCCACCCTAAGCTGGGCGGCCGTCTTCCCTGCCCAGAAGAACGCGAACCGCCTTACGTGCGTTCTTGTCCTTGGCGCCAAAGTGAGGGTCATGTGTCCCGGGGACCACGTGACATGCTAAGGCCAACGGGAGTGACGTATTAGGATCTCGTACACGGGGTGTGGTCTGATCTGCTTTCAATACAGTAGCTGCGTCGGCCACGTGTGTTGTGTGGTCTTTTTCCTTAGGGAGTTAGTTACGGGGAGATAGGATGTGTGATAGGATGCTGTCATTTGGTCCCAGTTTCTTCGTCTCTAATCCTCTTCCACCAGAGCATGGATGAAGACTTAAAAACAACCCCCCCCCAAACAAAAATTACACAGCAGTAATTGGAAATATTCCTGTAGAAAACTCGAAAGTTGTCAGAAGCACACACAATATAGATGGACAGAAAAATTCAGTTTATATAGATAATTTACAGAGTGGAGTCTGCTTTTATAGAATTCAAAGTAAGTGAAGTTTAGGCTTGAAAATACATATGATAAGATCACATTCTGGAAGGAAATAAATGATGATAAAGATCAGATTGCAGCTCCTGGAAGCAGTCTGCAGAGAGGCTGGTAGTGGCACTGAGGTCCTTGGTGTAGCTGGTGGGGCTATTATGCTTTAACTCAGGTACATACTGTATATAGTTTTCTTTTCTCTGTATAAGAGTAACCTTGTCTCCCCACTCCTACCCTGGAGACAGGTTTTTTCTGTGAAGTCCCGGCTGTCCTCTAACTCAGAGATTACCTGCCTCTGCCTCCCAAGTGCTGGGATTCAAAATAAGTGTAATACATCCTAACAGTAATAAGAGTTGTATAAACAGAAAGTAAGGAAACATTGAAGGATTCAGCAGGATGATGAAGGGGCTTAAAGGGGGTAATATAGGGGGTTAGGTGAGTGTGGCTAGGCAGCGTGGGGGAAGGTGTCCAGGCGGGCCCTTGCCTGGGCACCTCTGCCCCTGAGGGACCACACACACACAGACATGGTATAGAATAGAGTTTATTCAGAATAGGGGATGGGAGTTAGTGGTAGAGAGAGGGAGAGAGAGAGAGAGAGAGAGAGGAGGGGAGAGTGGAGGCCGGCCATGACCACGTGGGGGGGGGGAAGAGCCCCAGGGGCAGAGAGGTGAGAGTATGTGGGAGAGCGAAGAGCAAAGAGAGAGAGGAGGGTCAAGTAGCCCCTCTTATAGTGGGCCAGATCTCTGGGGCGGGGCATACCTGGCCATTGCCAGGTAGGTGTGGGGTGGAGCTTAGACAAAACCCCAACAAACATGTTGTGAGAGACAGTGCTAGATCTTACTGCTTATACTAATAAGATACAATAGGATAGGTTTGATGCAGATGAAATAAAATGGAAAACTGGAGTGTCTCTTCAAAGAACATAAAATAATTATAATTTATACCACATAATATACAATCGACACATTTGTTAATATAATTTATGAATTTTATAACTGTAAGTAAATTTATGGTGGGTATGCTGGTACACAATTGTGATCCCAGCAGCTAGGGATGGGGCTGATGCTGGAGTGTTATAAGTTTGAGGCTGGCCAGAGTTACAGAGTAGGACTTTGTATTTAAACATGCCTTTTTTTTTTTTTAAAGATTTATTTATTTATTATTATATTTAAGTACACTGTAGCGGTCTTCAGACATATCGGAAGAGGGTGTCCGATCTCATTATGGATGGTTATGAGCCACCATGTGGTTGCTGAGATTTGAGCTCAGGACCTTCAGAAGAGCAGTCAGTGCTTTTAATTGCAGATCTCTCATGATTTTTGTTTGTTTGTTTGTTTGGTTGGTTGGTTTTTTTGTTTTGTTTTGTTTTTGTTTTTTTTGAGACAGGGTTTCTCTGTGTAGCTCTGGCTGTCCTGAAACTCTCTCTCTGTAGACCAGGCTGGCCTTGAACTCAGAAATCCTCCTGCCTTTGTCTCTCAAGTGATTAAAGGCATGCACCACCACCACCGGGCAAACATGTTTTTAATAGTTGTGTTATATCTAGATTTTAGAACTATGAAGTCAATACCGAGAGGAAAATATGTTTTCTTACATCTTTGACCTTTTGAGTAATGGTTCTCACCTAGTTTTCTCCCATAGGGAATCTTTTAACTGAGCCAATAGGGTACTTGGAATCGTGTTTCTCAGCCAAGATTGGTACTCCAAGGCAGCCCTCCATTTGTAGCCACTCCAGAGCCTGTTTGAAGATCAGAAAGAGCATCTTTAATAATCCTGAACATTCCTTGATGGGCCTGGAAGAGTTTTCTCATGTTTGGTAAGTTGTTTCTAGTTAGAAGTGATAGTTTGGGCCCTGAGAAAGTATGCCAGGTGAAGACAACTTTGAAGTTATCTCTATGGTTATGGGTTATGATGGATTCCCAAATTCATTTTGATTCATTGCATTTGATTGTTTGTATTCTTTGACCCCATTAGGAATTTGTAATTCCCTGAGGGAACATGTTTTAATACTGCTTGTTCTAATTATGACGGCTCTCTTCTGTTTAGCTTAAACCATACACCTCCTTGACTGTGCCTGTGGTCATTATGCTGGTCTCTAGAACAAGACTTAGCAAATTGTGGTCTGTGGACCAAATATGGTCCATTGCTTACTTTTGTACATTTATGGGATCACAGTGGTGCGGACTGTGCAGCATGATCTGAAGCTGTATATTGTCTGTGGCATGCCTATTGGTTTATGTATTGTGTGGCTACCCATGTAAATCCTAAAATATTTATCATTTGACCTTTTACAGAAGAAGTTCATGGGCCTTGTTGTAAGCCCTTGAAGAATTCAGTGTACTCTCCCTAAAAGACAAAAAGCCTTACAAATTTAGATACTACTTGCTCTCATCAGGAATTGTTTCTGTCCATGTTTACCTTGTGCAGCAGGGAAATACAGTGCTGCTTTTAGGTTATCTTCTTTTTTTTTTTTAATAATATTCATTTATTTAATGTATGTGGGTACACTGTCACTGTCTTCAGACACACCAGAAGAAGGCATCAAATGCCCGTTACAGATGGTTGTGAGCCACCATGTGGTTGCTGGGATTTGAACTCAGGACCTCTGGATGAGCAGTCAGTGCTCTTAACTGCTGAGCCATCTCTCCAGCCCTAGGTTATCTTCTTAATTATTATTGGCACTCATGCTGTTTCATGGCTCCTGTGTAAGTTGTACATTCTTGTTCTTTGCTGTGGGTCCTTTGAGTTGAGTCTTTTTACTTGGTGACTTATGTAGGGCTGACATATTGTCAGTATTGGCTAACTCATTGTGTATAGCAAACGTCTCCTAGACCTGAATTTAATGGTTTAATGAATTCAAAACTGTTACTATATTCCCTCATGGTTCTGGCTTTCTTTCTTTTTTTCTTTTTTTTTTTTTTTTTTTTGAGACAGGGTTTCTCTGTATAGCCCTGACTGTCCTGGAACTCACACTGTAGACCAGGCTGGCCTTGAACTCAGAAATCCCCCTGCCTCTGCCTCCCAGAGTGCTGGGATTACAGGCGTGCGCCACCACCGCCCGGCTGGTTCTGGCTTTCATTTTCTGTTTAGAAAGGCTTCATCAAGTTGTACTTTTCTGACCTTCAGTTTCTCAGAGAGAGGGCTAAACTGTACTTCCTATTGCTAAGGACACAACGGGTATGAAAAGGTCTAGTATATTACATGGCAAACAGCAGCCACTTAGAGGCAGTGTTCACTTGGCCATGTGACATTCTGTTAGGTTCCTACTGTATGTCAGCCATTGTGTTGGGTACAAAGAATGCAGAAATTACGATCTTCCTGCAAGGAAGGGGGAGGGCCTATTGTCTTATGACTGATAAACTTAATAAGAACCGTTCTTCCTATTAATTAGAGGGAGATCATAGTCCCTTCTCAAATCATTATACAAAAATAATTTGTCCCTTTGTTAAACAAGTGTTTTGGTTTATTTTCAATAGGATTTTGTTCGTTTTTCACAAAAACGGCCATTTGAACTACAAGGCAAAAGTGCAGCCCCCTAGGCTGAACGGGGCAAAGACTGGCGTGTTCTCCACACGGAGCCCTCATCGCCCTAATGCAATAGGACTGACGCTGGCCAAGCTGGAGAAGGTGGAAGGTAACTCTTGCCTGTCTTTGTCTTGCTCTGTGAGAAGTCAGCTGGCACTCTCTTCTAGCTGCTGCGGTGTCACCTTGAGTGTCCCCAGCACTTAGGAACGTGTGACGGTCTAGGGCGCCAGCATTGGAAACACTTAGGAAACACTGCAGACAGCTCGTGGGAGGTGCTCAGGGCCTGGTTTATCATCCACTCTAGGAACCAGTGCTGTTTTTAAGAACTCACAGGTTTGTAAGCATTAGATTAGTAAGAAGATTCCTTAAGGCTTGGGATGTAGGAAATACAAGGTGATTAAAATTTACTGGCTAATTTCAGTTGTGGTGCATAGTGCCCAGTGGTTGATGCATTTCTGGAGAGCAGAACAGAGGTGTCCTTAACTTCTTGCAGGCTGAAGGGAGAGACATTTGAGCTATAGTGCAGGCCATCAGCTATGCTGTGTGTTCATGGCCTGGGATAAAACTACGTTGTAGGCTTTAGCCGTGTCAGGATGTAGAAGTGCCACAGAAGAATATGGATTGGTTTTAACTGTGTTCCTGGATAACCTAGTCAGATGTTTTCAGAGAGCTTCTGTTTGTTTGTTTGGTTGGTTTGGTGTTTTATTGATCTAGGCTATTTTGTATTCAGGTTGACCTTGAAGTCCACATAGAGCTGAAGATGACCTTAAACTTCTGACCTTATCCTCTACCTTCTGAGTACTCTTATTACAAAAGTATGTCACAGCAGTCCGTTTCCGTGGTGCTGCCAGTTGAACCCAGGGCCTTGTACATAGTAGGAAAGCACTTTGCCCACTGAGTTCCATCCCAGCTCAGAGAACTTCTCACTACATTTTTTTTTTTTTTTTTTTTTTTTTTTTTTTTTGGTTTTTTTGAGTCAGGGTTTCTCTCTGTGTAGCCCTGGCTGTCCTGGAACTCACTATGTAGACTAGGCTGGCCTCGAACTCAGAAATCTGCCTGCTTCTGCCTCCCAAGTGCTGGGATTACAGGTGTGAGCCACCATGCCCGGCTACGTTTTTTTCTTTTAAAGGTTTATTTATTATATGTGAGTACACTGTAGCTTTCTTCAGACACACCAGAGGAGGGCATCGGATCCCATTACAGACGGTTGTGAGCCACCATGTGGTTGCTGGGATTTGAACTCAGTGCTCTTAACCGCTGAGCCATCTCTCCAGTCCTCTCACTATGTTTTCGTTAGAGGCAGAAGGTGACAGCATGGGGGTAGGAGTGGAGAGCCCATTCCAGGCTGCATCTCCATTGCTTGCTCCTGGAGTGGGCAGAAGCATGATTTGCCCCTTGGACTCTACAGGGTTTTTGCCGAGGGTCTTATATGACAGGTTCTCAATGCTTTCCAGGACTGTTTGGTTGAGTTCCGGCCCTGCACTCTGCGGAATTGTGCTCAGTTGTTAGGTGGGTTGTCCAGCAAATTTAGTTACTTATCCACCTGCTTTTGTCGAGGTGGCTTACTAAATCAGACAACAGCACTTTAGGACATTTTCTGATCATTCATGCAAACAGCATGTTTTGATTACTTTTTTATTGCTGTGATAAGACACTATGACCAAGGCAACTTATAAAAGAAAATGTTTACTCAGGGATTACAGTTTCAGAAGATTAATTACAGTCCATAATTGTCATGGTGGGCAGGCTTGGGGTAGTATTGGAGAGCTTACTTCTTGATCCACATGCATGAGGCGGAGAGAGAGAACTTTGAGCTTTCGAAGCCCACCCCCAATGACATACCTTCTCCAGCATCTAATCCTTTCTAAACAGTCCCACCAGCTAGTAGGGACTGAGTATTTGGATACGTGGACCTTTGGAGCCCATTTGAACTCAGACCTGTAAATGGTAGAGATACATTGGTGATCAACTCAGATAAAAGTTCCTGCTCACACAGAACTTAGCTTTCTGTGGAAGGGGATGAAATCAGAAAAGTGCATGGGCAAACAGTAATCAATAATGAACAGTGTAGGGGTGGAAATAGAGTGCTGCTTCTTATACCTGCCACATGAGCCAGTCAGTCCTGTGTTGGAAGGCCAGTTGATAAGAGAAAAGCTTAATACATACTGTTCATGCACAGGGACAAATAATAGCCCGAGCTGTGAACACTGTAGGAGGTCCCCATGAACTCGAGGGTTCTCCTTTGCAGTCCATCATTGATATAGTGCAGGGTCATCTTCCCAAAGCTCTAGGCTTGCACACAGCATGTCTCCCATCTGGGTCTCCATGCAATCATGTTTTTCTTAAGTAGAGTCGGAGTCAATGTGAGCACATGCTGTGTTTTGGTTCTCATGCAGTCAGTGTTCTAAGAGTCAGGATAGGAGGCTCTATACCAGTCGCAGGGTGTGCATAACAGCTATGCAAGTGGGACAGCAGGAAACCTTAATATTTAATTAGAAAGTCTTGTGCCCTGATGACTTTTTGAGTCTTTATGGACATTTCTAGATCTGTATTTAAAAATGGTTCAATGCGTATCCGTTTATGGACAGAACACCTTGATGACGTGTTTAAAACCTTACCATTTTTCCAGGGGCCAGCAGAATGGACTCATCTTTGCTGCTCCTCTTCTGTGAGGTTGTTTGTCAGAGTTCATTTCCTCCTAGATGTAGGACTGAGGATCTCAGCTTTGTGCTGGTATTGGCTGGAAACACCCTCAGGTCCTAAGCTGCCCCTATTTCTGGGACATCTTAAGGCTGCTTGCCACCTGGCTTCCCCACCATGCCTGTGCACTTCATCAGTCTGCAGGGAGAGTTCACTGAACTGAGTCTGTGGTCAGCGAGGAGTCCTATATGGAACTCATCATAGAGCTCTTTGCCATGTTCTGTGGCTTAGATGTAAGTTGAACTCAGAGAAGGGGTTACACAGGGCATGATACACAGCAAATCGTGGAATGTCAGGCCTCTGAAGTCTGCTTGCCACTGTGGAAATGCACATTGTTCTTGGTGACACATTGAGGACTGGCATGTGGCTGGGAGTGTTGCAGAGATTGGTAAACAGGTGTTTTGAGGCCTGCTCACTGTCATGGCACGGAGGTGACAGTAGGCCATTGCCATTTTGCATGAAAAGGCTTGAGTGGAGGTGTGTATACTTGGGCCTCTGTTGGGACCCAGAAGAAAGAGAGCCAGGAGGGTTTTTCAGTGACGTGTTCTGTGAGAGCCTCGGAGAGTAGTAGTTCAGTGGGTGGAGATGCGGGTTTACAGTCAGTAAGGGCTTGGTGAGGCCGGGGCAGCAGGTCGAGAGACTTAGGGTAACCATTTGCCTTTCCCATTGTCCACTGCAGACACATAAGAGGATGTTTATCCCCTCAGGTGGAGCCATATACCTGTCTGGAATTGACATGATACACGGCACACCCGTCCTAGACATAAAGCCCTACATTGCTGACTATGACTCCCCACAGAACCTCAGTGAACAGAATGACCACTATAGGCCGAGGGCTGCGGCCGGGTCTGATGGCACAGCTAACAGTTGTGACCTGCCGCTGCTCTCGGGCTGTGGGAAAGCACAGCCTTGCCGTAGCACCAAGGAGACACTGACATGCCCTGCAGACGGGACCTCAGAAGAAAACCCCCAGGAGTCCAGAGACATGTCAGAAATCCAGCACACTTTGCCAGAGGACAGAGAGAGAGCGGTGGGTCTGGCACTGGAACCAAGCAGAGGTGAGAGCATGGATGTGCCTGAAGATCAGCTTGGACCACAGCAACTGAAGAGATTTCTGGAAGAAGGCACAGACAGACCAAGGAAAGTAGAAGGTGCCTTGGTCCTGCGGGAGAGCAGTGCAGACACACAGTGGGATGCTTCCTGCCATGCCAGGACAGCTGACAGAGCGGCCTGTAGTGTTGTCCCCGGCTGGGTGAAGGAGGCACCTGTAGCCCCTTTACAAGTCCGGTTTACTCCTCACGCAGAGATGGATCTGAGGAGGCTCAGTTCCCGAGGTGAGTTTGGGTCCCTGGGTCTCCTAGGAGGGAGGGAGAGATGAGCTCATGGTCCTTGTTGTGTTTCTGTTGTGCTGGGGGGGCAGGGCCCGTACATGTTAGCTACAGACCCAGTCAAATGGTGAGCTTGTCTTTATAACGAATCTAGGCAGGGTTGACACTTGTGAAAACATTTATATATACGGAGCATTTGTCACGATGACTGGGTTTTAAGGAGCAGATTATAAGCTGGGCAGTGGTGGCGCACACCTTTAGTCCCAGCACTTGGGAGGAGAGGCAGGCAGATTTCTGAGTTCGAGGCTAGCTTGGTCTACAGAGTGAGTTCCAGGACCCCCAGGGCTACACAGAGAGAAATCCTGTCTTGTAAAAAACAAAAAACAAAACAACAAAAACCCAAACCAGATTATAAACTCTGGGTGCTCTAGCACTGGCACTTTCTGATTGAGAACTGTTGAGTTGGTGGTGAGTCCAGGTGCTCAGAAGGCACGTGTGGAGGGTGGCCGCTGCCTCAGGAGGTGTCCCTTGACTTGGCCCTTATCTTTCATTTAATATTTTATTATTTTAATCATGCATACATGTATATCTATCTTGGGGGTATGTGTCCATGGAGATAATGGTGGAGGTCAGGGGAGGCTTTGTATCTCTTGGAGCTGGAGTTACAGCATGTGTGAGCTGCCCACCACGGGTACTAGAAACCCAGCTCCAGTCCTTCGTATGAGCAGCGAGTGCTCTCAACCGTTGGGCCACATCTCCCCCTCTGCTTGCCTTTCTCTGTTCTGTTTTTGAATAGCAGTCACATTGTGCTTGTGTTTGATCTATATTTGGATGCACTCAGTTTTACTTGCTTTTCTGTCTAGTCAAATAGGTGTCTGCTTTATTCTGTTAGGGCCCCTAGGATCTCACAGCCAAGAACACCCTCCTGCCACAGTGCTTTCCCCACCAGCATGCACTTCCTGACAAAGAGAGGCCACAGGACCCTGGTTTGGAGTGTGTTTAATGCACAGTTCTTAGCATGTGTTTCCCCAGTTTGTAGCAGACAAAGAATGAAGGAAGCTACTGGCTGTTGAGAGGCAGAGATGAGGATGCTGGCCAGTAGCTGGTTTCCTAGGAGATGACAGATATCCACAGGGTTGAGAGCTGCTCTTGTGTCACCTTTCAGTAAGCAGCCGGCATGACCATAGAAGAGGGACATGCACTATTTACTGTGCAGCTCTTCATGAGCTTCTCCAGCACTGTTCAGGCCGTAGGGAGGAGCAGCAGTGAGAAAGGGGACCAGAAACCCTGCCCTGCCGCGGAGCTGGTCTTCTAATGGGTGAAGAGACAAAAGCTCAAGGTATAGGAGGTCAGCACACTGCTGTGCAAAGCACACAGAAACCCTGTCAGAGGAGATGGTGGCAAGGGGCATAGCAGAGAAAAGGCAGCGTTAGCAGGTTACATTTAGAAATAGATGCTGTCTCAGGGCTTTACTGCCGTGAGCAGACACCATGACCAGGGCAAGTCTTTTAAGGATAATATTTAATTAGGGCTGGCTTACAGGTTCAGAGGTTCAGTCCATTATCACCAAGGCAGAAACATGGCAACATCCAGGCAGGCATGGTGCAGGAGGAGCCGAGAGTTCTGCATCTTCATCTGAAGGCTGCTAGTAAAAGACTGGCTCCCGGGCAGCTAGGCAGAGGGTCTTAAGGCTCACACCCACAGTGCCATGCCTACTCCAAGACCACACCTTCAAATAGTGCCACTCTCTGGGCCAAGCATATTCAAACAACTACAACTTGTCTTGCCTGTTTTGGAGACCTGTGTAAAATGCATGGTGTTTGTTATTTTGGAGGTATACATATTAACTCTAATGACAGTAAATACTTCACGAAGGCCATAGTCTCTGAAATGAGTCTGTCTCCAGACCCTGCTCCTTTCCTGTGACGGGCAGACCGACATGCACATTTCAGGCTGGAGCTCACTGTTTCAAGTTGGACCTGCGTGGTTGTAATTACAGGCGTTCGTCTTTCTCATTGCAGATGCAGGTCAGACGTCATTTAAGTACTTTCATTCCACAGAGGAAGCCAAGGGTGCCATTGAGGACATGCTGTCAGCAGATCCTCGGTCTGTGTACCGACGGAAGCTCTGTGAGGACCGCCTTTTCTTCTTCACTGTCGACACAGCACACGTCACATGCTGGTTTGGTGATGGCTTTGCAGAGGTTGTGAGGATTAAACCGGCTTCTGAGCCTGTTCAGGTGGCTGACCCTGAGGAATCCTTGGTGGCCCTGGGGTCTTGAGGAGCCCACCCTGTTCTCAGAAGCTCCGTTGGCCTCTGGGTGTGCCTGCTCCTGTCATCTTATGCTTTGGCTGGCGCTGTATAAAATATTTATCAAGGACATTTTGGTTTTTTGTTTTTCTTCTTTTTTTTAAGGTTTTGTTTATTTTATGTATATGAGTATGTTGTAGCTGTCTTCAGACACACCAGAAGAGGGCATCTGATCTGATTTCAGATGGTTGTGAGCCACCATGTGGTTGCTGGGAATTGAACTCAGAACCTCTGGAAGAGCAGTTAGTGCTCTTAACCTCTGAGTCTTCTCTCCAGCCCCTGTTTTTTGTTTTTCAAGACAGAATTTTTCTGTGTAGCCTTGACTGTCCTAGAACTTGCTTTATATACCAGGCTGGCCTCAAACTCAGAGGTCCTCCTGCCTCTGCTTCCCAAATGCTAGGACTATAAGTGCAGACCACCATGCCTGACAAAGGAAATGTATGTTAATAAACTTACCTGAGAACTGTAAAGTCAGAGTACTCCTCACTGTGGACTTGGCTCCAGTGCTGAGACTCCCCGGATGCTGAGGCGGGGCCTCCTGCAAACGCTTCTCACTCTCAGTGCCGGTACAGAGAACATTCTACTTTATTTTACTGGTTTTTCGAAACAGGGTTTCCCTGTGTAGCCCTGGCTGTCCTGGAACTCACTCTGTAGACCAGGCTGGCCTCAAACTCAGAGATGGGCTTGCTCCTACCTCCTGAGTACTTAGATTAAAGGTGGCCACTACACACGGTAACAACATTCTAACAGGGCCTTTTATTATATCTGATCTCTTCAGCGGTTTACATTGGCCTTCCTCACTCAAGAGACTGGCCTCTGTTCTCTTGTAAATCATACTGAGTTATAATGTTTTAGGACCAAGTAGCTGCAGAAATCCTATGGATTAAATCCCTGCATTTGAGGGACTTGGACACATGGGGACACACACACACACACACACACATTAAAAACGCTGAGCTTGCCGGGCGGTGGTGGTGCACGCCTGGAATCCCAGCACTCTGGGAGGCAGAGGCAGGTGGATTTCTGAGTTCGAGGCCAGCCTGGTCTACAGAGTGAGTTCCAGGAAAGCCAAGACTATACAGAGAAACCCTGTCTTGAAAAAACCAAACAAAAAACAAACAAAAACAAAAAACAAAAAACAAACAAACAAAAACCCCCAAAACGCTGAGCTTTGAATATTCTTGAGTTAGAAAGTCCTTCCACCAACCTTAAGAACGTCATGGCTGGTTTGTTTCTGACTTCCTCCGTGACTGTAAGGATGCTGTTGTAACTCATCTTCAGATGATTAACATGAAATGAATGAGATGTGAGACAGAGTTTGAGGCAGACCCTTATGTAGCCCAGGCTAGCCTGAGACTCTGATTCTCTCATGCTCCTGGGTATGGGATTATAGGCCTACACCACCACACCTGGCTCAAGATTCCTTTTGTGCCGCAAGTCATGGTTTGTGGAGGAGGCAGACATAAACAAGACAGTGTACTACAGGTTGAGAAACTAATTAACACCACGCAGGTCCGTGCCACGTAGGAAGAGATTGTAAGAATGTGTGGCCTGTAGGAGATTTTAATGAGATGGGCTGAGATAACTGAAGATTTACGATTGGAGTAACCAAATTAGACACCTGTCAACATGACGCTCTTTCCTAATCACAGATGCAGATCTCAGAGCTGATTGATCATGGTTTGGAAGCGACCCCACAGCCTGTGGAAACTTGTCCAGTCATTGCGGCTGATGACACTCCACTCCTAAGCAAGACTGGTTTGTAGCTGTTTACCGCCATTGACATAACTTCCAGTGTTTTGAGACAAGATCTTAAATTCATTTGCTCTAAAGCTTTAAAAAACAAACAAACAAAAGATTGTTAGAAGTTATAAAATAGCACAGAGGTCCCTTCTAGCCTTTCTCTGGCTTCTTGCATAAGGAACATCTAGGCATAGTATAGTGTTCTAGCTCAGAAGTTGGCATTCTGATGCCTTTTTGTTTATGTGTTCTGTTGATGTGGGTGTATATTGTGTGGGTATGTCTGCATGTGTGGGTGTGGGTGTAGAGGCCAGAAGTAGCAACCACATTTTTAAAAAAGGTTAATTTAATTTATATACATACACTGTAGCTGTCTTCAGACACACCAGAAGAGGGCATTGGATCCCATTACAGATGGTTGTAAGCCTGTGGTTGCTGGGAATTGAACTCAGGACCTCTGGAAGAGCAGTCAGTGCTCTTAACCGCTGAGCCATCTCTCCAGCCCCCACATTTAAAAACTATTTTTAAAAAAAACCCTTGGAGTTGGGCATGGTGGTACCCACCTTTAATTCCAGCACTCAGGAGGCTGATCTCAGAGTTTGAGGCCAGCCTGGTCTACAGAGTGAGTTCCAGGACAGTCAGGGGTATGCAAAGAAACTCTGTCTCAAAAAAAACAAAACAAAACAAAAACCCAAAAAAACAAAAAAACAAAACAAAAAACAAAACAAAATAAATAAAAACACAAAAATCCTAACAAATAAGAACATCACCCAAATTAGCCAGATCCAACTACTCTACAACTTACTGAGTGTCTATAGAGTTAGAATTAGCATTTGGGGGTTTGGGGATTGAGCTCAGTGGTAGAGCGCTTGCCTAGCAAGCACAAGGCCCTGGGTTTGGTCCTCAGCTCTGTTAAAAAAAAAAAAAAGAATTAGTATTTGGAATGGAAGTTGTAGAGTGTCACATTAATTTTACAGATTGAATATATTTTATGCTATTTTTATTATATTTTTTTGAGATAGGGTCTCATGATATAGCTCTGGCTGTCCTGGAATTTGCTCTGTAGACCAGTTTGTCTCACAGAAACTCACCTGCCCCTGCCTCCCAAGTGCTCCACAATGCCCAGCTTAAATGAATTTTCTGTTTTGAGTATATTTTATACTCTTACCCACCACCAAAACACAAGATCTGTGACAGAATTAGAACTAGAAAAACAAACCATTAGCTTCATATCCTCTTATAAAATGCATGTTTATCACCTCTTAAAAATCCTTATCTTCATGACTTTTAGGTGTGTGTACATTTGTATGTGGGCTTTCCATATGTGAACAGGAACCCAGGGAGCCTGTGAACGGTGCTAGGAACCGAACTTGAGTCGTTAATTATGTGTAGGAGTGTTTTGCCTGGGTGTATGTACATCTACCACGTTCATGCCCAGCACCGAGGAGGTCAGAATACAGTGTCAGATTCCCTAGAACTGGAGTTCAGATGGCTGTGAGCTGCTATGGGGTGCTGGGAATCCAAACTTGGTCCTGCTGTCCTGCTGGGCGGTGGTGGTGGTGCATGCCTTTAATCCCAGCACTTGGGAGGCAGAGGCAGGCAGATTTCTGAGTTTGAGGCCAGCCTGGTCTACAGAGTGAGTTCCAGGATAGCCAGGGCTACACAGAGAAACCCTGTCTCGAAAAAACTAGAAAACAAAACAAAAAACAAAACAAAACCTTGGTCCAATGCAAGAACAAGTAGTCTTAACCACTGAGCCTTCTCCCCAGCCTCTCTCTCTTTAAAACAAAACAAAGCAACCTTTTTATTCTCTGAGAGTTTTGTACGAGTTTTGATCATACTCACCCCTCCTCCAAGTCTTCCTAGGCCTATCCCCCAAGTGTCTTAAAAAACAAAACAAAACAAAACCATCTTCATGTGCTGTCCAGTGATTTGGGGTGTGTGGCCTTTCCCTGGGGCATGGCTGACTTACACAGAACTCTCTTCCCTGGGGCCTGCACTCTCACAGAAGTCTCTTTCTCTCCCAGCTGCAAACAGTTGCCAGTAGCTCCGTGGCCCTGTGGGGCTTTGGTGTCTGAGTCCCATCTCCATGCTGAGCTTGCACAGGTCCTGTGCGCACCGCTGTGAGCCTGCCTGTGCAGTTGCTCTGCTGTCCTCTTATATAGTCGGCCATCGTCTCTGGCTCACACTTCTCACATTCCTTCCTTTGTAATGATCCGTGAACCTTGGGAGGATTAGGTGTGGTTCACGTGTCCCACTTAGGACCGAGCAGTCTGAAATCTCTTACTCTCTGCACCCTGGCAGATAGAAGGCTGAGTGAGAGCAGCAAGATCTGTGGGCACAAACAGATGTTACCTTTCCACTTAGACTGCAGTCACTCCCTCTCTTCCAGCGGAAGAGGACAATAATCAGTGGAGGAGGAAGTGCAGCAGTGGCCAGACCCAGCAGGAGAGCAGCACCTAGAGCCATCATGCCACAAGTGCCCTTCCCCGCTGTGCCACCCCACTGGCCCCTCTCCCCCAAGGCCTGGTCCTCTCCTGGCTGCAGCTAAGATTGGTCTTTACGTTGTCAGGGGAAGAATATAATCGAAAACTACTTAACCAATAAAACAAAACCCAAGAAACCACAGTGGCACAGATGGGCTGGCAGAGATGGAGATATTTGTTAACTGGTTCTTTTCAGAAAGCCTGCTGGCTATTGATCTAGAACATCAAGTCTCTGAAGTGGTATTTAGAGATCTAGAAACATTAACTTGTGAATGAAGTTTTTATGTTATCACATAATTTTAAGATACTCTTTGTGATTTGAAAGGAATTCTATAACTACTAAAAATTTGTAGAGTAAAAGGTAAATTATATTTTTATATTTCCCATCACACACCATGACCAAAAAGCAAGTTGGGGAGAGCGGGTTTATTTACACTTCCATGTTGGTGTTCATTATTGAAGGAAGTCAGGACAGGACTCAAATGGGCATGGACCTGGAGGCAGGAACAGATGCAGAGACCACACAGGGCGCTGCTTACCGGCTTGCTCCTCAGGGCTTGCTCAGCCCGCTGCCTGCTTTATAGAACCCAGAACCTCCAGCCCGGGGATGGCACCACCCACAATGGGCTGGGCCCTCCCCATCAATCACTGATAAAATGCCCTATAGCCAGGTCTTATATAGGCCTTTTTCCTCAATTGAGCCTCCTTCCTCTCCTCCGACTCTAGCTTGTGTCAAATTGGCACACAAAACTATTCAGTTCGCCATCCATTTGTAAAAAATGAGGTAATACAAATCCTTGCACATACGTGTGTAGAACGTTCTGGAAGGATGGACACACATTTTGGTGAAGATTACTTCTTGAATAGCGTCCCCTGCCTGCTAGGCAAGTGCTGTGCCCAGAACCATAGCCCCGGCTCAATGGCATCTCTGCAGAGGGGTCTCCAGAACTCACTGAGAGAGGCACTGTTTGCTATATTTTCTTCAGTGCACTGTGAATTTTTTTTTCTGATTATTTTTATATGTGGAACTTAAGGAAAATGTCAGACATGTTGGTGAGTGTAACCTTAAGTTAGATTTCTGTGTTTAAATTCACCACTGTATATCCTTATACCCATGCCCTCTGAAACACGGTGCTTATGATAAAGGACATTGCATTTCCTGCTACGTCACCTGCGAATCACGAAGCCAAAACCAACTCATGCTATACTTGAGCTGTGGAACTTACGATGCTTGAGCAAGTAACGGGAGCTGAAGGAAGCCTTGTCCCTGGGGTAGACTGGTGTTTCCTGCTCTCTTAGAGTTTCGGGCATAGCTTTGTACTTCCGGGAAATAGAAAGCATCCCTGTGCTGCCAACCGAGGTCTGAGCCACCAACACTCCTTGGTCCAGAAATGGCTAAAGCGGTGCATCTCATCGGAGGAAGGTCTCTGCTCATAGGAGCTGCTCACTCGTCGCCACCTACTGGCCAGCTGTATACTTGCGTTGGTAGAGCACTCATCTATCACGTGACTGCGGAGATTGATTTTTTTTTTTCCCGTGTCCCTAGGGCTGGCTCTGGCTCACTGGATGGGAGCCCTGCACTCCATCGGTTGAGTCGTCAGCAATAAAAGCCAACTTTGGAACCCAAGACTGGCTGTGTCCGCTGAGTGAGAGGCAATGCTGAGTGTGTGTGTGAGTGTGTGTGTGTGTGTGTGTGTGTGAACGCGCGCGCGCTTGAGATGAAGGGCACGAGGAAGGCCATAACAGCAGGTTGGCAGGGCAGAGCCTGTGTGCCACAGAACTATCCACAGACTTGGTGGTGGGCGGAGTGCGTATCTGAGAGGACTGGTAGAGCCAAGGCAGATACAATCTAGGAGTATTAAGGCCACCAGATTATTCTTTCTGGGCTTTCTACCCCCCCCCCCAACTCCCTTTTATTATTTTAAAGATTTACTTGATTGTGGTGGTGAGTGTTTTGCCTGTGTGTTGTAACCGAACCACATGTGTAATGCTCTTGGAGACCAGAAGGGGGCGTCAGGTCCTCGGACTGGAGCTACACAGTTATGAATCACCATGAAGGCTCTGAGAAGCTAGGTCTTCTGCAAGAGTAGGAAGCTCTCCAAACAGCTGAGCCTTCCTACCTTCCTGTTCTTGCCGAGATGCATGCTTACGTACACTAAAAGATATTAAGAACACCTGCAGCTTAAGTACGAGTGTAGCTACATCTCAGGATGTAGTAAAAGCCAGACACGGTCCCATAAGTGGCTGTAACTCTCGCACCGAGGGGCAGAGACAGGAGGATTACAGACTTGCTGATTGATAGTCTTGAAAAACAAGAGCTCAGGGGAGGGGGGGGACAGAGAGAGAGACAGAGAGAGAGACAGAGACAGACAGACAGACAGAGACAGATTCTGCCTCAGAGGAACATGATTTATTAGAAGCGCTGCTCAGGTTTCTATGCGCATACATCACAAATATAATTTAAAAAAAGTTTTAATGCAAAAAATAACCCACATTTTTAGGTAGTGTGGGGCTGCAAGGAAAAAACTAGTGACATTAAATTAAATTAGGAAAGCTGTGCACAAGGTGAGGCGGAGGAGCTTGTGTATCTGGACTGGCGCTGTCTGAGCAGATCAGCCTGCTTGGCAGTGACAGTAAGTCTCCGCGGACATCCATCCACTTACTAAATACGTGAGGGAGGCCACCTTACATGATCTAACTCTTTCTGAGCTGGCCTAGCTGCCGAAATGGAATGAAATGAAATGAAACAACCAGGAAGGAGGAGCCGGGATGTTGATAGGTCGAACGTATTGTGAGAGCAGAGGTCTTGAACTCACAGAGATCACCTTCCTCTGCCTCCCAAGGGCTGGAATCAAAGGCAACCACCAAACAGGCAAGATGTTTACAATTTTAAGTCACTAAATTTTGGGGTTATTCAGATTTTTTTCTTAAAAGCAAGGCCTTGCATCCAGCTACTACACTCCACTATGCAGTGGAAGGCTGGAGTTTTACAGGAGTGATTAACATGATTTTAAAAATCCTTGGGCTAGAGAGATGGCTCAGTGGTTAAGAGCACTGACTGCTCTTCCAGAGGTCCTGAGTTCAAATCCCAGCAACCACATGGTGGCTCACAACCATCTGTAATGTAATCTGATGCTCCCTTCTGGTGTGTCTGAAGGACCCAGCTACAGTTTATTCATATAAATAATAAATAAAACTTAAAAAAAAATCCTTGAGCAGTGGGTGAGGGTGGGCTTCTGTGAAGAAGGCTGTGAAAGAGCAATAATATGAAACAGAATTATCTCCCAGGCCGTGGTTTCCACTGTGGAGCTTTAGAATGCGCACAGGGAACCTTGAGTATACCCACGAGGAACCTTGAGTGTACGCACAAGGAACCTTGAGTATACCCACGAGGAACCTTGAGTATACGCACAAGGAACCTTGAGTATATGCACAGCATCACAGTCATTATTCACTATCAAAAAAAGGTAAACCCCCTAAACCAGGCCTGGCCCACGTCTGTAATCACAGCACTTGGGAGGTGGGGGCTGGGAGAGCAGAGGAGTTTGAGGCTATCCTAGCCTATGTGAAACCCTGCCTAGCACTGAGGCAGGAGGATTTTAAGTTCCAGGTCAGCTTAGGCTATAAAGGAGACCTTGTTCCAAACCAAACCAAACCAAACCAAACCAAACCAAACCAAACCTATTAAATAATGATATTGCCAGACACATTGAACATTGGACCAAAAATTATAATAAAGCTCTGTTAAGGAGCCATGTAATTCTCATTGTCCAGGTAAAGAAGTTTTACACACACACACACACACACACACACACACACGAACATGCAAATACATATGTGCACCCACATCACCCCTAAAAAAGCAGATACTATGGGCCTAGAGAGATAGCCTGGTGGTCAAGAGCACCCATTGCAGGGGACCCGGGTTCTATTCGTAGCACCTCTACAGTGTAACTCCAGTTCCAGGGGGTCTGACACTCTCCTCTGGCTTTCTGGGGGCACTGCGGTCATGTGGCAATTCTGGCAAGACACTCATACACACAAAATAAAAAGGGGAAATATTTTCTGAAGAAGAGAATATGAACTCTGATTGTATCACTCCTGACCCAGTATATGGCTGAGAAATGTAATAGCAATTTATCTAAGAGGTGGCTTCCCACAGGTAAAGCCGCTTCTTTTGGGGACAGTGGGGACAGGGTTGGGAGGGATTCAAGGCAGGTCAAGGCAAGCTCTGGCCAAAAGAAGCTATTAATGCAATATTACCGAAAACAAAACCAAAGACCTACTTAAAGGTATTACTTTAAAAAAAAAACGCTTTCCCGATTTCTAAAAATGAGGTCAAAAGAAAACAGACCCGTATTTCTTTCTTGTGCACGCGTGTCTCAAAGCACCCATTGCCCCAACGGGCCTGTTGAGAAATCAGATCCACCCGGCACTTTCTCAGAGCCCAGCGCGGGGCAGGATGCGATAGCGCCGGGGGAGGGAAGCTTGAAGCGGCTTGCAGCGGGTCTGTTCTCACCCGCGGCCGCTTATCCCTCCCACGTGTCCAGCCTAGTGGGTCTGTGCTGGAGCACGCACCGCTTCAGCCCTGAGACCTTGGCCGCGTTCCAGCCGGTGTAGGCCCTGCTGGAAGGAGCCAGAGAAACGCCTGCAAGGCTGAGCGCATTCCGGGGACTTGTGCAAATGGTGACGCAATCTCAGCTTCCTGGGGTGGGGGGGGTGGGGGGGTGGCAGGCGCTGTAGGTAACTGCAAACCCAGAAGGCAGGTACTGGTGGGGGGGGGCGGGGCAGGGCTAGAGAAGTATTTTCTTTGGCCTTTAATTTCACCCAAGGACATTCTCACTGGAGTAGAAACAACAGATTTATTGCTCGCTTTGACTTTCCGTGTGGTTGAGATTATTATTTTTTTTTAAAGATCCCTGTGTACCCAATGGGAATGGGCTGTCGTGGGAAGTTGTGGGTTCCTTGCCTGGGGCGCGGGATAACTAATTGGCAGCGACGTTGTGGAGGCGAAGAGGACTCCAACACCAAGATGCTCTAAGTCTTTGGTGTCTATTGTCCCTAAGACGCTGCCAGAGGTACGCAACCTGATGTGGATTTCGCAACCGTCTTCCCAGGTCGGTGATGCAAGCTCCTGGAGGAGAAAGTCCTGGCTGCGGAGATGGACCTTGAGCTGTCGGGGCCGGGGCCAGGAGGGCCTGACTCACGCTTCCCAGCTCATGCCAGCATTTCAGAGGGAAGCGATGCCATCTTCCCCGCTCCTTCCTCTCTTCGCCCCCCACCCCAAGGCAGGCGTCTCTTCTCCGGTCCTCCCCCTCCCTTTGACTACACATCACTGTCTGGGCGATCTCAGCCACACCTCTCACTCCAACCCCAAACTCTGTGTATCTCAAACTGTTTCCAGCCCTGACTTCATCCCTGAGCCCCTCCTCGCCCACGGAGCCATCCCGGAACCCAGGCTCCTCTCCACTTCTGCCTTGGAATTGGACACCGCTCTCAGTTCCAACTTAGTTTGTGTCTCTCTTGTGTGTGTGTGTCCAAGCCTCCACGTGCTCCCCTCCCCCAGCCCCCAAGGTGCGGTTTTCTGGCATTTCTCATTCTAACTCCATCAGCGTCAATTCCTTGTTTATGCATCGCGGCCACTAATGTCTGGCCACGTGACTGGCCTCATTTTCCGTCACATCCCTCTTCTCCAAACACTGTATTCCTTACTGCTGCCAAAAGGATGGGGCAGGGGGAATACTGCCTCCACCACGTGGTCGTTCCCTCCACCACGTGGTCTTACACCAAGTGTAAAGCGTAAAAAGACAGATCCTGCCGGGTGTGGGCAAGCACACAGGGCAGCCCAAGCCCTGGTGCAGGTCCTGCTAAGTGTGTGGAAGGGCAAAGCAACTCTGGGAACCCAGGAGCATCTATCTATTCGAGGGGGAAACGCATAACCCACGATCTGAAGAAACTGCCGTGAGATCTGAACCCAGCAGATACAGAGTCACTAGAGCACTGATTCTCAACCTGTGGGGTGTGACCCCTTTGGGGAAACGACCCTTTCATGGGGGTCACCTAAGACCATCGGCAAATACTGATATTTACATTGTGATTCTTTTAACAGTAGCAAAATTACAGTTATGTAGTAGCAATGGGAATAATTTTATGCTTGGGGAGGTCTTAGCACCGGGGAGGTTGAGAGCCACAGCACTTCAGCATCGCACGGCACTGCTGAAAGGCACTGTCCGTGGGCGGGGTGTTGTAGAGCAGTAAGAAAAACCTCAACTTGTGTGTAGCTAGGTTCCAGAGTCGCGGAAACATTGAGTAAAATAAGTCACATATGTTAGGGGTGGGGGTGGGGTGGGGGAGGAAGTGGCTAGGATGGTGCTTTGTCTGTGCGTGCAAAGTTCCTGAGAGGGGTCACCATGGCCTTCTGGAGTTTTAGCAACAAATTGTATCTTTTACAAATTATTTTTATTTTTTAAACATTTATTTATTTTATTTGTATGATTACACTTGCTGTCTTCAGATTCACCAGAAGAAGGCATCAAATCCCATTGCAGATGGCTGTGAGCCACCATGTGGGTGCTGGGAATTGAACTCAGGACCTCTAGCAGAGCAGTCAATGCTCTCAACCACTGAGCCATCTCTCCAGTCCTGGCAAATTGTTTTTTGTTTTTTTGTTTTTTGGATTAGGTTTTTTTTCGAGACAGGGTTTCTCTGTGTAGCCCTGGCTGTCCTGGAACTCACTCTGTAGACCAGACTGGCCTTGAACTCAGAAATCTGCCTGCCTCTGGGCTCCCAGAGTGCTGGGATTACAGGCCTGCAAATTGTTTTTATTATTTAAAAATTATGTATATGCTTGTGACTTGTGTGCACAGGAGTGCAAATTTCCTCTGAAACCAGAAGAGGGCGCCAGATCCCTTGGAGCTGGAGTTAGAGGTGCCTGAGCTGCCTGACATGGGTGCTGGGAGCCAAACTCTGGTCCTCTGCAAAAGCAGCAAGTGCTCATAACTGCAAAGCCAGTCCCTCCAGCTCCAACAACTAACTGTATCTTGTGTGTGTGCATGTGTGTGTGCGTGCGCGTATGTGTGTGTTTAAATTATTTCTGTGTCTGGTTGTTTTGCCTGTATGTACGTGTGTGCATCATGTATCTGGCGGCTAAGGATGTCATGACCGGGCATCAGATCCCCTGGAATTTGAGTTACAGATGGTTGTGAACCACCTGATGGGTGCTTGGAATTAAACCCAGGCCCTCTGGAAGGGCAGTCAGTGCTCTTAGCCACTGAGCCATTTCTAGTCCCAACATTTGTTTTTTACTCTTTCCTCCCATCCTTCCTCTCCCTCTGCTTCCCTTCTTTCTTTTCACAGTGCCTCACTATGTAGCCCAGGCTGGCCTTTAACTTCAGATCCTCCTGTCTCTGCGTCCCAAACACTGGGATTCCAGGTGTGCCTTGTGACAGACTGGTTTCCTTATCTGGGTGCTATTTCTATAGGTGTCAGTTTCCGAGAATTTTTGTCATATATTAATCATACTTCCATGGAAACCCACGAAACCCGCTTCCCCCATAAACACAGGGACAGGAAGCCTCCTCCCTGGTGCGCATGCCCAGAGGAGACTCCTGCAAAGCCGGCAACACACGTGAGCTCTCTGAGATGCTCAGAGCCCGCCCGACTGCTTCCTTTGCTCCTCCCTCTCTGTCCATCGTCTAGGCCACTCCTGGTTCTGCTGGCTGGCTTCTGTCCTGGATGTCTTCTCTCCATGCCCTCGGCTTGCACTGCCTCTTTCCACCCGGTTCTATCTGAGGACGCCACCTTTTCTGTGAGATTTCTCAAACCTCTCTGGTGGCATAGCACCTCCCCGATGCTACACCTCTCTGTCCTCCCCCGCCCCGCCCCCCTGCTCCGGCCTCTGCTTGCCTGTAATTCCCTCAAAGAAGGGAAACCTGAGGGATGGTGAGGTAGGAATGGTATCTCTTTCACCTTTGTTAAAACCCCCTGGGGCCAAACCTGTGCCTGGTACGGTGCCCCAGCTAATGAGTGTTTGACAAATGATCGCATGTGTGTTCACGGTTAAGCTGTCATCTGTCCTGCCAGAAAACCATCCAGCATGTCCCCACCACCACCCCTCCCCCAAAAAGCTAAGCCCCTTTAGAAGTCAACACATCCTGCTGCAGGTCTTCATGGGCTGCTGACAGCCCAATAGAGGGAACCATGTTCGGCAGCATTGTGGGCGTGTCCAATTAGACTCGGTGAGACCGAGCTGCCCTCCTAACATGAATAAGCCGTGCAAATATGTGGTTAATGACCATGTCGCTCCGTGTCAGCTCTTAATCCCAGATAATTAGCAGATAGATAATTGGTGGAAGGACGGGAGGTGCTGACAGACGACCCATCACTTGAGTGAAGTTAATGATCCCCTGTGGATCATGACCCACCCAATGGGAGTGTTGATGGCTCCTATTTGAAATGCTCCTTTTCAAAGGGCCTGGATCCAAAAAGAGGTGTCAAGAGCTCCAGCTCGGGGCGTGGCATCAGAACTAATTCCCTGGGCTGCTTCCCGGAAGGTGGGTGGATAGATGTAGGACTAGCAGTCTGAAGCAGACAGCTAGGGTCCTGTGCTGAGCCTACCCTCCGACGCCCCAGCTGAGGCTCCTCCCCCTGGATTTGGCCCTGTCTGTAAGGGTACAGGGTGAGCTGCCATATGAGAATGGGTAGCAGACACTTTTCCTAGGAGGCCCCTGACTTCAAGGTGGAGTGTTTGCTACTGTCAAGATATTTGGGCAGTTTGACTGGCCTGGGGGAGAGCGCCTGAGGGAGGAACACTGGAGAGATGAGAAGCGGCATCTGCAGCTCGGCTCTGGTGCCACGCACCCTTAGTCCCAGCTCTCAGGAGGCAGAGGCAAGCAGAGGCAGTGGGATCTCTGAGTTTGGGGCCAGCCGAGTCTATAGAGTGAGTTCCAGGATAGCTAGGGTTACACAGTAGAACCCTGTCTCTAAAACCAGAGAGAGAGAGAGAGAGAGAGAGAGAGAGAGAGAGCGCTAGCGCTGAGATGTCAGCTGGCAGGGTTTTGAGTGACCTCATGCAGGGCCAGCTAGTTGTCCACCTTGATGGTCTCCCTGGGATCCTTGGTGGTCAGACATCCCTGGAAGGTGATGTTCAGTTCAGACTCTGCTTCCTGGGCCAGGGCCTGCTTCAGGGAGTGAGAGGGGTGGTTTTCTTGAAGTTGAGGGTGTGCAAATCATTGCACAGAACAAAGGGGGAACCCCAGGCATCCATGAACATGGGTGGTCCACGAGGAGACAAGGAATCCCATTAAGTCAAAAATGTGTAATTCTCTTACTGTGGCTAGAGATGCCTTGGTTGTCTGGATGAACAGGAAGTCAGTTTGTTTCTGTGGGGCTGATTCTGAGAACTTGAAAGGCAAATTCAGGTATGGACCAAGTAAGCAAACAAAGCCCGCAGGACAGCTTACTTCTCCTCTCCCCAGAGTTTCTCTGTGTAGCCCTGACTGTCCTGGAACTCACTCGGTAGACCAGGCTGGCCTTGAACTCACAGAAATCCATCTGCTTCTGCCTACTGAGTGCTGGGATCAAAGGCATGCACCATCACTGCCCAGCTGAAGGTTGGAGTTTTTTTTTGTTTTTTTTTTTTTTGTTTTTTTTTTTTTCCTTTTGTTTTGAGATTCAGGCTTTTATAATGTAGCCCAGGTTGGCCCTCAGGATTCTCCTGCTTCAGTCTCCCCAGTGCTAGGGACACACATGTGTGCCACCACAACTGACCGTGAAGAGGAAAAATCACATTGCCAGACAAATGTCAGAATCAGAGGAACACAAAGTAGCTGGGCCCTGCTCCACTCTGGGAGGCTTAGGGCCATCATGCTCTCCATAGTTCTCCATAGTCTGAAGCCTTAGAATTTGCCAGGGTCTGGAGAGCTTCGTCACCTTTATCACCTGTGGAGGGGCGGGTAGAGCACAAACGCCGGAGGTTTCCACATGTTCTTCAGTGCACAGACTCAGTTCCCAGACTAGTTCCTGGCCCCAAACACTGATAGTGCCAGCGGTTCAAGTTCTGGTTCCATGGCTTCTTGAGAACCGTAGGACATCGCTGCAATTTTCTGCAGACTTCAGACTTCCAGGACATTGGACACTGAGTAGTGCTGTCCTGGTGTGGGAAAGAGCCCATGGGAGGGGGATTCTGCAAAAGCCCTGGGGTGAGTGGGTGTTCGTAAGCAACAGGTCAGATTGTTCCATGGATAACATGGGGGTGGGGTGAGTGTGGAGAGTGACATAGGGGACAAGACATTATGGAGTCCCCAAAGTTGGAGGAGACCAATGGTCAATGCCAGGTGTGGTCAGGGCGGGCACCGACCCGGGACTCTGGGGAACAGGTTTGCAGATCCTTGGTAATGCGGAGGGTAAAATCCAGCCCAGAACAGAGAGGAAGGGTGGATATGAGCTGGGTATTGTATTGGAGGGTGGTTTTGATTCGAAACTATCCTTTAAACATTTTTTTAAAAAAATAATATCTACTCTGTAGCCCAGTTTGGGCTGAGACGTGTTGACATTCTCCTGCCCTGGCTTTCCAAGTTCCAGAATTATAGACGTGAGTCAACATGTCTGGCTGGCTGAAACTTTGCAGTTTTTGAAAAAGATTTCTTATTTCTATTTCTCTCTCCCCCCTCCCTCCCTCCCCCCCTCTCTCCCTCCCTCTGTGTGTAGGTATTAAATGTTACTCCTGAGGTACCACTCACTTTATTTTTGAGATAGAGCCTCTCATTGGCCTGGAGCCTGCCCACTAGGCTGGCCAGCCAGAGAGGGAGCCCTAGAAACCTGCCCGTCTTCACCTTCTCCATGTTAGAATTACAGATGTTTGTCCCTAGACCTGACTTATTTTACGAGGGTTGTTCAGGTTCCCGTACTGTGTGACAAGCACATCACTGACAGAACTGTCTCTCCAGGCCTGTAAAGGTCTTTAAGGAGATGTATCACCCATAAAAATGAGGGGACAGACAGTGCATTCATGATCATCAGCATGTAGACTGTTGTTCCCAGAGAAAAAGCCTCCATCAGTGAGGACTCTACTCCACGGATGGATTGGAACTCTGTGATTGTTGGGAGCTAGAACGTGACACACTCAGGCATCTTTGGCCATCTTTAGACCCACTAGTGGCCACTTAACACTTGCCTCCTGTATCTATCTGACCTGATGTCCTTTCTACTCTCAGGAGGGGAAAACCTTTGGGATGTAGTAATTTAGCAGACACCAGCTTCCCTGACCCCAAAGCTAAAATAGCATCTGAAACTCAGAGAGGGACTCCTTTGCTCTGACCCACCTACCTGTTGCCGCCTCCGAGGCTCAGGGCCTATGACTTCCTTTTTATTCCATGACTATAAAAAGCATATGTAACCTATTCTACACCAGAAAATGTGTTATTCAGGACAACCTAATCTGTGTTCCTGGGCCGTGGTTACTCATGTTTGGCTGAGAATAAATCACCTCACATTTCCTTTGAGGGCTACAGATGCGTGCTGGCTGACAACTGTGAACTATGAACCTCCTTTTAAAGGTTTATTTATTTTATGTGCGTTGATGTTTTGCCTGCACGTGTGTCTGGATCCCCTGGAACTGGAGTTACGGACAGCTGTCAGCTGCCAAGTGAATGCTGGGAACTGAAGCTGGGGAACTGAGAGCAGCCTGTGCTCTCCAAAGGCTTGTCCTCCTGCCTGCCCCAACCAGTGCTTTCTTTCTGCCGTCTGCCATGCTTATCACCACCATCATAACCCAACAGCTTCACTGTGTCCTTCCTCCTCCTCTTCCTCTTCTTCCTCTTCCCTTTCTCCTCTTCTTCCTTCTTTTCATCCTTCTCTTCTTCCTCCTCTTCTTCTTTCTCTCCTCCTCCTCTTCCTCCTCTTTCTCTTCCTTTTCGTCCTCTTCCTCCTTCTCTTCCTCCTTTCTTCTCCTCCTTTCTTCTCCTCCTCTTCCTCCTCTTCCTCCTCCCCCTCATTATCATTCTCTGCAGTGCTGGCGGTTGACCCCAAGGCCTCCACAATTCTGGGGCGATGCCCCAGCCCTGAGCTCTATTATACCCGCTGCCACCTGTGTGCCTCTTTAGAGCTGCGCCTGAGTGTGTGGAGAGCGCATTCTGCATTCTTCAGAGCTCAGCCACAGCACTGTTCACAGCAGGCGCCCACTGACTGCCCTGGGGCTGTGCTGGACCAGTGAGCTGATCTTTCTTTCTTTCTTTCTTTCTTTCTTTCTTTCTTTCTTTCTTTCTTTCTTTCTTTCTTTCTTTCTCTTTCTTTCTTTCCTCCCTCCCTCCCTCTCTTTCCTTCCTTCCTTCCTTCCTTCCTTCCTTCCTTCCTTCCTTCCTTCCTTCCTTTCCTTCTTTCTTTCTTTCTTTCTTTCTTTCTTTCTTTCTTTCTTTCTTTCTTTCTTTCTTTCTTTCTTTCTTTCTTTCTTTCTTTCTTTCTTTCTTTCTTTCTTTCTGTTTTTTTTTTTTTTGAGACAGGGTCTCTCTGTGTAGCCCTGGTTGTCCTGGAACTCACTCTGTAGACCAGGCTGGCCTCGAACTCAGAAATCCGCCTGCCTCTGCCTCCCAGAGTGCTGGGATTACAGGCGTGCGCCACCACCGCCCGGCTTTGTTTGTCTTTTAAGACAGAGTTTCTCTGTGTAACAGTCCTAGTTGTCTTGGACTTTTTACACCAGCTTGGCCTTGAACTCACAGAGTTCCACCTGCTTCTGCCTCCTGAGTGCTGGGATTAAAGGCTTGTGCCACCATCACCAACCTCTGATAATTTTTTCAATGTAAAAATGTTATGTTAAGGGCTGGAGAGAAGCTCAGCAGGTAAAGGCGTGTACTGATCTTGCAGAAGACCTGAGTTTGGTTCTCAGCACCCATGTTGGGTCACTTACAACTGCCTGTAACTCCAGCTTCAGGGGTGTCTGACAACCTTTTCTGGCCTCCACAAGCACCTTCTATGTGTGCACACTTACACCTACACACAACACATAGACACAAATTTAAAATAAACTAAAAACTATGCTATGTGAAGCCAGGTATAGTACTGTAATCCCAGAACATGAGAAGCTAAGGCAGGAGGATTGGCGAATCTAAACCAGCCTGGGCCACATATGGAGATAGTATCTCAAACAGATGGACAAATGGGCAGACAGATGGACAGAGAGACTCGTAAACATACTCACCAAGCATGTGTGATAGATTAGAATTGGCCTTTAAAATCAGCATTATTGGGGCTGGAGAGATGGCTCAGTGGTTAAGAGCACTGACTGCTCTTCTGATGGTCCTGAGTTCAAATCCCAGCAACCACATGGTGGCTCACAACATCTGTCATGAGATCTGAGGCCCTCTTCTGGTGTGTCTGAAGACAGTTACAGTGTACTTGTTTATAATAATAAACAAATCTTTGGGCTGGAGCAAGCAGGGGCTGAGAAAGCAAGGTTAACTGGAGTGAGCAGAGGTTCTAAATTCAATTCCTAGCAACCACATGAGGGTTCACAACCTACAGCTACAGTGTACTCATAGACATTAAATAAATACATAAATAAATAAATGAATCTTTTAAAAGAAATCAGCATTGTTCTCTTGAAGTTACAGGCAATTGTTTGTCCTGGATGTACCCTGGTTTATTTAATCTGTTGAAGAGCTTGAGTTTTTCCTTCTAGTTAAAGTATATATTTATATTTTTTCTATATGAATGCACATCTTTTTGTGTGGGTGTGTGCCATATGTGTGCAGATGTGCAGAGGCCAGAAAATGACGTCAGATCCACTGGGTCTGAAGTAGCAGAGACTTGCGAGTCATCTAACATGGGTGCTGGGACCAGACTGGAGTTGTCTGGAAGAGCATCTTTAGCGGCTGAGCTGTCTCTCCCACCACCTCGTTTCTTTTGGCTGTTGTTGTTTTTTATTTTCGAGACAGGTTATCTCTGTGTAACAACACTGACTGGTGTGGCACTCACTTTGTGGACCAGGTTGGCCTCGAACTCTGCTCCCGAGGGCTGGGACTAAAGTCCCAGTGTGTGCTGCCATCACCCGGGTTCCATGTTTTTTCTTTTCTCATTGTTATTTTGCTACTATGAATAAAATAACTGTAATCACTCGTGAAATGTTTTTAGTGTGAACAAATCTTTTTTTTTTTTTTTTTTCTAGAAGGAATGCCCAGGAGTGCTAACGTTGAGTCACATGACGCTTCCATATTTGGTTTTACCGGGAGCCTGCACGCTGAGTGGCCGTCCCACTCTGAACTCCCACAGTCGGGTCTGAGTGAGCAGTCTCTGGCTCCTTGCCAGCATCTGCTGGCGTCACTGTTTTTATCTTAGCTGTTCTGATAGGTGTGCGGCGATGCCCTGGGGTTTCAATTTGCCCTTCCTGGTGGCTGACAGGGCTGCTGCTGTCTTCACGCGCCCTTTGCTGTTCTCATGATGAAAAGTCTGTCTGTGTCTTCTACGTGTTCTCTCTAGATATGTTTGTTTTCTTGCTGCTGAGTTTTGAGAGCTGTCTGTGGATTCTAGAAGGGAATCTTTAGTTGAGTGTGTGGTTTTCTAAATGTTCCCATCTTGTAGCTTCACATTTCTCTTTTGAAAAGATTTATTTATTTATTTATAAATATTGTGTGGATATGTGCCAATGGCTGTGCAAATGTATGTTACCTATGGAAGCAGAAGAGTGTCAGATCCCCTGGAACTGGAGTTATGAACCTTCATGTGGGTGCTAAGAAGGAGTCCTCTGCAAAATAGAAAGTGTTCTTAACCACTGGGTCATTTCTCCAGCCCCCTCCCACCTTGGCTTTTCAGGACAGGGTTTCTCTGTGCAGCCCTGGCTATCCTGGAATGATCTCTGTAGACCAGGCTGGCCTTAACTGCAGAGATTTGCTGGCCTCTGCCTCCTGAGTGCTGAGATCAAAGGTGTGTGCCAGCACAGACTGGCTTTACATTTTTTTTCCTTTTTTTTTATTCAATATATTCTTTATTTACATTTCAAATGATTTCCCCTTTTCTGGCTCCCCCCTCCCCAAAAGTCTCATAAGCCCTCTTCCCTCCCCTACATTTTATTTTTAAAGAGAGTTTTGCTGTGTAACTCAGGCTAGTCTGGAACTCCCTGTGTGGGCCAGGTTAGCCTCAAACTTTTCATGGTCTTCCTGCTTCTGGTCCCATATACTAGCATTATGGGTATGTGCACACATCTGGCTAGTTATATATTTTTATTTTTTATCTTTTCTTCATATCTTATAGCTTTCTGGACTTAGTTATTAGTTCTTGATTTCTCTCTCTCTCTCTCTCTCTCTCTCTCTCTCTCTCTGTGTGTGTATGTGTGTGTGCACACTCAGGTATATGTGAAGGTGTGCAAGGATTCTGGAGATCTGAACTTAGGTCCTCACACTTATTTAGGCGTGCGGGCATTTCACCGACTGAGGGCATCCTCAGCAACTACCTGCTAAAGGTGTTCATTTACTTTTGAGACAGGGTCTCTGGGCAGCTCTGGCTAGCCTAGGACACTAGGCTGACCTCAGCCTTCTGGTAATCCTCTTGCCTTGGGCTCCTGGGTATTGGGAACCACCATGTCTAGTTTTACGACCAACTTTCTAATCGGGACCCCATTTTTTAAAAATCTGTTCTCTCTGACTAGATGGTTGAATGCTGTGTTGGAGAACAGTGGACATCTTTGCCTTGAGACCCTGATGCTGAGAGAAAGCTTGAGTCTTTCACCATGTCATACAGCGCGGTCTGTGCAGTTTGTGTCTGCTCTCTACCAAGCAGAGGAAGTCCCGCCCATTCCTTGTTTCCTGAGGTTTTTCATCCTTCATGAATAGGCATTGCTTTTGTGGAATGCTTTTCCTCAGTTCATGGAGTCATGTCATTCTCACCAGCTGTTAATGCAGCAAACTGTATTGACTGTTTTTTACATTATGATGTCTTGTTTTATGAATGGAGTAGAGAAAAGTCAATTGACCATGATTAATTTAAGCCAAAGTTTTCAGGACTGCATCTGTCTTTGTTCTAGAGACAGGTTGCATGTATTGCTTGAAGTCTGTTATAATTGATCTGGCCACACACACGTCCACAAGCCATCGAATACTCCCAAGGAACCAGGATCTGACTGATTTTTTTTTTTTTTTTAATACTGAGCCAGCCTTTCATCTCTGAGGTAAGTTCTGATCTGCCATGGTGTACAGTTTATACTGCCACATTCTATGTGCATTCTATTTTGTTTAAGACTTTTCCATTTGTAAGTTTGAGGAGTTGTGATTTTTCAGCTTTCTGGTTTTATATTATCTTTAAATTTTTCACGTACATGAGAATGGGCCTTTACATATTTATTTACTGACTACTAATCTTCATGTGGATGTGGAGGTCAGAGGGCAGCTTGCAGGAGTTGGTTCTCTCCTGTGACCACGTGGATCTGGAGAATGCAAGTCAGGAAACTGGCTTGGGAACAGGTAGCTCTGCCGCTCAGCCCTCTCACGGGCCCTTCTGAGCTACCTTAAGGAAGTCTTGGTGTCTGAGTCACTGTAGTTTCCCAAAATAAAATGGGATTGTTTCTTTTCTATTTTTGGGGGAAGAGATGGTGCAACTTTGTTAATTAGTTAATGCTTTAAACAGTTGTTTGAATTTTTCCACAAAACCCATACAATTGTAGACATTTCATCTGGGGAATCAAAGAGAATTGGGTGTAGTTGTGTGTGTGTATGTGTGTGTGTGTGTACATGTGTGTGTATATATGCGCAGTGGTTATGTATATGTGGTTATGTGTACATGTATGGTGGTTGGTTTTGTGTGTGACCATGTATGTGGTGGTTATGCGTGTGTACATGTGTGGTGGTACACATTTACCTGCACGTATGAGCATAGGTTGGAGGAGGATGTGCAATTCAGGCACGGGCCACAATGCCTGGCTGATCCTCCAAGTCTCCGGATTTTCTTGTGAGGTTTTCTCTTCAGTGTTGCCACTTCTGCTTCTCCTTCCTTGGTTTGATGTTGCACATTTAGGGTTGTTATGTGGTCTTGGTTGACTGACTTGTTTATTGTCGTGTAATATTCCTCTTTGTTCCTCATATTTTCTCTGCTGAGGTTGCCTTATCTGATGCTGGTGCAATTCTCCTGTTTCCTTGTGATCAATGCTGCCTGATGTAGATCTTAGATTCTTCTTCTTTTAACTGCTTGTGCCGTGATGTTTGAAGTGAGTCTCTGGAACATAACTATGTTAATTTCTTAAGGCCACCAAGACACAAATTTGGTGACATAAGACATTTTGGAGGTACTAGGGATTGAGCCTGGACTTTGCACACACTAGCCACATAGTTACAATGATCTGTATCCACACCAACTTTTATTCTTTCTTTTGAGACAGAATCGCCCTGAATTAGCCAGACTGGCCTTGAGGTCTCCACACTCGTGCTTCCGCCTCCCTCAAGCCTGGAGAAGACACATCGATTCTGACGATTCTGGAGGTCTGAATCGGTATCTGTGAGCTAAAATCAAGTTATTCATGAAGCCACAGCATGTGTGGGCTCATCCGCACGGCTCCCTGTGTCATGCATCCTTCTGCTTGCTTCTTTTTTAAATTTTATTTATGCGTATGAGTACACTGTAGCTGTACTGATGGTTGTGAGCCGTCATGTAGTTACTGGGAATTCGAATTCAGGACCTCTGCTCACTCTAGACGACCCTGCTCATTCCAGCCTAAAGATTTATTTATTATTATATTTAAGTACACTGTAGCTATCTTAAGACACACTAGAGGAGGGCATCAGATCTCATTATGGATGGTTGTGAGCCGCCGTGTGGTTGTTGGGATTTGAACTCAGGAACTTCTGAAGAGCTGTGCCTTCTTTCCAGCCCTTCTGCTTGCTTCTGGGGAGAACATTGCGATGACATTTAGGGCTCCTGAGATGATCCTGCCCACACAGTCTCTTTGCCTATGATAACTTTCACAGAGTCTCTGGGTCAGGACCTGGCTCTCCTGGGACCACAGCTCAGCTCATCCCAAGGGCACAGAGTTGGGTCTAGTCTCCACACTGGCTTAGCACTGTGGGTGGAGGTGAAGCTCTTCACCTGGGGATGGGAGGGCTCTTCCCTTGCCAGGGGAAGGGTAGAAGGGCCCTCCCCACTTACTTGCTTAAGAATATTAGACTTTGGAGGCCTTTTTGGTCTGTATCCTGTGATGTTTTGGTGTGATGCTGTCTTTATGCAGGTCTGCATTATGTGGGCGAGAGGATACATACATATTCACCTGGAACCCTGAGTTGCTGGGGCTCCAGCAAAGGCACAAAGCCTGCTTTGTGTGCCTTTAATATTGTCAGGGGCTCACTGCTGTCACTGCAAGGCAAAGGCAGGCCTAGAGTGGTGGAGAAACATCACTCTTCCCATGACTTTTCCAGAGACCAAATGCGAATCTCTCATTAGTAATCCTTTATTACCCTAGTACAGTACAGAACAGTACAGTCTTCTATTTGTGAAACATTCTCATGTATCCCAGACTGGCCTACTATGTATAGAGAATGATCTCGAACCCCTGATCTTCCTGCTCCTCAGCCCAGGTGCTGAGGTGAGGCATCTGTACTACCTGGTGTTAAGTTCCTTTCTTCCGGCCTCCTCTTCCTGACTGCTCTTTCTGGAGGGCCTTTGGGTTCTGGCCTGATTGCTGGCTCTCCTCTGGTCAGCAAAGCCTGCCCCCTGCTGGCCATAGAGGGTATGATTCTGTAGAGAGGACAAACAGCTTGGCTTTTGAGCTAAGTGATCAGTGGCCTCATACGCACTGACAGCAGAACTCAGGGATTCTTAACCCGTTACTGACTTTTGCCATAGTCAGAAGGGTCCTTGTTTTGTTCTGAATTTCATAGCCTTTTTATGACTTTTCATTTCAGGATTGCCTGTGGACTATTGCTTGCCTTCTGATACATCCCTGTGGTGGCCTAATTATTTAGGATTGAGCTTTGTTGCTTGCAGGCAGAGTATTCTGGCTGGTAGTGCTGTGGGAAAGGAGATCCCTGTTAGAGGGGCGTGGACCCAAGAAATGTGTGTGTGTGTGTGTGTATGTGTGTATGTGTGTGCACATGTGTGTGTGTGCATGTGTGTGTGTATACGTGTGTGTATGTGTGTGCGCGCGTGTGTATGCGTGTGTGCGTATGTGTGTATGTGTGTGTGTGCCTGTGTGTGTGTGTGTGTGTGTGTGTGTATGCATGAGTCTTCAGTGGGTGTGTGAGATCCCAGAGGCTTGGGGCTGGAAAAGTCTTTAGAAATCCTGTGGGATTCCACCCACGGAGTGGGTTCTCTTACAACATCTCCTCTGGCTGCGTTCAGCGCTGCTTAGAGGTCCCTCCAGAGCGATGATTCCCTTAGGCAGCCTGCATCACCCCTGGCTGCTTGCAGTCATTTCTTTCCCTCATCAGCTGGAGTCTGATGCCCCCCAGCACTGATCCTCTATCCGCACCCCTCCCCCGCTCTGCCTAGGAGACTCTGCACAGACTTAGGACAGAAGAATGTGTCATGGTCTGATTTTCTTCAGGCAGCACAAAGCTCAGGTCCCCCGGGACTTAGGCCACCACCCCTAGTGGGGATCTTAAATTCCAGTTGAAACAATATTCACTAACAAGTGAGGGGCAGGGGCAACCCAGACACTCAGAAAAGGTCAGCAGAACCACCACCTCCTCCCTCTGGACCCTCTACTTAAAAAAAAAATGTAGCCTCTCATTTCTCACATGAATCGTAAGATTCGCTGTTAAGGCAGCTTGCAGACACTCCTGCCTGTCCTGACTCACAGAGCTTAGTCCTCGCTAAGCTCTTTTCATACAGGCTTCCACAACCCTCCCTTCCCTGGTTGGCCCCAAGCTCCCTAGTCTTTTTTTTTTTTTTTTTTTTTTTTTTGAGTTTACAACCCGAGTTAAAAACATAACAGAGCCTGCCTAACTTTGCTAACTATAGGATACCCAGAAGGTGGTTTGCCCTCAGATTCTCTTGCACTGTTGGTTGTGAACATGCAAACATGCAAACCGAGGGCCTGTAGGAAGCTTGGCATCGCTGTCCTAGCATCCAAACAGCTGGCGGCAGGAAGAGCCTCAGCCCGGATTAGGGGTGGCTGAGGTCTCTAAAGGTAAGCCTCCGCTCAAGCCCTAATGACAGCTACTCATTTTCTTTTGGGAGCAGCTAATTCCAATCTTAAAGTCAGATTTAACAGCCCAAAGACAGTGGGTTGGATCTGCAGTTATCAACATCATGCAAAAAGGCTCATTCAAGAAAGCTGCAAAGTGGATTTGGATCATTGTGAAACTTGGATCCTGTCCACAGAACTATCACATGCTTGATGTCATCTGGCTTTTGGGGGTCAGCTCGCCTTATAATGCTCCCCTCTGTCAACTCAGGGACTCCCCAGTCTCTTTGCTCCCTCTGAGGATCAGCATTGCAGTAGGTGGGGTCCCCAGGTTCTAGGTTCCTCTCCACAAGTCTTGGCCAACCTTGAGGGAGCTAAAGCATCGGGGGAAGAAGGCTCAACAGGTAAAGGAACTCTGTTAGCACGGCTCTGATGACCCACGTTCAGCTCCTGAGAAAGCCGGGTGTCAGAGGTTCACATCTGGACTCCCAGTCCTTGTGTGGTGAGATGGGAGGCAGAGGCCAGAGAATTACCTAGAAGCTTATGAACCAGTTAACCCTGAGCACACACAACAGCAGCAGAGACAAGAGACTCCTGCCCCAAGGTGCGAGACAAGAACAGACTCTCGAAAGCTGGCCTCTGACTCTACACATGGGCCACAGTGCAAACGGACTTGTACTACTTTTTTTTTTTTTTTTTTTTTTTTAAAGACTACCTCTTTTTTTTTATTTATTTATTATATGTAAGTACACTGTAGCTGTCTTCAGACACTCCAGAAGAGGGTGTCATATCTTGTTAAGGATGGTTGTGAGCCACCATGTGGTTGCTGGGATTTGAACTCAGGACCTTTGGAAGAGCAGTCAGTGCTCTTAACCTCTGAGCCATCTCTCCAGCCCATACTTTTTTTTTCTTTTTGAGACAGGGTTTCTCTGTGTAGCCCTGGCTGTCCTGGAACTCACTCTGTAGACCAGGCTGGCCTCGAACTCAGAAATCCACCTGCCTCTACTTCTGCCTCTATCTGCTGGGATTAAAGGTGTGCGCCACCACTGCCCAGCAAGATACTTGTACTTACACACACACACACACACACACACACACACACAAAGAAGGATCTAAATCTTCCACTGTAGTAGACAAAGTCCTTCTACCCACAGTGGTGTGTGCACAAGTGTGTATGTGTGAGTATATGTATATATAAGTGTGTATATGTGTCTGTGACTGTGTATGTGTGTGAGTGCATGTATGTGTGTGTATGGGTATGCATGTGTATGTGTGTGTATGTATGTGAACATGGTGTATGTGAGTGTATACATGTGTGTGTGCAAATGTGTATGTATATGTGTGAGTATATGTGTATGTGTGTATATGTGTGTATGTGTGTGTGAGTGTATGTATGTGTATGTATGTGTGTGTGTCTGTGTGAGAGTGTGTATGTGTGTGAGTGTGCATGTGTATATGTGTGTAAGTTAGAGTTTATGTATGTGTGAGTGTGTGCATGTGTGTGTGTGTTTGTATGTATGCATGTGTATGTATGTATATGTGTGAGTATATGTGTATGTGTGTATATGTGTGTATGTGTGTGTGAGTGTATGCATGTGTATGTATGTGTGTGTGTCTGTGTGAGAGTGTGCACGTGTGTGAGTGTGCATGTGTATATGTGTGTGTGAGTGTATGTATATATGTGTGTAAGTTAGAGTTTATGTATGTGTGAGTGTGTGCGTGTGTGTATGTGTGTGTGAGTGTATGTATGTATGTATGTGTGTAAGTTAGAGTTTATGTGTGTGTGAGTGTGTGTGAGTGTGTGTGAGTGTGTGTGTGTGTGTGTGTGTGTGTTTGGGCATCCCATGAGAGACTGGTAAAAGTGAGTCACCCATGATTCAGTCAGCTAGTGCTACATAACAAGTCACACTGGAAGTTAGTGATGTATAAGGACAGTTTTTATCGTCTCACAGTTTCCGTGGCTTAGCTCTCTTGGGTCCTCTTCAGGGTCTCCCATAGCCTACATCCATCTTGGAATGTATCTCGGAACCACCGTCGACCCGCCTCATTCAATCACATGGCTGCTCATAGTACTCAGATGCTTGTCTGTGTGTGTTTATTTAGGCGTTTTGTGCTGCTGGGGTCAAATCCAGGGTGTTATGCTCAGTAGGCAAGCCTTGTTCTGTAGAGCTACATCTCCAGTGCGCAGAGGCCTCCGTTCTTATGAGTCCGGAAGCCCTTTCATGTCATCATCTTATGAAATTCCCACGAAGCCTCACCTCACTGACTCTAAAGGATACGCAATGGAAATCCAGGGAGAATTCTAGCCAGCAAATCTAGAGGTCCAGGCCCAGCCTTCTCACTGGGATCCTGCAAGGGGGTACCCAGTGTGGGCTCAGGATCCCCCACCCACACCTGGCGTGGGGCCTTGCCCACAGTGAGAGCCTCTGAGGCAGTGCTCAGCTGGGTTCCTCAGATGGGGTTGCTGGAGGGGAAGCCGTTTTGGGGGCTGCTTGGAACCCACATAGAAGCCCAGCTCGAACCAGGGAGGGTATGTGTTATTACCCTTCCATTTTATTGCTGGGGAGTTGAGCAAGACCAGGAGCCCGGTTCCCCCCTCCCCTGCCCCCACCCCCCAAGTCTGGTAGCTCCTTTGGGAAACAGCAAAGTTACAGGTCACAGGTCGGAACTGGCTGCGATCTGAGACAGCATGGAGGCCAGATTTGTCCCTTTCTGGTGTTCTGTGCAAGAGGCAGTGGCAGTGGCCCTGTCGTTGGGCAACGGACAATGAATTCAAGAAGCCCTCAGGGGAGAAACCAGCCTGGTAGGAGTGGTGTGGCTTTTTGAGAACGCCACACATGCAAATCTCTGGGTAGAAAGCTGCTTCAGAGCTTTGCTCTCTCCTCTGGCCCCACGGCAGGCCCAGGCCCGCCTCAGCCGGAAGGAAGTCAGGCCTCCTCCCCATGGAGGAAGGGCCCTGCTGCCTGTGGTTGGGCATTGTGCTCTCCGGATCCCAAGCTGTCAGTCTCCCTGGAGGCAGGGCTCTGGGATGCTGACCCTGCAGATTGTTTTGTTAGGTTTCTCCCGCAATTAATTTGGAAATTACCCACCTGCCCGCAAACTCTCCAGGTGTCCTATAAATTACCAGCATCTTCCTGCAATTTCCCTTAGGTGTGACCAAGGTAAAGTAAAGCGGGGAGGGTCTGTGCTGGGGCAGTGCACCAGCCCTGGAAGGCTGGCTTGATTTTTAGAAAAGCCAGTCCCCTTCAGCTTTGGCACGAATCATCCAAAGCAACTAGATCCACAAACATCATCTCTAAGCCTCACACGCCCTGTGGAGATAAGTCATGGGCGTGTGGAGTCGCCAAGCTCAGAAGCCCAAGAAGAGAAGGCTCCAGGCAGGACTAACAAACACACAAGGGTCCCAAGTACACAACCAGGCAGGGAAATTCCTCAGACTTCTGATCCACCCGGGCAGTCAGTCCCGCTCTTGCAGAGACCACGTGGTCTCCTTATATTTCACTTTCCTTGCCTGAAGAACATAGATGAAGCACGCTCCATCTCAGAGCTGTCGTAAGAATCCAGAGGTTAAAGACCTTGTATACCTCCATGGCAGTGGGCTCTGTGGTAATGTTTGGGACCATTGGGGCAGGGAAAGGCCCTGGCCTAGGGGCTGTGACTAACATTAATTCACAGAGAAACCATGTTAGCCTTGCTGTTCTTTATAACCAACCATAAGGTGGTACTACTCCAGCGGTTCTCAACCTGTGGGCCACGACTCCGTTGGCAAGCCTCTTTCTCCCAAAATATTTATGTTATGATTCATCACAGTAGCAGAATTACAGTTGTGAAGTAGCAATGAAAATAATTTTAGGTTGGGGGTCACCACAACAGGAGGAGCCGTGTTAAAGGGTCACAGCATTGGGAAGGCTGAGAGTCACTGGGATACAGGATCTTTTGGCTATGGTCCTTGATAAGACTCACAAAAGAAGTCTTACGGAAGTGAATCGAGGATCGATCGGACCCACAGGACTCTACCCGGGAAGGGTCACCTTCTGCATCAGCTGACATACACTTGGCTTCGGTAGCAGGAAGCTCAAGGGCAGACTCAAACTTGATAGATATGGCTTATTTCCAGCAACAGAACCCACAGGTAGAATGGTGGCTTTCAGGGTTAGTTCGGCTCAGTGATGTGCCCAGGTTCCATTGTTAGGCCAGACACTGTGGGCCTTACATGGCTTCCATGCTTCTAGAGGCCACACACAACACCCAGAGGTTTAAAAGAAGCATCTTTAAGGACAAAGAGATGACTCACAGGCATCTCATTGGCTGAGGAAGTACCTGTGACAAGAGTGGCATTATCACCAAGACTGCCTAAGAAAGGCTGAGATTGTGGCACAGTGGTGGGTCACACCTTTAATTCCAGCACTTGGGAGGCAGAGGCAGAGGCAGGTGGATTTCTGAGTTTGAGGCCAGCCTGGTCTACAGAGTGAGTTCCAGGACAGCCAGGACTACACAGAGAAACCCTGTCTCGAAAAAACAAAAACAAAAACAAAAACAACAACAACAAAAAAGATTTAGCCAGTGGGTACCCTAATCGGGTAAGACTGCTACCAAAACACACAACTGCCTGAAATTGAAACCAAATTAGGGCTAGGTATGCAAAGGAGGCAGGAAGGTGGCCCACTGGCTGCTCCCCCTTCAGGGGGAAGACTGGAAGCTTTATTTCTGTCTCCAGCTGCACCTTGTACCACGGTCCTATATCTGGTCACCCAGCTATGCCATCAACAGCCTGGATTAGAAGAAGGGCTGGGGACTGGGAGGTGGCAGGGCACTTGTCTGGCCTGCACAAGTCTTTGGGCTCAAAACAGCCCCATGACTGTGTCCAGTCTCCATGAGCTCCTGGCCAGGGGAAGGGAGGGAAGACTCTTAAAACAAAGAGGAATAGTGGGGCAAAGTTTTGATGAAAAACTGGAGTAAGAGAAAGCAGAGTGACACGCTGGGGAAATGTGAAAACACACAGACCATGGTTTTCTCGCAGTGTGAGGATGCCTAGAACACATTAACCCTGTCACCGAACTCTCTGGACCTTAGGTTCGGCTCTTTCACAGAAACGGTCTGGTCTAGCTGAGACTTGAACTGGGCCACACTGGCTGCTGGGTGAGGACAGATGGACAGATGAGGAGGCATCAGGAAGCTCTGGTAACAGGCTCAGAGAGAGGAGGGCTCCCATTGGAGCCAGGAAGTAGGGTTAGGTGGGTCACAGAAGGACTGGTCTCAGAATCCATGGTGAACAGGACTCATGGGGTGTTTAGAAATAGCAACTGTCATGGCAGCCGAAGCTTAGGGTGCAGCCATGGCAGCCATGAGGAACGAGGGCAGGGAGAGGGTGGCAGAGGGCACAGGGGTGTGGCTGCATGCCACAGCTTCTACATGGCCGTGGGAACAGAGTGGCAACAGGAGGGGAAGGCACCCCTCAGGACCCATGCCAGCTGCTGGTGGCTGAGGGCACAGCTAGAGAGGGCTAAGCTCTATGGGCACGGTTCCATTGGTTACTTCTGTGCCTCCATGCCTGGTTACAGCTGCCTTGCTTTGCCCACCCCATCCGGAAGCCGCTCCAGGTTCCCAGGGACTGAGAGCACCAGCCTGAGACCCATCCTGACTCAGCCTCCCCAGCCCCCTGGGAGCGGCTGACACCCGGATCCCCGGGTCCTTCAGACTCTGCCCTCCTGTACCTAGCAAACCCTCTGGAAATCTGGAAATCTGAGCTTTGGCTCTCAGAAGAGGAGACACCGAGCTGACGCCAAGCAGCCTGAGCTCCACAGGGAGCAGACGGTGCCAAGCGAGACGACCCTCTCGCTGAAAAGGCCACTTTAATCTCAGCTGAGGAAATGGCCTGCAGACAAAGGAAAGACCTGGCCCCAGCTCACTAAGGACCCACCTTCCTCTCCTCACTTCCTCTCTGCCAATCCATCTCAGTTTTCCCTTATTTTTTATTTTTTATGGAAAAAAAAACCTTATTATTTATCTTTTTGGACAGAGCCTGGTGTATCCTAGGCTAGCCTTGAACTTACGAGGTAGCTAAGAACGACCTTGGACTCTCCTGTCTTTACCTCCTTAGTGCTGGGGGTCCAGGTTTGCACCCCACACCTGGCGTCTAAGATGCTGAGGGGAACTCAGGCTTCCTGCACACTGGCAAGCAGTCTTCTCAACTGAGCCGCATCTCCAACTCCGCCTCTTGACTTTTCCATGCTGTTCGATGCCCCGTTTGCTTTGAGAGACTCTGTTTCTCCCTCCCCACCCCCATGTTTCTGAGTTCCCTTTTTAACCAGCCAATGGCTAGTGTATCGGCCCATGCAATGAAGGCCTTAACAGGGAAGCCTCCAGCCCCTGGAAATTGCACTCTATCCATGCCCTGCCACAGCTGATCACTTCTTCTTTTGGATTTTTCTTTTAGGATGGTGGCCAGATAGTGTTCCTTGCTCAGATAACCAATGACAGTGAAAGGTCTTGTGGGAAGGTCTCGAGCACCCCTGGGCTCTGCAGAACGCACACTCGCGGTTATTCCAGCCAATGCACACACTTATGAGTGAGTGTACGTGAGCGCTGAGGTCTGAGTACAGAGATGTGTGAGCCCAGGCTCTCTTCCGTAGGCTGTGTGTGATCCTGGGAACAGGGTTGTCCCAGCCTGTCCTTCATGACCATCAGAATTGCTTTTCACCAAGCAGTCCTCACCTGCCTTCCCCCTCCCCCCCCCACCTCCAGACATTTTGTCTTGGCCACGCCCATCCAGGAGTCAGCACTTCCAAGGAAGAGGATGGCCACTGAAAGCTTGTGTCAGAATGGTGTGTGTGTGTGTGTAGATTCTTTAGGGCATCCAGAGAACTCAGGCTGTTCAGAGGGACGTTTAGCCTGCATTAAGAGAGAGGCAGGGGATCGCTTCCTGCCAGTTGTTGTGCCCTAAGAAGAAAGTTGCATTTTAATATAATAATTGTATTTTCATATATTAGTGATTTTCTTTTTTTTTTCTTTTTTTCTTCTTTTTTTCTTTTCTTTGGTTTTTTGAGGCAGGGTTTTTCTGTGTAGCCCTGGCTGGCCTGGAACTCACTCTGTAGACCAGGCTGGCCTCGAACTCAGAAATCCACCTGCCTCTGCCTCCCAAGTGCTGGGATTAAAGGCATGCGCCACCACTACCTGTATTAGTGATTTTCTTGTGTGTGTGATTGTCCAGCATGTGCATGCCTTGTGCCCACAGAGGTCAGAAGAGGGCACTGGATCCCTTTGTACTGGAGTTGTAGACAATTCTGAGCTGGCATGTGGCATCTGGGAATCAAACCCAGACCCTCTGGAAGAACAGCCAGTGCTCTTACCTTCTATGTCTGTAGCTCGTAAACAAATCTGCTTTAAAACGATGTGTTCAAGTATATCCCGGCGAGTGTCATTGCCAGCAGAGCAGCTGGAAACACAGCATACACACAAAGGCCAGAGACTCAGAAGGAGCACCCAGGAAGGAGGTGTTGTGCTCAGCCCCAGTCCTGCCCAGGCCAGTGCCACGAGGCAGGGAGTGTGGTGCTGCATTTCTTGGTCAGAAATGGAGCTTCTGGAAGCTATTTTGGGGAGCTCTGCTCTTATTAAAGTAAAATCGTTTCTTCATTTTTCAAAGTTCTGTCTCAGCTAGGGCATTTGAGTCCATGCCAGCTTGTTGAAAGACAAGTTCTGGTCCAGTGGGACCTGGTGCTGAGGAAGGCTCTTAGTGGAAACACTGGAGGGCTCCTTCACCTCCCAGAAGCACACTTGGAATTCACATGACCCAGGCAAGAGGAGTTAGAGAGACAGCGACCTGCACCTAGTTTTACAAATGGTTGAAACTGAGGCCTATGGGTGTGAGATGGACCAGAAATCACACAGCATCCCACTTCCAGGCACACCCTGGAGCTCAGAAGCTGGCCACGCTAGCAAAGTCTCAAGTCCCAGGTTCATGGCTCCCACATGTGTACTTAGGGATGCCCACCAGACTGCACACCTGAAAACAAATACACGCTGCACACGAGTGTCTCTCTCACACACATTCACACCAACAAAAGCATCGGGCAGAAACGTAAGGGAAAAGTCAAGTCCTGGCCTCCTACATTGGGAAACCAAAACCAAACCAACCACCCCTCCCCCCCCCAAAAAAAAATCTACAACAGGGAACTGCCACTGCCAGGTTAACTGTGGGCTCAGTGCTCTTGTCCCGGAGTTGTTTTGTTTTGTTCCTGACTGAGTCCAGGCTGCCTCAGCCTCCTAAGTGCTAGGGTTGCAATGTATGAGCCACCAGGCTGCTTTTCTTTCTTCCTTTTACCCGCCCCCACTCCACCTCAGAAAATGGACAAATATTTTGATTTTATAATGAAAACAAATTTTAACAAAAACAATTTTGCCCAAATTTCGTAGAAAAGGGAACGTACTTTATAGTAAACTGCACTCGCAAGTAGCAGATCGAGTCAGAGTGGAGGAGATGGGCTGACGGCTTCCGCAGTTGAGGCTTTTTACTCCTCTGGGATACCACCGGGAGGAGAGGTGTGGGCGCCGGGCAGGCAAGGCAAGCCTCCTCCGCAGAGCTCAGGCGGCTGGTGTCTTTCAGCTCCGGGAAGGAAGCGCTCTAACCCTAGCAAACTTCTCAGGGTGAAGTCTGCCTTTGTTGTTCGTTTCCTCACCTTAATTGCAAAGCAAAATAGATTTGAAAGAAAAGAAATGTTACAGCTCTGGGGCGAATTCTAACGAGCCTTGGGCAATTAGGGAAGAGAGTTTCTAATTACCCGCAGCCCGCGGCTCCTTCACTACTCTGGGGTGCTAGGCCTGCTGACCTGCAAGCTGGCTTTCTGTGCTCCCACAGAAAGAGGGGAAGGAGAAAAAAAATAAACGCACTTCGGGTTTCGGAACACCCCTCAACCGGGAGTCGGAGGCTCTGAGAGCCCACAGATTTGGAGGAGAGCTACCAGGGCGAGGATGAAGATGATGCACTCCTCTGGGTCTCCCACGGACCCATGCGTAAGGGCTGTCGTGGCCCTCAGTCCTTCCAGGACCCTTAGACCCGTACCGCGGGCTGCGGTCCCACACACCTAGTTCCCTCAGAGTTGTCCCTTTCCTGTCCCTTGGCCAGCGTCTCAGCAAGCGCCCAAGCCCAAGCATTGTGGAAGCGAAGACTCAGCCTCCCCAGCCTGCCTTCTTTAGTCCGCTTTACCGCATCAGGGCGCTCAAAGTTTCTGATAAGTCAGGTTTTTGCACCCTACCCCAGCATCAAATGCAAGGTTTGCTTCCCATTCTCTCTGGTGCATCTGTCTGTCTGTCTCTTTCCCTCCCCCTTAACTTCTGGAAGGTCTGGGATAGCAACCACGAAATCCCATTTTGTAAATGAGGGCACTGGAGACAGGCTGTCTTAATGTTAATGGTCTTGTCAAGGCACTCAATTTGAGTATTAGGATACAAAGGCTCAGTTCCGGAACTAATAAGGGCAAACACTGCTCTCTTTTAGCCTGGAGGAGAACATGCCAGGGCTGATGGTCAACTTCCAGTCTCTGAGAAGCAGGCAGGGCTCCAGGCCTTCCCGTAGCCTAGCACACAGAACCTCATACCCGGAAGAGCCCACCTCAGCACCTGAAGTCCGGAGTTACAGGCTGAATGTCATCTGCCTCCAAAAGGGCATCTACCATCACGAAGCCAGGAAAGGGCCGTTGAGCACTTGAGTGTGGCCAAAGATGAGCTGTAAATTAACACAGCTCCAACGTCCGAAGGCACCCATAAAAGATGGCGGCATTTAACGGTGCCTATCTCGAGAATGTGGAAACCGTATTTCAGATATATTGAATTAAATACAATCTACCATTACAACTACTCTCACCGTTAATTTTTTCTTTTGATTGATGCAGCTACTAGAAAAATTTAAATTACACGTGTGGCTTGTACTGTATCCCTATTGGAGGTGTGATTTGGATAAATATTCCTCTGATAGGAACCAATTTCACACATTTTTGTGAATAGGACAGAAACTCTCTTTCTCTTTCTCTCTCTCTCTCTCTCTCTCTCTCTCTCTCTCTCTCTCTCTCTCGAGAGAGAGAGAGAGAGAATTAATCACCAACACATCTTTTCCTAGCCTTTCCCTTCTTTACCAAGCTAAGTACACGGAAAGAGGCCACATTTCTCTTGTCCAGGCTCATTTGCTCAGATTTTATAATTATTATTATTAAATCAGTCTATCTAGAAACCCTAGTGTGTCCGAAGGAGGGAGCAGAGCCTTTCCTCAATGCTAGGTATTTGTTCTAAAATCAAAACTCAAGAGAGAGGTGGAGACATGTTGGATTTTTTTCCTCTTACGTTGAATTCTAATTTCTGTGAACCTGCTGCCTAAAACAAACAAGATACAGATGAATCTTGTTTAAAAACATTTTAATAAAAAATCGCTTTGTTAAACATCCAATGTATTATTTTTTCCTTCCTTTTTGTTCGAGGAGGGCGCTGAAGAAGGAACGCACAGGAAATAGGACAGACAGCTCCAGTTAAGGTAAATCTCCCCACCTACATTCTCCTTATCAGAAAATCAGATTTTTTGACTGGGTAGTCATTGCTGCGGAATGACCAACACATCTCTCTCAAAAAAATTCAATAATTAGGGTACAATCTCTACTTGGAGCCAGTCCTGGGACTTTGGGTTAAATACCTGCCAATGATCTGTTCCCATTCCTGGATGGCCTTCGGACATTAGGGGGTACCGGGAAGCCCTGGGTGGCTCACCATTGCTGCTAAATATGGAGGGGCACCCAAGATAAAGGAAGGGGGTTTAAAAATGAGAGGGTAGAATCACACACCTCTGTATAACAGACAGACTTAAAATTCAGGTGTTGATCACACCGAGGAATTCTCAGTTATGATTGCGATCCAGGCTTGCGGTTCTCCGAGGCAGGGAAAACCAGCCCGGCTGAACCGAACTATTTCTAAAAAAGCAACTCTTTTTGCAAACTTGTTCTCACTTTAATTATAAAGGCACTGTCCGAGCCTTTTATTGGGGGGGGGTGGGTACGGTAGTCAAAAGTACAAAAGCTGAGCCTGTAAAAAGCCCGAGTTTGGCGCAGCATAGCACACGGTGATGCCACACGATGCCAGCACAGTTCCGGATCCTAGATTCTGGTGTAGACAGCTCTGGGATCCTCCACCCTTTACAGCATAGGACTCCCCCCTAGTAGAAAGGGGGAAGGCGGAAAGGCATGTTCTTTGGAGTTTCGCATCATCGAGGAGCTACCATGGTCCTCCGGGGCCTCGTACGTGAGTCTCAGTCCGATACACTTTTCAGTCCTGTCCGCCGGTCCCGGGGGATTTACATCTTTCAGAACCTCCCGAGTCAGTCAAGTTTCGTGCCTATCCCGGGCTCACATGGCAGACACGAACCGATCCACCGCGCCGGGGTAGGCGGTGGCGTGGCGGGAGTGGTAGGCACTGCCACCGCCGGCTCCCAGTTGCCCACCGGGATTGTAGCAGGGCCCCAGCGCCGCTCCGAACTGGCCGGGCGACGTGCGCCCGTAGAAGTCCACCGTGGCCTCTACACCGCCGCTACCTCCTCCCGCGGAGGGCGAGGCGGGTCCGGCCAGGCGACCCGCAGCGGCGGCGAAGAGCGCGCTGCTCGCCCCTTGCGGGTACGCGCCGTCGGGGCCCGCGTAGGCGGCGGCATAGGCGGCGGGGTTGACCGGCCGCGCTCCCGTGCACACCGCGGGCTGGAAGCTCCCGGTGCCCGCCGCGCCCGCCGCAGCCGCGAAGGCGCACGAGCCGCCCGCCGCTGACGGCGCGGGACCCAGATCGGGGCTGAGCGGCCGCTCGGGAACCAAGCCGAAGACCCGGCAGGGCCCCGGCGACGCGGCGGGGTAGTAGACCGGCGGGGGCGCGGCGAGCGGCGGCGCGTAGCCCGCATAGACGGCGCCCGGGTAGGCCGGCCTGGCGGCGGGCACGGCGCCCGGGAAGATGGCGGCGGCGGCGGCGGCGGCGGCAGCGGCTGCATCGTGCATGTAGGCCGGGTAGGTGGACAGGTCCGAGCGCTTGAAGCGCTTGCGGCGGCGCAGGAAGCTGCCGCTCTCGAACATGTCCTCGGCGTTGGGGTCGAGCGCCCAGTAGTTGCCCTTGCCAGGGCGGCCCGCCTCGCGCGGGATCTTGAGGAAGCAGTCGTTGAGGGTGAGGTTGTGGCGGATGCTGTTCTGCCACTTCTTGGGGTTGTCGCGGTAGAACGGGAAGCGCTCGGTGATGAACTTGTAGATGCCGCCGAGAGTCAGGCGGCGCTCGGGCGCGTGCGCGATGGCCATAGCGATGAGCGCGATGTAGCTGTAGGGCGGCTTCCCCCGCTGCAGGGGGCGCTTGCGTCGCCGTCCTCCCGAGCCGCGGCCCGCCGCCTCCACCGGGACCCCCGCGCCCGCCGCCGCCTCACCGCGCTCTTCCTTCACGGCCGCCAGCGCCTCGGGCTGCGGCGGGGGCGGCGGCGCGCTCTCGGCGGTCATGGCGCCCCGGTCCCCCGTACCCCCCGTCGTCTGCAGCTGCGGACGGCCGCGCAGGCCCCGATCCCGATCCCCGGGAGCCGACGCCGGGGCTTTGCGGCTGGCACGGAGAGCGCTGAGTGCAGGGGACTTCGGGGTCTGGAGCGCCGCGTCCACCGACGGCTCCTGCGGGGCACCGGCCTTGGAGCTTTGGTGCCAGGCGATCAGGGGATCCGGTCCGGACGTAGCTCCGAGGTCGGGGTGGTGGCAGCTGTTTGGGTCCCTGCGGGTCCAAGGATGACCGTCGAGGCGGTCCGCTGTATAGAGGGGGCTGCGGGCTGGAGTCTCGTGCAAGAGCAGTCAGTAGGGGCACCGTGCACCCCTGCGAGGACCGCCCATGCCGCACCCCTGCGGTGAAGATACAGCCCAAGCGGAGGGCAGAGAGGCGAGGCCAGTGGCGAGGCGGGCGGGCGGGCGAGCGGGCCGGGCCCGGTGGCGAGCAACTGCTCCGCTCTGCGGCCCTGGACTCCAGCCCGGAGTCCCACCGGCGCGGTGCTCTCCTGCTCACACCTGGGCCAGCTCCTCCCTCCGCTGGCTTCGCCTCCTTAAAGGCGCCAGCAAACGCGGGGCGTATCCACTTCCCTGCCCGCCCCCCTCCGACTCCCCCCTCCCCCGCGGCTGACACACCTCCCCAGGTAGCGGCTGGAGCCCCACAACGTCAGAGCGGGGAGGGCGCCCGGAGGTGTGGGGGCCGGCCCCCTCTGCGCGCCAAGCGGGAGACTGAGGCTCCAGGACTCTAGGAGCTCGTCCCTGCGCTCCTAAATTATGATCTGTCTTTGCGGAAAGTGGTGTCTAACGTGGAAAGAGGACTCACTGCATTTTCTTGTCCAGAGAGGGTAAGAACTGGATGAAGGTGGGGCGCGATTAATTATTGTGGGGGGCGGGGAGAATAGGAAGTTCTTAGGATGCTTTCCAAACCCAGGTTTAGGCTACCTGGCCCAATCTCTGGTCCAGTTCTTTTTCAGACAAGGATTCCAGGTCCACCGCAACTTTGTTGCCCTCCGGAACCTGAAGTCTGTTTTAGAATGCGCTTCTCAGCTAGTGGTGAGGTCGTGCCACAGGGAGTCGCATTACCAGGTTCCTGGGCTGTCCCGAGGTTTCATATCTCAAGAGGTGTTTAGGGGAAGCCTCATCATCGCAGCTCTTCTCCATAAGCGGGAGAATGCCCTGTTAGAGAGGACTCGGCACTGCTTCTCAATTCCTCCACTACCCCGGGCCAGGGACCAGCCTCCTATAGAGGCCTAAGATTGAAGACTTGGGGGAGGCTGCTGCAGTCAGTGTGTGTGTGTGTGTTTGTGCTCCAAAGTGTCCGATTTCTGCCTTCCTCTGGTAGGATTCGGTACTAGAGCGGGACTACCAGCGGCGCAGCCACACCCGCCTGGTTCGCTTTCTGGCCACTTTTGGGAGTGGTTGCGGTCCCATCTCAGGAATCTAAGATTTGGTTCTTAAGATTCTCACTTTGAAGCCAGTACCTTTCCTAGGGATGGGAATTGTGGGTGCAGAGCTCCGTGGAAGGTGCCTGACTGGAAAGAGACGCACTGCAGATGGTTCAGGTCTACCGTGGGTGGCCCTGCCTTCTGGTTTTATTGCGTTCTTCAGCGAACACTGGGCGGCTGCCTTTGGAAAGAAGAGGCGGAGAGCACTGATCCTCTCTCCCGCTCTTGGCCGGGCTTGCTTGAAGACCTTCCCCAGCAGGAGTGCGCCCTTGAATGCAGAGGGATTTTCTGCTTGCTTCTGCCCCTCACTCCTGCCCTGTAGTTTCCTGTCTTCCAAAGAAGCTGGGGGAATCTAGATTTCTCACGTTTCTTCCCCCCTCAAAGCAAATTTTAAGCTAATTATACGATTAGGAACGTCTGTGGCTCTCCATATTCCAAGATTTGTATTTCCAGATTTTAAATTTTGAGCGGTTATCTCAGTGCGATTCCCTACATTCTTGTGGCTATACAGAGCTGCTAACTGGCTAAAAGGCTGTAAATGGGCATTCGAGGTGGCTTGGCTGGTGACTTTCCACAAAGCCCAAGGACTTGAGAGTAGTCCTCTGATTTCTACAAAAGTTGTGCGTGTGTGCCTGTGCCAGAGCTCGTGCAACACACACACACACACACACACACACACACACACACACACACTTAATAAATGTAAAAAATAAAAAGCCATTGTATAAAGATGTTAGAACTACAGCTTTATGCCCGGAACTTGCTCCATTATTGGAAGCTGCTTCTTTCTTTGATTTTGTGTGTTTTTTTCCTTTCTTATGCTCTGAAATATATATTATTTAATTTGAATTCTGGTCGGAAGTGTCTTACTGGAAGATCTGGGTCTTAATAAATGCATAATTGCGGTCTTCCTTACTTCCAATGTGTGAGTAGTGGATCAGCTGTTTTGTAGTGGACTACAGAGTCTTGTGAGTTGTCTAAAACAGTTTGCTTTAATGATTGTTCGTGACTTTCTGATCACCCTCTGACTGCCTCTGACTCTGGCTAGAATCCCACAGGCCCTGGAGGTCTCTGGTCCTGCATCCTCATTCTTTCAGAATTCTGATTCCTCCACAACAAATGCCTTCCCTCTGCTTGGTGGCACCTCAGCCTTCAGGGATTAGGATCCTCAAGATCATGACTGCCAGGTCTGATGGGGAAAAAAGACACCTGAATTTTACTGCACACAATTTTATTCAGATAATGTACTTCTACACTTCATAGAGTGAGGGTTCTACCCATGATGCAAAATTCCTACAAATTATTTGATTAATAGCAACGTCATGAGTTTACCCATTTGGATCAAAGCAATATGTAAACATTTCCCTTCTACCCCTCCCCCATCTTTTTGAGCAGAGGTAGTTTGGTAATGGCTGAGTTCCCTCTTACTGGGGTGGAGTCACATACTCCATTTGCACTTGCTTGAATGCTAGGGGGTGATTGATTCCAGCCTTGAAAACTCTTTCTCCCAGTCCTGCCAAGGTGGGGGTCGGTAGCTGATCACAGGCTGGCAAATTTATTTCCTTCCAGTGTTCAACCACAAGTGTTCCCAGCACCCCTTGCTCTATTAATGGTATGTGTGTGTGTGTGTTTTGTTATTGGGGTGACACAGAAGGCCTGGAAGTCTTCTGCAACAATTTGAAGTTCTGAAGAGGTTGTAAATGAAATTCAAGAGTCATGGATATTCCTGACTCTGGTGTCTCTGCCTGCAGAAGCAGATATAACTGGACATCAGCCTAAAGTTCTTGGGGGTTAGAGCTGGAGAAGGACCTGACTGACCCAGGGCTTGGGAAGGAGATAGGACCATGGGTTGAGACACCACAGACCTCTGGCGCTTACTCTAGCTGGGTGGCCTCTTAGTCTTCTCTGGAGTTCTTTGTGTCTCCCTCCGGACCCTTCTTTTTACCCTTCTAATTCATTCAACAGTAATGGAAGATGCTCGCACATCTCAGAGGACACAGCCACCATTATCAGGGTAATTTTAGTGGAGACTGCCAGGCTCACTGGGTTGTATGGCTCCAGAGAGCACTGCTACCAAACCAAACCAAACCAAACCAAACCAAACCAAACCAAACCAAACCAAACCCAAACCAAACCAGCTCAGTGTGGTTGGTTTAAACAACTCCTGATCGCTCATCCGAGGCCCTGGGAGCCAGCCTGGGAACTTATGAGGCCTCATTTTCCCTTGGGTGAAATGAAGGTGTGCTTTCTCTTCAGAGTTAAGAAGATGGGGTAGGTATTGAGTCCTGCAGTCAGTCCAGCAGTTTTCTTTATCTTTTATGTTGTTTTCAGGTTGGAACAAGGGTGTGGCGAAAAGACCAAAACTTCTAGCTTGTGCTACTTGTGGGTGAAGTGAGATGCCCTCCTTGGAGAAGCACTAAGTAATTAAGGAAAACTTTCTCTGGGGCCTAGCTGGGATTTTGTATTTCCACAGGGGGTGGGGATGGGGATGGGGTGTAGGATGGTCCCAGTGTGCGGGAACCTCTCGGGCTCCTAGAGTAGTGTATGGGATCTTGGAGCTGACTTAGAAAACGCTTTCTCCCAGCTCATTCACTTACATAGTGTAAACAGAATTATTCCGGAGGGAGTGGGATACGCTAACACTAACCGGGGTCCAGGAGGCAGACCTGACACTAACTTAAGGAAGCTCCTTTCTTTGGGTGTCTTGAGCCCTAGTTTAACTCCAGCCACAGTACCTGGGGCATTCGAACCCTCCAGAGCGGATTCCCAGAGCAGGAGCTTCGCAGCACTTTAAAAGAAAAGGGGGCTCAGAGCGCCGAACCCCGGCTCTCGCCCCACAGCCCGGACCATCGGTGTCAGAGGCGGACCCAGGCCTGGACCTTGCGGGCGCTCCCGCCCTAGGGTGGCGCTCCACGCTTTCGGCTCCTGATGTTTCCACCCAGGACATCAAAGGCGTCAGCTCCATCACGTGCCCCGGGCTGGGGAGGGATAGGGTGGGGTGGACAGCGCCTTTTCAGCCTCTCTGGCCCGCGCTCACCAATTCGATTCCAAAATCCTGGGTGCTCCATTTGCCTTTTGGTTCCTCGGGCTGAGTCCGGGCTCTGTGTAATGTTCAAGAGAATCCAGGAAGCCCAGAATTTGCAAGGATGATTGTTCGTCTTTATTTCGGAGGAAATAAACTTAATTACTTAATTACAAGGCACCGTAGAAAGGCGCTTCTTTAAGCTGGAGGTCTGCTCCCTGGACCCGGTTCCTGTATCCTGCTCCCCCTTACCCCAGTGTAATTCTGCTTACAGTATTTAAGTGAAGAAACAAGCTCCCGGGATCCCCACACTACTTTGGGAGCCTAAGAGTCAAGGTCCCTGCACAGAGAGAGCGCAGTGGAAACGTGAAATCCCAGACAGATCACAGAAAACGTTTTGCTAATTACTTGATACTACTTCTTTGTGGGCATCTCACCTCTGCCCACACGTGGCACAGACTGGACGTTTTGTCGGCTTGTCTTTTTTGCTAGGTAGTCTCAAAAAGACCAGACATCTGTCCCCTTCCTCTTCGGGAGAGAGTTGCGCAGTACTAGGTGTTAGTTCCACGGTCAGAGGCACAGAAAGATTCTGAGATCTGCCTCCTTTCCTTGAGTCCTGGCCGCCCAGACGATCCGATCCGATCCGATGGCCAGGGTGGCGCCCTCTGCAGCTCTGTTCCGGGGTGGAACAGAAGCAGGTGGTGGCATGGGATGGCAGGGGGTGGGGTGGGGGGCGGCGGGAGGGGGGCTGCGGGGGCTAGAAGACATTTGAGCCAGGATATCCTGAGGTGGTGATGGTGGTGGTGGTGATGGTGGTGGTGGTGGTGGTGGTGGTGGTGGTATCTGCTTAGCTGCTCTGCCTGCCTTTTGAGAGTTTTGTTTCTGTCTGGAGTCCGGGGATGCCTGAGTGTAGTCTCACCTTCAGTTATTTTACCTGTCCTCCTCATTCTTGACTTGGGACAGAAAGATCACAGCCCAAATCACCCTCTTCCCTCCTGGAGGGCCAAGACCAGAGCAGATGAGTGTCTACTTATCTACCTAGGAGGATGTTGGGATTCCTTTGCTCTGTGGGGAAGGGAGGGACTCAGCCTACAAAGTATCAGATTTTCTATGTATCCAAGGCTCCAGTCTTCTGACTCTGCACAAGCTCTCTCCCAGTCAACTCCAGGCAAGCTCCAGGCTTTGCTGTGTCTGCCATTCAGAGCCCTTCCCACACACCCACTTTCCAGCTTTCTCTCCCCCCTGATCTTTGATCTTTCCTTCTTAAAAAAAAAAATTTTTTTTTTATTGTTGTATTTGAGACAGAGAATCACGGGTTCCTGGCTGGTCTTAAATTCATTATCTAAGAATGACTGGGGTCACAGGCATGCCCCACCACACCTGGTTTCTGCAGTGTTGGGATCAAACCTAGGGCTTCTGCAAGCCCTACAAGCCCTCTATCAACTGAGCTAAATACATCCTGGTCCTGTCCCCAGCACTCTCCTCCCAAAGACAACACTCTTAAAGAGCTCGGGAAAGCACAGACGTATAACCCCAATCCCACCAAATACACGAGAAGAAAAACAAAACAAACAACCCGTCCCCCCAAACAAGCTGGGACAGGCCTGAAGAAGGGGTGTTTGGCCTCCTCCAGGTAGACTCAGAGGATTCCCTGAAGCCCCAGGGAGACAGAATATTTAAATTATTTCTGTTTTTCTAGACTATGGATGGGAAGTATAACTTCATGCCATTGGGTGCCAGGCCAGCAGCACCCGTGCACAAATGCATGTGCACACTCACACCCTGTGTCTACTAGTCAGCAAGATAGGTCTCCAGGGCGCTGGGGGGCTAGCTTGGGAAACTGAGCTTGCCTTCCTAGTGTGGACATAATACAGGGGTGAGGAAAGGTGGGAGACTGGTATTGGGGTCTCTTTAGGTGTTGTGTGGCTCCCTACCTTCCCTGCCAGGCCAACTGCCCCAGGGTGGGTCAAAGGATCTGCTAGAAGCAAGGGCCTGATAATTAGCTATGGGAAGAGTCACAGTAACCACAGCCCCTGCTGTTTCTGAGGTTCTGTCACTTTCCCCTTTAAGGTTTTACCCTGTCCTAGATGAACCACCTCATTCCTGTTTCTGCTTATGTCACCTTTGGGGCATTGGCCAGTCAGAGGAGATTGACATCAGTTTTATCTGACGATGAGCAAAGGGTTCACGCTCATGTAAGCTGCTCCATCTCTGTTCCTAGACATCCTCAGCTGGCCCAGTTTTCTTTCTCCTCCTCTTCCTCCATCTCCTCCTCCTCCTCTTCCTCCCCTTCCTCCTCCTCCTCCTTCCTCCCCCAGGGTCTCTAGAACCTGTCATCCACAGTATTGGACCAACCTGAACAAGAGCAGAAACAGAGGATCTTCTTGAAGAGAAGAAAGGGAGCCCGGTTCTCCCCTCCCCCCCTCCCAGGCTTGGTCAGCATTTTGTCCATGGCCCTAGGCAAGCTGATTGGGCTGTGGCTGACCACATGGAGGTGCTGATGCTGACAGACCCAAAGCAGGTAGTAATCCCCAGGTGAGGAGACTGAGCCAAAACCAACAAGAAGACATTTGAAAACTGTTATGAAAACATTGTAACTTTATAGGAGACAAACCAAGAAGAAGACATCCCCAGCTGCCTGCTACTCGGTGTTCATCTCTTCATTTTCTCCTCTGTGTTTTCTTCCTCTTTGTGTTCTGGTGGATACAAAGAACACGAGGTTCACACAGATGTCACCATAGTGTGCATCTAACTGTAGTTTCTGCACATGGGGTATTTACATTATTTTGTAAATATAAATACACAAAGCATCTCTCTCTCTCTCTCTCTCTCTCCCTCTCCTCCAGCCCAGGGATCAATCTTATTCCTTTGTTGCTGTCTACCTTGTGTTTTTGTGACAAGGTTTCACTGAACCTGGAGCTCGATATGAGGCCAGCTCCAGGGCTTTTTCTGCCTCCATCTTTCCAGCACCGGGATGACAAGTGCACACAGCACCAGGATGACAAGTGCACACAGCACCGGATGACAAGTGCACACAGCACCGGATGACAAGTGCACACAGCACCGGGATGACAAGTGCACACAGCACCGGATGACAAGTGCACACAGCACCGGATGACAAGTGCACACAGCACCGGATGACAAGTGCACACAGCACCGGGATGACAAGTGCACACAGCACCGGATGACAAGTGCACACAGCACCGGATGACAAGTGCACACAGCACCGGGATGACAAGTGCACACAGCACCGGATGACAAGTGCACACAGCACCGGATGACAAGTGCACACAGCACCGGATGACAAGTGCACACAGCACCGGGATGACAAGTGCACACAGCACCGGATGACAAGTGCACACAGCACCGGATGACAAGTGCACACAGCACCGGATGACAAGTGCACACAGCACCGGGATGACAAGTGCACACAGCACCGGATGACAAGTGCACACAGCACCGGGATGACAAGTGCACACAGCACCGGGATGACAAGTGCACACAGCACCGGATGACAAGTGCACACAGCACCGGGATGACAAGTGCACACAGCACCGGATGACAAGTGCACACAGCACCGGGATGACAAGTGCACACAGCACCGGGATGACAAGTGCACACAGCACCGGGATGACAAGTGCACACAGCACAGAGTTTTGGGTGGGAATTGGGGATTGGATTCAGGTCATTGTGCTTACAACACTTCACTCAATGAACTGTTACCCACTCCCTCTTCCTTTTTTAAAGCTAGGTTTTGCTATGGAATTCAAACTGGCCTCAAATCCACTATGTATCCCAGGCTGGCCTTGAACTCACAATCATTTGGCCTCAGCTGAAGGAACTAGACATATGCACTGCCACACTTGGTTCTCCCTTCTTTTTTATTTGTAATTGTGAATGAAACTGTTCAGCATGGATGTATTAGCACGCTCGTGGTAGCTGGGCAATTACGTCATTTCCAGTAGTTTTTGGTATAGGTCATGCTGCCAGGAAAATGTTTGTACAAGGGACTTTTTATTTCTATTGAAATATCCTTGATAGAAATTTCTGAGAACAAGATCTATAAGACTACGGATGCTTTTATGGTTCTCTACATTTTTAAAAAATAATTTATTTTTTATTTTATGTGCATTGGTGTTTTTCCTGCATGTATGTCTGTGTGAGGTTACTGGACCGTGGAGTTACAGATCACTGTGAGCTGCCACGTGGGTGCTGGATCCTCTGGAAGAGCAGTCAGTGCGCTTAACTGGCAGCCCATCTTTATGGTTCCTAATACAATGCCACCAGGATGTCTCTATGTAGATCTTGCAGTTCATCCCAACTGATGTAGGTAACATGTCTGTCACCACTAGAAGTTTCCTGCTGCCCTTTTGGGACCAAGTCATCCCATTGTAAGCAACCATTAGTCCACTTATGTTGCCATAGAGCTATTTGCATGTTATAGAATCATGTGGAATGGAATAGTGCAACATCTTACTCTTTTTAATTAATACAAATAATTTTAACGCTCCAAGTCCGTTTACTTCCATTGAGGAAATGATGTTCTCTCATATGAATCTGCCTCCAGTTGTAGGCAGGTGGGCTGTTTCCAGTTTTGACTGTCACAAACAGAGCTGTCTGAACATTTGTGTAACATCTTTGTGTCAATACACTCTTTCTTTACTCTTGGCACGTCGTCTGTTTTGGTGTGCCAGTTTGCATTTTAAATAACTGTTAGGCCATTGTGCAGACTTTCATTTCTACCACAGTGTGCTGGAGTCCAGTTGTTCTGTCTCCTCACCGACACTCTGCATGCTCAATCTTTTTTAAAAAAGTATTTTATTGCCAGGCAGTGGTGGCATACAGTGCAGTGGCATGCAGTGCAGTGGCATACAGTGCAGTGGCATACAGTGCCTGTGGTATACAGTGCCTGTGGTATACAGTGCAGTGGTATACAGTGCCTGTGGTATACAGTGCCTGAGGTATACAGTGCAGTGGTATACAGTGCCTGTGGTATACAGTGCCTGTGGTATACAGTGCAGTGGCATACAGTGCAGTGGTATACAGTGCCTGTGGTATACAGTGCCTGTGGTATACAGTGCAGTGGCATACAGTGCCTGTGGTATACAGTGCCTGAGGTATACAGTGCAGTGGTATACAGTGCAGTGGTATACAGTGCAGTGGCATACAGTGCAGTGGCATACAGTGCAGTGGCATACAGTGCCTGTGGTATACAGTGCAGTGGCATACAGTGCAGTGGCATACAGTGCAGTGGCATACAGTGCCTGTGGTATACAGTGCAGTGGCATACAGTGCAGTGGCATACAGTGCAGTGGCATACAGTGCCTGTGGCATACAGTGCCTGTGGTATACAGTGCAGTGGCATATAGCTCTTGTGTCATGGGTTCTTGCCTCTGGTACAGCTGACTCTCCGTAGCCACTTGGTATGCACCCTTTTGTCATAAATTTGACTTTAAAATGTTGTATTTTGCCAGGCAGTTTTATGCCCAGGTGGCAAACTCATGACCTCCGAGTTGGGTTTTGAACGGGCTCATCTCCTCTTCCTTGTGTGGGTACAGGTGGACTGTATGAAGAAAGAAGCCCAATTCTGGGTTCGTGTCTCAGCTCTGTGAGGTTTCCCATTTGCTCCCAGGGAGTTCACCTCATGGTCAGGACACTGGGTGGAGACCTGCGCCCTCACAGAGCATCTCACAGAGCCACGGCGAGGCTTGAGTAAAGAAAGGAAAAGCATTGTGAACTGTAAAGCGCTGTATCCGCAGGTGCATCCGTGTTCCATAGACCGGAAGACAGTTGCCGGAGTGCTATTGTCTGATTCTCAGTAGCCCTGAGGACCCATGGCTGCCATCTCTTGTGGGTACCCCAGGGCTGAGGGGGCTGGGCTGCAAACCTTTGCAGAGTGAAAGCATCAGAGCAGAGACAAGCTGCCCCCAAACCCTGTCTCCGTATGTATAAAGTGGGGTCACCAGGCTGGAGAACGCCAAGAGAGGCCAGAGGTCACACAGTGCATTTCTGGAGTCAGGTCTTTTCGTCTAAATTTACATCACCACAGGCTTCCATTCTCCCAACAGCACTCACGGGGTCTTTACTGTGTGCTGGTTTCTCAGCTGACCACTTTTTGGGTAGATTGGGAAAGTGGGGTATAGTTCTGTTCTTAGATTGTTCAGAGTCTTGAGAGAACAACGGTTGAGGTGCCATCTAGACAAGTCTCTGCTTTTTCTGGAAGCAGTCTCTTTTGTTTAAATTAAGAAAAAGGTCTTTTTTTTTTTTAAATGCACATTGGTGTTTTGTCAACATGTGTCTATCTGAGGATATCGGATCCCCTGGAACTGGAGTTACAGACAGCTGTGAGCTGCCATGTGGACACTGGGAGCTGAACCCAGGTCCTCTGGTAGACCTGGTTTAGAGCCAGTACTCTTAACCGCTGAGCCATCTCTCCAGGCTCTGAGGTGATTCTTGATTGTGGTGAAGAAGTGCGGCCACAGAGCCACTGGGCGGAGGAGTGCCCTCACCTCCTTATCTCATTTTAATGACCATCTTAAGTGGAGCTGCTGCGGCTTCTAGGAAATAAGGAAGAAGAAGGGTCACAGAACTGGCAAGGAATAGTCTCCCCTGGGAAATGGTGACTGCAGGCTCCTACTGTTGTAAACGGGCTCAGTCAGGGAGAAAGAGTAAGGCTCAGGTACTTATGGAACCTGGATTCAAACCCCAGCATTGCCCTTACTTGGCTGGTTATTCTCCGTGAGATTGTGGTCTCCTTTGCAAAACAAAGGCAGACATGTTTCCCTAATGGGCTCCTTTGAAGGAGATTCAGTGGCTAAGATGGAGCCCCTAGCCAGCTCCAGATCTCTGCAAGCACTCAGCAAAGGGTCCATTCATTGCCCTGCTCTGGCAGCTTGAACAGAAAAGCAGAGTCCAAGAACTCCTGGCTCAGGCCTTTGCTTCAGAGAGATGGGCCTGGGAGGCAGTAACAAGGGCAGTAGCAGAAGCTGGGTACCATGTCACTCAGCAGACAGAGGCAGGGCAGACTCCACGAGTTCAAGGCAAGCCTATCTATGTAGTGACTTCCATTCCAGAAAGGGCTACATAGTGAGACCTTTACTCAAAGACAAAACACAAGAGGAGTTCCAGAGGTGGATAAAGACTGAGGCCTAGATACTGGGTCCTTCCCCGAGAGCTGTCTCTGTCAGTCCGTGTCTTCTAGGTGGAGCCTTCATGCCTGACTGCACAGGGTTTGGGTTCTGCAGGGTCCCTGTGCACTGTGGTCTCTAAGTCAGGAACTCATGAAAACCTTCCGGCTTTGAATAGCCTCATGGATGCTGGGAGACAGGAGACTGGCTGTGTTTTGCCAGTCAAATCATTTGTCTGTTCTTTGTCAAAAGCAGGACAGACATCCACACTGCATCAGGGGCTGTGGGTCTCAAGAGGTGGAGAGCCTTGGTAGCCAGCAGCAGAAGCCTGTGCTGCACCCTGGTGGAGCTGAGTCTATGCGTGCTAAATCCTCCTTTCCACGCAGAGCTTAGGCTGAAGGTCTGGGTTCTGGGCTCCTGCCAGAACCAGAACCAGAAACCAGAAGGGTAAAGATTTTGACTCTCAAGGTCCCAGAAGCACTGGGAGCCCCGAAGCCTGCCGGATCCCTTCTTTTACCTTGACTATGCTGAGACTAGAACCGATTCAGAACTGAAGGCATTAAGTAAGGCAGCCCAACTGCTTGCCTACAGACCAAGTGGTTCACTTAGGTTTTAACTTTGAAAAATTGTGTTAAAAATGTATAATCTAAAACTCAGGGTATGCTCACTTGTGACTGGGATTGTCTTGAATCTATACATGAATTAGGGAAAGTTTTTTTTTTTTTAATCTTTATTCTTTAGGTAAAATGCCCTTTAGTAGCATGGGCCATTCACAGTGGGAGAATCTGGGTAGAAGCGCTAACAACAGCCCACGGAAGGAATTCCCAATTTACAGACATGTTTATGTTCTTATTTATATAGACTTATTCATATATTTATATTGCTTACACTCCTTGTTTATAGAGGGTCTCTGAGTTCAGCAGGTGAGTGAAGGTCCCAGATCAGATAATATGGCTTCATTTAGGAAGCCAGTCCTGTCTCTCGCCCTGCCTTGAAGCTGCTACATGCTAGGAGTTTAGCAGCTTAGGGAAGGTGCCAGATGGGTAATAGACATCCTCTCCAGGATGGCTCTGTGAGCTGAAGACACACTCTGTGGAATGGATGTTAGAGCCCCAGGGGCTTATGGGCATCAACGTTACTTCTGGTTATTTCTTGCTGAAATTGGAACGTCACTGGGGCTAAGTCCCTCCCCTTGTACTGGACAGTCAGTTGGTGATCTTTGAGGAAGGGATTCTAACATGGGATGCTGTTCATGTGGTTCCACTGATGTGCTGAACAATGGTCTGGATGAACTGAGCTAACAGGCAGGTGAGACAGGAGTCTCTTAGGCATAAGGGTTTTACACAGAGGGTGCTGCTGCTGCTGGTGGTGGTGATGACGGTGATGATGATATAGGATCTCACTCTGTGGCCCTTACTTGGCTTGGATTACACTTTATAGGCCAGACTGGCTTCGAACTCACAGAAAGCTGCCTGCCTTTGCCTCCTGAGTGTTGGGATTGAAGGTGTTCCTTGGCACATCATGTACTTTAAATAATAGTGATTTTCTTTAGTTCAATAGAGAGAGGCAAACAGATTGCAGGTAAAGTATCCTCTAGTAGGTACTGACACCCCCAGAAGGGAAGCTGGGATAGGAGATCCAGAAACAAGCCCTTGGTCTATATTTTTAATTTAATTAAACATTTTGATATTGCAAACATGTGTGTGTATGTGTGTGTGTGTGTATATCTATCTATCTATCTATCTATATCTATATATATATATATCATATCACATAGTATAATACACCTCAGTGTGGTAATGAGTGTGTTTGTATGTGACCAGTCGTAATGCTCAGTTTTTAGATGAGTCCCAGAAATGGAATCACTAGGTCATAGATCTAAACATATTACATTGGTTGTGTATGTGTGTGCGTGCCGCAGTACACATGTGTAGATCAGAGGTTATCTTTCCAAGTGAGTTCTCTTCTTCCACCCCCTGTGCTCAGGAGCTAGACCATCCCCTCTCAAGGCTCTTCCCACCCTCCATCCCCTATCAAGTCTCCTCCCATCCCCTATCAAGGCTCCTCCCATCCCTAGCAAGACTCCTCCCATCCTCCCATCCCTAGCAAGGCTCCTCCCATCCTCCATCCCTTATCAAGGCTCCTCCCATCCTCCATCCCTTATCAAGGCTCCTCCCATTCCCCCCATCCCCTATCAAGGCTCCTCCCATTCCCCATCCTCTATCAAGGCTCCTCCCATTCCCCTTCCCCTATCAAGGCTCCTCCCATTCCCCATCCCCTATCAAGGCTCCTCCCATCCCCCCCATCCCATTCCCCCATGTCCCCATCTCCTATCCTCCATCAGGTCCCTTCCCATTTCCTGAGCTTTTCCTTCCTTGTCCTTCCCCAAAGGCCTCTGTTGTTTTCCGTCCCCCTGACCCTGGCCTGCCCTCACTCCTCTTCCTCCTTGTAACAGATGTGCCACCTTTCTAGGAGAGCTGTTCCTCTCCCTACAGCTGGAGGCCAATTTGTCTGAACTGGATTAGAAGCTGCTTGCCACGGGGCAAATGTCCACTGAGTGGAGAACCGTGAACAGAGAGCATGGCTATCGCCTGAATGAGGATTTGCTTGAAGCGCAGTAATCTAATACTTCAAAGCTCGTTCCTGCCCCGCGGGAGGCGAGGGAAATGGAGTAAGAGTCTGCAGACTGGCCTCACAGCACAGGCTCTGCAGAGGCTTCCTTTTCACACCTGTGTTGGCCAGTTTGTTTATTCAGAAGTTTCTCATTTCCATGTAAACCACAGTCCCTGATGGCAATTTGGCTTTGACTCTGTATCTTCCTTTGCTTTATTTGGTTAAAAATCAATCGTGTGCGCATGCGATCAGGCACACACCCACGCGCACACACACACACCCTCTACACGCAGTGGGCTCCTAGGTTTAACACTCCACTCGTTGGGAGAGCTACTGTGTACCTCAGGACAGCGGAAGACCCTGGGATCTGCTCTCTAGACCCTCACTGGTGAGTGCTACCACCCCCACTTAGGGGAGAAAAGAAATTCAGAGACTTAAATTCAGTTAACTTTGTCAGGGTCACCTAGGGAATGGGCTATGGAGCTGAGACTTGAACCTACCTTGGATCTTTTCTCACATCAAGTCTGTATCTCCTACAGAAGGGACCCACACTCATCATTTCAGGAGCTCCCAAAGCCCCTTCCATGAGGGAGGAAAGCTGAGCCTCAATCTCCCCTTACCTGTGTGGGAGATGAGGGGCCGTCAGGTCTCTGTCCCCAGTGTGGTGCTGATGGAAGGATAGGAAGCAGTGACTTTGCCCTCACAAAAGGACACAGTCAGCCTCCCAATGTTCCATGTCATTCACAGGATACCTCCCAACATAGCAGGAACACCTGGGTCACATGTAACCTCGTGGACTTGGCTTCTCAGTTTTTAAAGTGTGAATCATTGGGTTTCTGCCCATTGTGCATTTGAGGCTGTGGTGTTCAGTTGTAGTAACCCAGGACAGACTAAGATGGGGGTTTAAAAGTAAACCTAGAGACTGAACCTTTGTGGGGACTCTGGCTGAGCCCCTCTAACGATGAGACTGTGGGCAATGTTCACCCCCTCACCCAGACTCTGGGTCCCTAGGAAGGACATAGGGGAGATCACGGAAGAGCTCACCTGCATGGCTTCTGGCAGCGTGGAATGAGACAGCAGCCATAGAGCTGCCAGATGGTAAGTTGTCTACAGGAAGCCAGAGCCTGTCAGTGAAGGGAGGAAAGGCAGACCCGGCCTCCAGAGAGGGTGGAATGTGCTGGGGCCATGGAGCAGCCAGGATGGGTGGCTGAACTCTGCAGGCTTTGTGGAAATTTCCACCCAGGCCCCACACTGTGCTGTCTAGAAGGGATCAGAGCCGAGAAAAAGATCAAATTCAAGCTGCCACAATGATATCAAGAAGGGCGGAAGTCTAAGTCCTATCTCCTCTTCCTGCTCCCTTCTCTAAGTTCACATTCCCTTCATCAGCTTATCAAGGGCTCCTGTCTCCTCCCACTATCTTCCAAATCCTACATACATGCTTGTGTATGCACCCCCCACACACACAGACACACAGACACACAGACACACACACACGCACATGCACACACACACACACACACACACACACACACACACACACACACTCATTCACTCACTCCTAGGATTTGGATGTTCTTCCAAGAAACAGCTCACCATTTCTCCTAACAGATAGCATGGGGGCAGCTTCCTGAATTGCTCTTAGGGCTCATCCATCCATCCATCCATCCATCCATCCATCCATCCATCCATCCATCCCTCCATCCATCCCTTCATCCACCCATCCACCCACCCATCCATCCATCCATCCATCCACCCATCCATCCATCCATCCCTTCATCCACCCATCCACCCACCCATCCATCCATCCATCCCTTCATCCACCCATCCACCCACCCATCCATTCATTCCTCCATCCACCCATCCCTCCCTCCATCCACCCATCCACCCACCCATCCATCCATCCATCCCTTCATCCACCCATCCACCCACCCATCCATTCATTCCTCCATCCACCCATCCCTCCCTCCATCCACCCATCCACCCACCCATCCATTCATTCCTCCATCACATCTACCCACCCAGCCACCCATTCATGTGGCTTATTGTCCTCATTAGCTGAACATTTGTTCTCAGAGACACGTTTCTGTCTTTAGAATCTCTTCAACTCCCACCAGCATTTTCCTTCTTATCCTCAAAAAGACTTTGGAATTACCATTCAGACAGTATTTTATAAGATGATTAACCCTGTGCCTATCCCCTGCTGGTCCTGTGTCTAGCTTTCAGCTTTTGTCTAGCTCTGAGTATTGCTATCCCTATAAAGCTGATTTTGCTGGAATGATGACATGGGGGAGGGAGAGGTGGAGCACGGATCACCTGGGTTAGAGTCGTGCTTGTTTAGCATACCAACTAGAGCGTGTGGCTTACTTCTACAAATCTCTAGTCTTTTAAAACGTGTGATGAGATGTTCATCCTTAATTCCAAAGCCATATGAATTATATGAGATAGTGTTTGTGAAGCTCTTAGCATGCAGCGCACACTGACAATTATCACAGTCATCCAAGTGTGCAGGCCTTTGCGCGACCCACTTTCTCCGCTTAACTGCACTTCATAAGTTTCCTCTCTCGTTACTCATTGCTCTTGCTTTTTCTTTTGATGCCCACAAACTACTTCATTCGCCATCGTCACAATTAGCTCAGGCATCTCCTTGTTGTTGGACACTTAAGCTATTTCTAGTTCTCTCCTATAAATAACGTGATTAATATTTTAGCATGTAAATATATTTTAAAATAGACTAACCTAGCTTTGTCCAACATGCTTTTTTGTCTCAAGCCCCTGAAGACTCCTGTGGTGAATTCCATCGGTACAGAGAAGACAGACTGTTTCCTGACTTACGGGAGCACCCAGTGCTGAGTGGGGAGTGAGCCACGGTGTGCAGGGAGGACTCTGTGCTTTATGGCTGAAGTCAAGTGGACATGGCTGGGTGGTTGACCAGTGGGGACGTTAGCCTCCACCCAGACATGCTTCTGAAAGGCTCTCTAGAATTTGTATATGGTCAGGAGACCTAACAGAAGGAGGGACAACTGTTCTTATAGGCAGGAGAACCAGTGTCAGCAGTGGTGGGAAGACAAGGAAAGCTTATTTCTACCCCAGGGGCTTGGACTGTGAGGGATGAGAAGATGGCATCTTGGGGAGTGAGTTACCAATGGTTGGAGCACTGCATGGGAGCACTCTCAGGGAGAGAGGAGAATGGCAGGAGTTGCACCAAGCTATTTCACTCTTGGATTGCAAGTTCAGGTACCAGGGACTTCCGTGAGTGAGAACCCTTGCTTACTGGGAGTCTAGATGAGCTACTAATGATGAGGGTATGGACTGCCAGGTTGCTGTACCCACTCACCCTCTCCTCAAATCTGGACAAGTCACTGCCACACTCCCAAGTGCCAGGCATACTTTATTAATAATAATAATAATTATTATTATTTAATATGTGGTGTGAGAGTGTAGATGTGTACATAGAAGGTATAAACGGAGGTCAGAGGACAACTTTTTTTAGTGTCAGTTTTGTTCTCCAGCTGCGTGGTCCCTCATTGAACTTCACAAGTGCTTTTAAACACTGAGCCGTGTTCCTTCTCCCACCAGACATCATTAAAAAACAAGTCTTGGGGAAAAGATACAAGACAATATTCCTGCAGCATCAGACATATTCACGTCCATCTCACGAAACTGAAACTAAACACAACTCCTCCTTCCCTTTCCCAGAGCCCCTGGCAACCACATTTTAATTTCAATATCTATGAATTCCATTGCTGTAGATCTCATACATGAACAGGATCTTTACATAGTCAGCTTTCGAGACAGGGTCTCACTGTATAGCCCCTGCTGGCCTGGAACTCACTGTGTGTCAAGGATGGTCTCAAATTCATGGAGATCCATTTGCTTCCATTTGCAGAAGCCTCCTGAGTGCGGGGATATTAAAGATATATGCCGCTACACCCAGCAAACCTTCAGTTTTAAAAGAAAAAGTATTTCATGTGTATGAATGTTTGGCCTGCATGCACGTATACGCCCTCGGGCATGCGGTGTTTATGGATCCCGTAAGTGGACAGGATCCTGCAGACTCAGCTTAAGGAGACTGTGTGCCACACTGGGCATAGCTTCAGCATTGGAGACCTCAAAGCCCACCCCAGTAGTGACACACTTCCTCCAACAAGGCCACACCTACACCAACAAGGCCACTCCTCCTAATAGTGTCACTCCCTAGGGGCCAAGCATTCAAACATGTGCGTCAGAAGAGGGAGCTGGGGCCCATGGAACTGGAGTTGTGGAGCACTGTGTGGGCTCAGGGGAACTACATCTGGGGTCTCTGCGAGAACAACAGGTACTCTTAACCTCTGAGCCATCTCTCCAGCCCTCACATTCAGGATTTTGTGATTGTCATATTTCAGTAAGCATGTCCTTAAGGTCATCCATGTTGAAGTATGAAGTAGGAGGGATTTCCTTCTCTCCCAACATTGCTTCTTTTTTCTTTTTTCTTTTCTTTTCTTTTTTTCTTTTTTTTTTTTTTTGAGGCAGGGTCTCATGCAGCCCTAGCCTTGAACTCATTACGCAGCCGAGGATGTTCTTGAACTTCTGATATTGCTGCTTCCACTCCCCAAGACTGCAGGGGTGGACCGCCAAGCCCTGTTATGCAGTGCTGGGGATCTAACTGGGACTTTCTGCTGGCCAAGCAAGCACTCTACACTCTGAGTTACATCCTTAGGCCCATTTTGATTTAGAAACAGCATCTTTCTATGTAATCACAGGTTGGCCTTAGATGTTTTGTACGCCAGTCAGACTCTGAACTCATGACTGTCTTCAGCATCTTGAATGCTGGGATTGCAAGCCTGTTCTACCACATCTGGATATCTATATCATCTATACTATATCCAAATATACCACACCAAGTGTTGAAATCCTTTCCAAAAACCAGGCTTCGAACCACTGCTCTGGTGTCCTCCCACTCCTTAGACTGAGAAGCACATGAGAATCAGAGATCTCTTTAATCCAATAAGGTAATACCCAGGTGTGGTGATCTGAATACATATGGTCCTCTTAGACTCACATGTTTGAATGCTTGGCCCCTAGGGAGTGACATTATTAGGAGGAGTGGCCTTTCTGGTGTAGGTGTGGCCTTGTTGGAGGAAGTGTGTCACTAATTGGGGTGGGCTTTGAGGTCTCCTATGCTCAAGCTATGCCCAGTGTGGCACACAGTCTCCTTATGCTGCCTGTTCCTCAAGATGTAGAACTCTCAGCTCCTTCTCCAGCACGGTGTCTACCCACACACTGTCATACTTCCTGCCATGATGATAATGGGTTAAATCTCTGAAAGTGTAAGCCAGCCTCAATTAAATGTTTTTCTTTTTAAGAGTTGCCGTGGTCATAGTGTTTCTTTTTTTATTATTTATTTTATATATTCTTTGTTTACATTCCAAATGATTTCCCCTTTCCTGTTTGCCCCCTCCCCATATGTCCCATAAGCCCTCTTCCCTCTGCCCATACCCCAATCAGCCCCCTCCTACTTCTCTGTCCTGGTATTCCCCTACATTGCTGCATCAAGTCTTTCCAGGACCAGGGCCTTCTCCTTCCTTCTTGGGAATGATTTGATATGTGAATTGTGTCTTGGGTATTCAGAGCTTTTGGGCTAATATCCACTTATCAGTGACTGCATTTCATGTGTGTCCTTTTCTGACCTCACTTAGAATGATATTTTCCAGTTCCACCCATTTGCCTAAGAATTTAATGAATTCATTGTTTTTAGCTGCTGAGTAGTATTCCATTGTGTAAATATACCACATTTTCTGTATCCATTCCTCCATTGAGGGACATCTGGGTTCTTTCCAACTTCTGGCTATTATAAATAAGGTTGCTATGAACATAGTGGAGCATGTGTCCTTATTGCATGCCAGGAAATCCTCTGGGTATATGCCCAGGAATGGTATAGCAGGGTCCTCTGGAACTGGTTTCCAGTTTTCTGAGGAACCGCCAGACTGATTTCCAGAGTGGTTGTACCAGCTTGCAATCCCACTAGCAGTGGAGGAGTGTTTCTCTTTCTCCACATCCTTGCCAACACCTGCTGTCTCCTAAGCTTTTAATCTTAGCCATTCTGACTGGTGTGAGGTGAAATCTCAGGGTTGTTTTGATTTGCATTTTCCTAATCACTAATGATGTTGAACTTTTCTTTTCTTTTCTTTTCTTTTCTTTCTTTCTTTCTTTCTTTCTTTCTTTCTTTCTTTCTTTCTTTCTTTCTTTCTTTCTTTCTTCCTTCCTTCCTTCCTTCCTTCCTTCCTTCCTTCCTTTCTTTCTTTCTTTCTTTCTTTCTTTCTTTCTTTCTTTCTTTCTTTCTTTCTTTCTTTCTTTCTTTCTTTCTTTCTTTCTTTCTCCCTCTCTCTCTCTCTCTCTCTCTCTCTCTCTCTCTCTCTCTCTTTCTTTCTTTCTTTCTTTCTTTCTTTCTTTTTTGGTTTTTTGGATTTTGTTTTTTTTGAGACAGGTTTTCTCTGTATAGCCATGACTGTCCTGGAACTCACTCTGTAGACCAGGCTGGTCTCGAACTCAGAAATCCACCTGCCTCTGCCTCCCAGAGTACTGGGATTACAGGCATGCACCACCACCACCCGGCGATGTTGAACATTTCTTAAGGTGCTCTCAGCCATTCGAAATTCTTCAAGTGAAAATTCTTTGTTTTGCTCTGTACTCCATTTTTTAATAGGGTTATTTGGCTCTCTGGAGTCTAACTTCTTGAGTTCTTTGTACATTAGCCCTCTGTATATTTGTATATTAGCCCTCTGTCAGATGTGGGGTTGGTGAAGATCTTTTCCCAATTTGTTGGTTGCCGTTTTGTCCTTTTGACATAATCCTTTGCCTTACAGAAACTTTGTAATTTTATGAGGTCCCATTTGTCAATTCTTGATCTTAGAGCACAAGGATTAATATAGTAAAAATGGCCATCTTGCCAATGGTCATGGTGTTTCTTTACAGCAATAGAACACTAAGATACTAGGTCATCAGTGCTTTACAGGGAAGAGGGATGGGTAGGAGGCAGAGCCCAGGGTTGGTCCTGGTTTCTGAGTCTTGTATGTTGTTAGCATGATGAATCTTTCTTACTCCCAGTTCCACAGTATCTCAGGTCCCCATCGACTGGCCAGGAAGTGAGACAGGATCACAGTCCTATTCTGTGGGCAAGTAACTTGTTACAAGGCCACCATAATGACAATGGATGGTTAACGAATCTCCACTGAACAAATGCAGTTTTCTTAGTGATAAATTCCCGGAGCATGATGGGAGGACAGAAGAGAGGGATCAGGAAGAACACACTCCTTTCCACCGTGTGTGTGTGTGTGTGTGTGTGTGTGTGTGTGAGAGAGAGAGAGAGAGAGAGAGAGAGAGAGATGGTCCATAGCTGAATCTTCAGCAGCCACTTCCTTCCTCTGTAGAGCCAGTGCTCGCCAGTGTTCACCAGTGCTCACCAGTGCTCAGGAGATGCTTAAGTGTGCCTGGGAACCTGAGCTTGGCTGGTCCGTCAACTTACGTATTTTCTCTAGCTGTACTGCTGAGACACATTGCTGTTGTGACATTCACAGGTATAAAGTATAACTGCTATAAAGTAATACATGCATGTCAGACACCTTCCATGATCCAAGGGTGGGACTAACTGGAGACAGAGAGAGAGAGAGAGAGAGAGAGAGAGAGAGAGATGCCTGCAGAGGTCAGAAGAGGGCACTGGATCCCCTGAAACTACAGTTACAGGTGGCTGTATGCCACCTGCACATGGGTGCTGGGAACTGAACCTGGCTTCAGAACACCAGAGGCTCTTAACCATGGAGACATCTTTCCAGGCCAAGATTTGCTTTAAAAAGAAAGCCACACTGAATACAAATACACAAACCTCCCATTCATAATTGTGTTGTTGTTGTTGTTGTTGTTGTTTTGTTAGACAGGGTTTCTCTGTGTAGGCCTGGCTGTCTGTAGCTCAGGCTGGCCTTGAACTCACAGAGATCCACCTGTCTCTGCCTCTTGAGTGTGGGCATTAAAGGCATGGACCATCACCACATGGCCCAATTTATCCCTTTAATGTATAAAGTTTAATGTTTTGGTACATTCACAGATTTGTACAATCATCTCCATAATCAACTTTAGAACACCGTGACCCATCCCCCACACAGTGTTACACAAATGGTCTCTAGTTCAAGCACCAGTAGTTTCTTCATTCCTATCTGTAATCTCGTGGGCAAGCTCCTTACTGTCTACACTTCTTCAGGCGTTCTGGGCATCTGAACTCCCACCAGAATCACCCATGCATCAGCACTCACAGTATACTAATGTTTCTATAGTACACATCTTCAAACATTTCCACATTACTCAAGAAAATAAGTTCTAAAGGCCTTAGGATAATGTTGTGATGTTTATCACTGCAACCCCATTCATGGTAACAATGTATTTACTGTATTAGTGAATTTTCTTATTGTTGTGATAACTTAAGAGAAGTATTATCTTATGTCACTGTTTCAAAGATTTAAGTTTGTCACAGTGGGGAAGCATAGGGAAGCACATGGTGGCAGAAGCATATAGTGGGGCAGTGCCGTGGGATAGACAGGAGCAGGTGGAGATGTACACATGGGATAGACAGGAGCAGGTGGAGATGTGCCATGGGATAGACAGGAGCAGGTGGAGCTGTGCACATGGGATAGACAGGAGCAGGTGGAGATGTGCACATGGGATAGACAGGAGCAGGTGGAGATGTGCACATGGGATAGACAGGAGCAGGTGGAGATGTGCACATGGGATAGACAGGAGCAGGTGGAGATGTGCACATGGGATAGACAGGAGCAGGTGGAGATGTGCACATGGGATAGAAAGGAGCAGGTGGAGCTGTGCACATGGGATAGACAGGAGCAGGTGGAGCTGTGCCATGGGATAGACAGGAGCAGGTGGAGATGTGCACATGGGATAGACAGGAGCAGGTGGAGATGTGCACATGGGATAGACAGGAGCAGGTGGAGCTGTGCACATGGGATAGACAGGAGCAGGTGGAGCTGTGCACATGGGATAGACAGGAGCAGGTGGAGCTGTGCACATGGGATAGACAGGAGCAGGTGGAGATGTGCACATGGGATAGACAGGAGCAGGTGGAGATGTGCACATGGGATAGACAGGAGCAGGTGGAGATGTGCACATGGGATAGACAGGAGCAGGTGGAGATGTGCACATGGGATAGACAGGAGCAGGTGGAGCTGTGCCATGGGATAGACAGGAGCAGGTGGAGATGTACACATGAGATAGACAGGAGCAGGTGGAGCTGTGCACATGGGATAGACAGGAGCAGGTGGAGATATGCACATGGGATAGACAGGAGCAGGTGGAGATGTGCACATGGGATAGAAAGGAGCAGGTGGAGCTGTGCACATGGGATAGACAGGAGCAGGTGGAGATGTGCACATGGGATAGAAAGGAGCAGGTGGAGATGTGCACATGGGATAGACAGGAGCAGGTGGAGATGTGCACATGGGATAGACAGGAGCAAGTGGAGCTGTGCACATGGGATAGACAGAAGCAGGTGGAGATGTGCACATGGGATAGACAGGAGCAGGTGGAGATGTACACATGGGATAGACAGGAGCAGGTGGAGATGTGCACATGGGATAGACAGGAGCAGGTGGAGATGTGCACATGGGATAGACAGGAGCAGGTAGAGTTGTGCCATGGGATAGACAGGAGCAGGTGGAGATGTGCACATGGGATAGACAGGAGCAGGTGGAGATGTGCACATGGGATAGACAGTAGCAGGTGGAGCTGTGCACATGGGATAGACAGGAGCAGGTGGAGTTGTGCCATGGGATAGACAGGAGCAGGTGGAGATGTGCACATGGGATAGACAGGAGCAGGTGGAGATGTGCACATGGGATAGACAGGAGCAGGTGGAGTTGTGCCATGGGATAGACAGGAGCAGGTGGAGATGTACACATGAGATAGACAGGAGCAGGTGGAGCTGTGCACATGGGATAGACAGGAGCAGGTGGAGCTGTGCACATGGGATAGACAGGAGCAGGTGGAGATGTGCACATGGGATAGACAGGAGCAGGTGGAGATGTACACATGGGATAGACAGGAGCAGGTGGAGATGTGCACATGAGATAGACAGGAGCAGGTGGAGATGTGCCATGGGATAGACAGGAGCAGGTGGAGTTGTGCCATGGGATAGACAGGAGCAGGTGGAGATGTGCACATGGGATAGAAAGGAGCAGGTGGAGCTGTGCACATGGGATAGACAGGAGCAGGTGGAGATGTGCACATGGGATAGAAAGGAGCAGGTGGAGCTGTGCACATGGGATAGACAGGAGCAGGTGGAGATGTGCCATGGGATAGACAGGAAGCAGGTGGAGCTGTGCACATAGGATAGACAGGAGCAGGTGGAGATGTGCACATGGGATAGAAAGGAGCAGGTGGAGCTGTGCACATGGGATAGACAGGAGCAGGTGGAGATGTGCACATGGGATAGACAGGAGCAGGTGGAGCTGTGCACATGGGATAGACAGGAGCAGGTGGAGATGTGCACATGGGATAGACAGGAGCAGGTGGAGCTGTGCACATGGGATAGACAGGAGCAGGTGGAGTTGTGCCATGGGATAGACAGGAGCAGGTGGAGATGTACACATGAGATAGACAGGAGCAGGTGGAGCTGTGCACATGGGATAGACAGGAGCAGGTGGAGATGTGCACATGGGATAGACAGGAGCAGGTGGAGATGTGCACATGGGATAGACAGGAGCAGGTGGAGCTGTGCACATGGGATAGACAGGAGCAGGTGGAGATATGCACATGGGATAGACAGGAGCAGGTGGAGATGTGCACATGGGATAGAAAGGAGCAGGTGGAGCTGTGCACATGGGATAGACAGGAGCAGGTGGAGATGTGCACATGGGATAGACAGGAGCAGGTGGAGCTGTGCACATGGGATAGACAGGAAGCAGGTGGAGATGTGCACATGGGATAGACAGGAGCAGGTGGAGATGTGCACATGGGATAGAAAGGAGCAGGTGGAGCTGTGCACATGGGATAGACAGGAAGAAGGTGGAGATGTACACATGGGATAGACAGGAGCAGGTGGAGATGTGCATGTGGGATAGACAGGAGCAGGTGGAGATGTGCACATGGGATAGACAGGAGCAGGTGGAGATGTGCACATGGGATAGAAAGGAGCAGGTGGAGCTGTGCACATGGGATAGACAGGAGCAGGTGGAGATGTGCACATGGGATAGACAGGAGCAGGTGGAGCTGTGCACATGGGATAGACAGGAAGCAGGTGGAGATGTGCACATGGGATAGACAGGAGCAGGTGGAGATGTGCATGTGGGATAGACAGGAGCAGGTGGAGATGTGCACATGGGATAGACAGGAGCAGGTGGAGATGTGCACATGGGATAGAAAGGAGCAGGTGGAGCTGTGCACATGGGATAGACAGGAGCAGGTGGAGATGTGCACATGGGATAGACAGGAGCAGGTGGAGCTGTGCACATGGGATAGACAGGAAGCAGGTGGAGATGTGCACATGGGATAGACAGGAGCAGGTGGAGATGTGCACATGGGATAGACAGGAAGAAGGTGGAGATGTACACATGGGATAGACAGGAGCAGGTGGAGATGTGCACATGGGATAGACAGGAGCAGGTGGAGATGTACACATGGGATAGACAGGAGCAGATGGAGCTGTGCCATGGGATAGACAGAAGCAGGTGGAGATGTGCACATGGGATAGACAGGAGCAGATGGAGCTGTGCACATGGGATAGACAGGAGCAGATGGAGCTGTGCACATGGGATAGACAGGAAGCAGGTGGAGCGGTACCATGGGATAGATAAGAGATATAGATTGGAAGGCCAAGCAGGTACTACCTTTAAATCCTGCCTCATTGCGGGGCAGTGGTGGTGCATTCCTGTAATCCCAGCACCTGGAGGGCAGAGGCAGGCCAATTTCTGAGGATGAGGACAGCATGGTCTACAGAGTGAGTTGCAGGACAGCCAGGACTACACAGAGAAACCCTGTCTCAATAAAACCAAGAAACCAAAACCAAAACCAAAAAAACCCCTGCCCCATTGATCTCCTTCCGTCTGGCAGGCATCACCTCCCAAAGGCTCCACAGCCTTCAAAATCATGCCACTTGCTAAGTTCTTAAAACATGGGCCTGTGGCAGACATTTCATAACTAAGTCACTATATTTCCTTTCAAGAAAGGGAAAACTCAACTTAAAATTCATATAGAATTCTAGGAGTACAAACTAATCAAATCTATGTTTAAGAATGCCTATTCTATTCTATATTTCATGTAGAATGGAATAGTATTTAGAGTCTAAAAATAAAGCAACATATATCAGCTATCTATGTATAGGCACATATACACACACATACATAAATGTATACATATATATGCACACATGTATATGGTGCTAAAGCTCAGACTAGAGCCTTGTGCACACACAACACTACTGAGTTACATTCTCAGTGTATCCCAGTGTATCTCAGTGTATTCCCAGTTAATCTGATTTTTCCCCTTGAGGCAGAGTTTCTCTGTGTAGCTCTGGCTGTCCTGGGACTTGCTCTGTAGACTAGGCTGGTCTCCAGCTCAGAGATCCACTTGCTTCTGCTTTTTGAGTACTGAGATTAAAGGGGTAAGCCGCCACTGCCTGTCTTAATATTATTTTATATTTTTTGGAGACAAGATTTTACCATCTTCTCAGGCTAGCCTCAGACTCCTGGGCTCTAGCTGTCCTCCTGAGCTTTTCAAGCAACTGGATGACAAGTTTGTGCCACCGCGTTAGCTTCCATAGGTTTTCATAGTTTATTTATTTTTCCATCATGTATCTGCCTGTGTATCTCTGTGTGGGTATGTGCACGTGAGTGTAGTTGCCCACAGAGACCAAGGATGTGGCAACCTTCTGGCTTGAGTTACAGGTGGTTGTCAACTGCCTGAGCAGGTACTGGAAACAAAATTCTAGTCCTCTACAAGATCAGTATTCAGTCTTAAGCTCTGAGCTGTCTTTCTAGCCCCAGGCTTCAGTTGAGTTTTGACAAGAGAACACCAAGACCATCCAGTGGGGCAAAGAACAGTCTCTTTAACAAATGGTGTTGGAAGCTGTATGCCTACACACACAAGAAGGAACTGGGCCCTTACCTTACATAACGTGGAAAAATTAGCCCAGAATCCACAGAACACCTAAATGTAAGAGACAAAGCTGTAAAATTCTTAGAAGAAAATATATGAGGAGGTGTTCACATCCTTGGGTTTGATGATGGTATCTTATACCCGATACCAAAGCATATGCAACAGCAAGAACAAAAACCGATAGAGTGGGTTTTCCCAGAATTCAGAGCTTCTGTCCAGCAGAGGATGCTTCTGAGTGGGGAGCTAACCCACAGGATGGGAGCAAATATTTAAAATAGATCTGATATGGGCATATGAAGAACCCCTAAAATTGAGTAACAACAATACCCCAACAAACAGATTAAAAATGGACTAGGGACTCACATAGGCATTTTTCCAAAGATGATATACAAATGGCCAATAGGCACACAAAAACAAACTCAACCTCACTGGTCACTAGGGAAGTGTGTATCAAAGGTACAGTTAGCAAATAAAACAAAATCACCACCACCACCACCACCACCACCACCACCATCACCACCACCACTACCACCAACCACCACAACCACCACCACCACCACCACCACCACCAAAACTCTTACAGTTAGCTAGTACTTCCTACCTATTGGAGAAGTAAAAATAAAAACATGGAAATCAGAGAAGTGTTAGAGATTGTCTTAATTTCTTTTCTTGTTTAAGTGATAAAAATCTTCTGACAAAAGCAGTTTGAGAAAGAGTTTATTTGGGCTCATGGGCTCATGGTTCGAGGGTATAGCCCGTCATGGGGCTGCGGGTAGTCAAGGGAGCAGGAGGCAGCTGGCCAGACTTCTTTCATAGCCAGGAGGCAGAAAATGATGAGTGCAAGCTAGCTTAGCTCCTATCCTCCACTCAAGCAGCACAGGATCCATCTAGGGAATAGTGCCGCCCATGGTGGGCAGGTCTCCCCACCTCAGATAAACATTTGGAGGCCCGTGTCCAAGGTGATTCTCGATTTTGTCAGGTTGACAACACTAAGTGTAACAGGGATGATAAGAAGAAATTAGGAATGTCAGTCCTTGTTGGTGGGTTGTAAATAGTACAAGTACTGTTGAAGATGGCTTGATAGTTTTCAAAAAGCTAAACATACATAGGTGTGGTGGGACACACCTGTAACCCCAGGGCTTGGGAGTCAGAAGCCGGAGGAGCAGGACTTCATGATTACCCTTGACCGCACAGTGAGGTTGAAGCCAGCCTGGGCTACTTGTATTTAGCACACAGCCTATAATTCTTCTCTGAGGAACCAAAGCCTAGAAAACACATTTTCAGACAAAGTAAAGAGGGTTCATTGTGCTGTTGCACTTTTAGTGTGTGTGATTGATTGTGGTGTGTGTGTATGTGTGAGTGAGTGAGCGACTGTGGTGTATGTATAGTGTGTGTGGTGTGTAAGAATGTGTGTGTGGGGGGGGAGGTCAGGTGACCCAAGGGGCTTCTGAGTGTGCTTGAGCCGTTGATGTAGGTCGTTCTCTCGGCCCAAAGTCCTCTCAGTAATGGCGAGTCAGTCGCAGGGCATCCAGCAGCTACTGCAGGCCGAGAAGTGGAGGTGTCCAAGGCGAGCGAAAGAACCGGAGGCTGAAGCAGGCCAAGGAAGAAGCCCAGGCTGAAATGGAACAGTACTGCCTGCGCCTGCAGAGGGAGAAGGAGTTCAAGGCCAAGGAAGCTGGGCACTGGGGTCCCATGGCAGCTGAGGTAGTGAGGTGGAGAGGAGCCCCAGGAGAAGATGACCGTCCTCCAGAACTACTTCGAGCAGAACAGGGATGCAATCCTGGAGAACCTCTTGGCCTTCGTGTGTGACATCCGACCAGAAATCCATGAAAACTACTGCATAAATGGATAGGAGGCAGAAGCGCCTGCACTGTGGTTGGCATGGGACCTGCCCCATAGAATAGGACATCTCCACAGAGCTGGAGTTCTCTTCTGGAAGGAAGGCATTAAATTATTTCTCTATGCTGTTGTAAGACCCTTCACTTTTTGAGAGTATCAAATCTAGCTTTTTGTACAGACTTATTACATACCTGAAGTTTCATCTTTTCATCTTGTGTGTCTTTAAGAAGTATATGCCACCTGTTTTCCTGTATCTTTTCAGTAATGGAAATCAATGTTGACTTTTTTTTTTTTTTGGTTTTTCAAGACAGGGTTTCTCTGTGTAGCCTGGGTGTCCTGGAACTCACTCTGCTGGTCTCATACTCAGAAATCCGCCTGCCTCTGCCTCCCAAAAGGCATGCGCCGCCACCGCTTGGCGACTTTTTTTTTTATTAATCTAGTTGAAAAAAATTATTTGAAGAAAGAAAGGGAGTAAATTGTTCCCTTCTACTTTCTTAAATGTCAGGGGCGTTATCTATGAAAAAGTAGTAAATAGCTATTTGTAACTCCTGTGAAGAAGCAGCCAGCCTTATAGTACTCTATCCTGGATAATTTAGGACAGTGAATATGACATGCTTATTCCGGCTGCTGTTAGTGTATCCTAACCCAAATCAGGAGATACTAGGACTCTGTTACATGTTATTTGGTGTGCTTGTAATCATTTAAAAGTAAACTTTTGTCTCATCTTTCAAAATAAATGAATGTGTGTGTGTGCAAGTATGTGCAAGTATGTGCACTTGTATGTGGAGTTCAGAGGGTAACTGAGCATTATTTCTCAGAAGTGACATCCCACTGTATTTTTTTTTTTTTTGAGACAAGGACTCTCACTGGGACCTGGGATTTAAACCTGGCTTCTAAATAGTGTTTAAATAGTTTTCAACTCTGATTAGGTGGGCTGCCTGCCACTGAGCCTCAGGAAGGCCCCATTTCCACCTTCTCCCTGCCGAGACTGTCAGCAAGCATCCCAATGCCCCAGGGGTTTATGTGGTGCTGGGATTGAACTCAAATCCTCACTCTTACATGGAAAGCACTTTATTGACCTGAATGATTTTCCTTAACCACCACAGTGCCACTATTTTAAAACAGCTAAGACAGAGACTGGAGAAATGACTCAGTGGTTAAGAGCATTGACTGGCCCTGCAGAGAGCCCAGGTTTAATTCCTAGCACCCACATGGTGGCTCACAACCATCAGTAACTCTACTGCCAATGGATCCAATGCCCTCTTTTGTCATCCAAAGGCACTGCACACACTTGGTGCAAGGACAAATTCTCATATGCATACAATAAAAAGAAAGAACAAAATAATATAAGATGCACACACAAACGGGGAAACATTAAACAGCCAAAAAATAAAAAGGAATGATATTTTGATGCACGCTAACACTTGGATGAGCCATCGTGGGATAATGCTGAGTGAGAAAAGTAATACACAAAAGGACAGCTACGATATAACTCTCTATACTTGAATACATATTTGTAGATTAGTGGATTTCAGGGGTGACTTGTAGGTAGGGGGTTATCATCTGAGGTTACGCAGTTTGTTTGCATTGAGGAAGACTTGGGGATTATAAATAGCTGAGGGTTGTAGAGCAGTGTAAATATAATTCTTGTTAACACACACACACACACACACACACACACAATCTGAAAAGCAGGCATTTATACTTCTTTGCTCTCCACCCCTCACGGCTAACACAACCCTTAACAACTTAATAGGTGTTTGAGTTGAGTCAGGTCTGAGGCTGGGAGGTCTGGAGATGAGGCTGATGTTGAACACTGTATGTTCTAGACAACTAATCCTATTCGGCATCATCTACACCAAGTGTAGTTAACCGCCTTCCTTCTTAAAGGTGCCAAAGACAAGATGGAAAATGCGAATTCTTCTCTTTCAGGGTAGATGTCTGGCCTCTTAGGCCATCTCATTCTCTGTTGAGTCAGGGTCTCATGCTGTACCCCAGGCTGGTCTGGAACTCCTGGACTTGCTCCTGCATCAGCCTTCGGAGTGTCAGGATTGTAGGACGAGCCACCATAGCCACTTTTCATTGTGCCTTAGTGTTACTCTTTACCTGCTCATCCAGATTGATGGAACAGCTGACTCCAGGGGCCATTGGTCAGGGTGGCTTTAGTCAGAAGGAGAGGGCTCAGAGCAGATTCAGAACAGTGGATGTTGAGGCCCAAGAGGCAACAGATCAGTTGCTGCCAGTCATGGGTTTATAAACAAATTGAGACTGGGGTCATTGGCAGGAGACACGAGGGTCAGTACCCAGCCCTCAGCTTCCCCGGGATGACTGGAGGTTTGGGCTCATTGTGGAAGGGAATCTGATCTCTCAAAGCGATTCCTTGGCCTCCTGCTGAACACCTACTATGTAACTAGTGTTGGCAGGATGCTGGGTGACAAAACAAATGAAGAGCTGAAACACTCATGCATCCTAAGACATGGATAATTCTCAACAAAGTTATACTAGAAAGCCAGGCGGTGGTGGCGCACGCCTGTAATCCAAACACTCTGGGAGGCAGAGGCAGGAGGATTTCTGAGTTCGAGGCCAGCCTGGTCTACAGAGTGAGCTCCAGGACAGCCAGGGCTATACAGAGAAACCCTGTCTTGAAAAAACAAAATCAAAAAACAAAACAAAACAAAACAAAACAAACAAACAAAAACGAAAGCCAGGCACAGGAGACCACATGGTATGTTTTTCTGATCACATGAAATGTCCAGAGAAGGTAACTATATAGAAGTACTGTCACCTCTTACTGATAGGGCTAGGACTGACTGCAAATGCAGAGGGCATCTATGTGTGATGATGGAGAATGTTGTAGAACTGTACGGCAATGGTGGCTCATATAACCCACAAATGCACTAAAATCAGTATTGTGCCTTTAGGTGAAGTTTATGGCTTGTACATTATAGGTCGAAAGCTTTTGTTGTTTTTCTGTTTGTTTTTGAATCACAAGACTCCTCCTCTTCTATGGAATGTGGACAGCCATCAGGGACAGGGACCCAGCCAGCATGTGTTAGTATTCAGGGCAGGAGGGAGACTAGGAGAACCATTTCTACTGTAGAAAATACAGCCCCTCCCCCCAGCCTCTTGTTCTCTCCTCACTTGTTGCTTATTCCACCGCTAGGGAAGGAAGTGCTGGCTTCAGCCTGGCTCGCTAGCCAGAGGTGGGTGCACTGGGCTAGAGGGCGGCTGGTCTCAACCATGTCCTCAGCAATGGATGGAAGCCAGGAAGAGAAAACGCAGAACCTGCCAGATGGGGCCTGGAATTGACACAGCACATCTGCCTTCAGCTCCTAATGCGATGTGCCTTCTGGGTGCCTAAGTGACCTCTGGATCCCTCCTAAGGTCCCTGAACAGCCCAGCAAGCAGGAAGTTAACAGTGCCCCGAGTGGCCCGGGGAAGGGGAAGCCAGGACATGCCAGTGTCTGCACTGTATAGTCTGTGTCACCCTGGTGAGTTTTTGTTTGCTTGACTGTCTGTTCTATTTTGGAAAGAGGTTTTGGTTATGGTGCCTATGCTGGCATTAAACTCCGACCTCTACCTCCAGAGTAGCTTGGACTATAGTGTATGTCATTTAACCAGCTTCTAGCATTTTAACTACAACATTTTTATGGTCATCCTCCCATTTTCTTGGTTTCAGGACTCTGAGGCCTAGAGGTAAATGGTTTGGGACGTGGTTCACAGGGTGACAGACTCTGGTCTTCTGCTTCTTCTTGGTAGGCAGCCTCTCAACTCCTGAGCTTGTGGCTGACTCTGATGGTCTAGCTCCTTAGATAGTAGGAATCTGGACCTCAGGCCAATCATCAGACATCAGTCGGAGAAATTGTGTTCCTTTTCCTAAGGGCCAAAGGGTTTGCAACATGGGCGTGGGAAGAGGGAGCTGGAGATGATCTCCTTTGAATCAAGGCCTTTCCCCAGGGAGCTGGGTGGTTCCAACCTGCCCAGGAGCCTGGGACACCCTTGCTGTGGGCAGTGCCCTGGAGGTGAGTCACAGGGAGCAAGGCTGCTCCTTTATGGAAGGAGGCCACCCACCAAGGCTTCATTATCCAGCACAATGTAAAGTAATTGGCTCCATTTAGCCAGTGCCTAATATGAACCTGGCAGTGTGGGAGGTGCTTCCTCTGCTTTATCCCACTTAATCCAGCAGCCTAGCAGAAGGTAGGCGGCAGCATTCTCGTTACTAAAGAGGAAACTGAGGCTTGGGGTGAGGCAGCCTGGTAGCATGCAGTCCTTACCTTCTGCTGGTTGGAATCTCCCTCAGAGCTCAAGACCCACCTCCTTCCCTGCCTCCCCACAGGGCCATGTCTGTACTGTGTCTCCCCATTAGCTCCCAGCACTTGCCTTCCTCATGGAGTGTGGGACTCAGTGTTAGTTGCTGGAGTAGACGGGAGCTTCTAAAACCCTTACCTAGCCTACTGGGCTTTGTGTTTGAGCCCCTAGATCCCCAGACTGGACCGAATATTAAAGCTGAGGAGGAACTCAAGCAAGGTCACAAGGGGTAAACTGAGTCCTGGTCCTCACACCGTCCTGTGAGTTCAACATGGTGACCTTTGAAAAGTCATCAGGAAACAATCTGGTGAGACTGAGAATGAGATCCTGCTGCTGGCAAGTAGGGGACCTGGAATCAAACTGTGGCCTATCTGGGCCCAACCCCCACACCCTTTTCTTTTTTAAAGGTTTATTTATTTATTATACTAACAATACAGGTTTATTTATTTATTATATGTGAGTACACGGTAGCTGTCTTCAGCCAGTCCAGAAGAGTGGAGTCAGATCTCATTACAGATGGTTGTGAGCTACCTTGTGGTTTCTGGGATTTGAACTCAGGACCTTCGGAAGAATAGTCAGTGCTCTTAATCACTGAGCCATCTCTCCAGTCCCTAACACTCTTTTCAATGTGCCAGGGAAGCTGCCTTTGGGGTCCTTCTTTATAGTTCTTTTTTCTGCATCCAGAAGCCACCTGTGAGTTTAGCCAGTAGTTATTTACTTAAAAAAAAAGTAACCTTTCACGTTTATTCTGAAAAGAAATGTTGGGTGGGAACCCACTATTACTAGGCCAACTATGTACTCTAACAAACAGGTTCATCTGTGTGCATTACTGTTGTTCTGGGCATCGAGTGAAACTGTCCTGCAGCTGTGCTCTCTACCACATGCTCCCCGTGCTCACAGTGACCCTTGCAAGACTCTACCCCCAACTCTGTTTATTGAATTTGTTTTGTTTGTTGTTTGAAGCTTAGAATTCTGGAGGGTGAGTGTTGGAAGGGATAGAGTTTCATCATGTTTTTGAAACAGGGAACACGGCATATGACAGTTATAATTAGCTAATGAATACGGGGTCCAGATCCTGTGTGTGTGCATATATATATATGTTTCATACTGCCCACAGTTCATTGGTCAGAACTGGCCACATGGTGCAGCCTTACTTTAAGGAGGAAGTTAAGACTCCCCAGTGCCCAGGAAGGAAGAACCAAATACAGGCATTCCCAGAGAAGAAGAAATACATCTGTTTCATCCATGAGAGAAGTGAAGTTCACAGAGGTAAGTAGACCAAGGCCATGGTGATGAACAGTGGTTAGGTCAGGATTTAAACCCAGAGAGGCCGATATGGGGCTGTTTCCCATAGTAAGATTCCTGATATAATTATGCCTATGAAGACTCTATTACTACCCAAAGTAAGAGTCACAGCACCAGGGATTAGGAAGAGGATATACTTGGTGCTGTCGCGCAGCCCATACTGTGGTCTGTCCCTTTCTCGGAGTCCTGGTCTCCTCCTCCACTGGTGAACAGCCATCCTGGTTTGCTTGTTTCTGCTGAAAACACAGCATCATGGGTAGGAACAACTATGGCTGATCCATCTTCTCAGTAGGGTTGGGCAAATATGAACAATACAGTTGTGAAAGTAACAGAATGGGCAGCTGAGATTGCCCAGTGGTTAAGAGCACTGGTTGCTCTCGCAGAGTTCAGTTCCTAGCACCCAACATTGGGTAGCTCAGAGCTGCCAATAACTCCAGCTCCAAGGGTTCTGATGCCTTTGGCTTCCATGAGAACCCATTCGCATGTGTGCACGCCCCCATACAAAACGCACATACACAATTAAATGTAATACACATTAATCTTTAAAAAAAGACGGTGCTAGACTGAGTTGAAGGTCTCTTTGAGGGAGCCAGAAGCTGCTGCGACCAGGGGTGAGGCAGCCAGTGGTGCTGCCCAAATTAGCCATCGTTTTGAGCATGAAGAACGGGTGGGCAGCTGTCTCCCAGGGCTCCTTGCCCTGTCATTGCTTCATGCCTACACATGGAGGAAATGAGAGGGAGCTGAGGAGAAAGTTGGCAGGCGTCTCGCTAGCACCTTTGATTCATTGACTCATTTGGTGAATGTTTATTGGCTATTTCCACATTAGTAACATCGTCGACTGGGGCAGCCGTGGCCTCAGGAACCTCTTTTTGGTGCCATGTGGAAAGACTTCAGATCACGCCTACATGTTCAGTGCAGAGGCAAATTCCAAACCCTGAGGAGGAACAGAAGCAGGCTCAGGGGAGCTGGGCTGCATCCCCAACTCAGCCAATCCCCAGTGTCAGCCAAGTGACATTCACATGGATGCTCCTCAAGTTGCCACACCGTTAGCTTCTGATTATGTATGTCTTCCAGACAATCCTTCCAGATGCCTTTCCCTAGGAAGACATCTTTGTCTTAGCAGTCACTGTATTTTTTTTTTATTACATTTGCTTGTCCGTAGTGAATTATGTGTACAAGCACATAAGACAGCATATATGAGGCAGACCATTTGTGGAAATTGGTCTTTCTACCACATACAAGAACGTTGGGGATTGAACTCAGGGTCAGGCTTGGCAAGAAGCACCTTTTCCCGTGGGCCATCTCGCTGGCCCTTATTCACTATCCTAAGATCCAAGTGCTTTATAATAATAATAGTATGATAAGTGATAATGATGGTAATGCTCTTGGAAGAGCTCTCCACGCGCCAGGCACCGTTTCATGTACTTTCATGTTATAACTCACCGCATCCTATCCTATCTCTGTGAATTAAGGGCTGTTATTACCCACCCTCTGCACAGGAGAAACCCGAGGCACAGAGAAGCTAAGTAACTTGCCCAAAGTTGCACAATAACTAGGTGGCAGGGCCAGGATCCAGCCTGCAGAGGTCATGCTTTAAACCCGGCTGAAGTACTGGAATGCGCCATGAAATGGAGACCCGGAGGACTTTAAACTTCTCAAAACCACCTCTCTGTTGCTCTAAAACCAGACATGGATCCTGGCACAGCAGTGTGGACCAAGGAATTCCCGGGCAGGAAGGGCTTTCTTGGAATTCTGGTTTTATTGCATGACCTTGAGAAAATGACTCCCTTGAATCCCAGGGTCCTCACAGATCGGAAGATGGGCACACATATTTCATAGCGGGAAGACAATGCAGCACGCAACGTTTTAAAAAGGACAGTTATGGAAGAATGCTTGGCAGGCACTCTGCAGGTAGCTGTGAGACTAGAATGTAACAATGAAACAGCTGCAGAGTTGAAATGTCTCACTTGTGTGTGTGTGTGTGTGTGTGTGTGTGGCTCACGATTGGGGGGTGGGTGGGAACATATGCTGGAATGAGCTATAACCAGGGAGTGAGGGAACACATCCAAATTCCAGCTCTGCCATCACCTCCCTGTGTGATCCGGCAGGTCTGGCAGGCCACCAAGTCCTCGGGCTCCAAGGTGAGGGGGCGGAATTAGATCTCCAAGGCATTGAGGAATTACTATCAGTTTAGAAAGCCCCTGGCTAAGTTCTACGGTGAATGACTGAACATTCTTACAGCATCCATTTCTACCAAAGCAGCAGCTGCCTTTTCTTCCTGCTGGGTACTTGAACTGGGAACAGAAGGCATTTTACCTTGGCATGCAGACTCCTCCCCTTTCAAGCTGGCAAGGAGCTCCAAAAAAACCCAGTTTACCTTAGCCAGTTGCCTTAGGCTTGTGATTACAAGTGGCCAGTCAACCAACTTTTTTTTTTTCATTTATAAATCTCATAATTAGATAAATGCAGAAGAGACAGGTAGGCAAAATGAAGAAGATTAAAATATTTTATAATCCCATTATTCGCAGAGGATCACTATTAAAATTTTGGCAGATAGCCTTTCAGATACTGTCTAGATTTCTTTTTTCTAGATGCACTGAGTTCAATTTTACCTTTATTTTTGAGATGGGGGTCTTACCCTGTAGTTCAAGCTGGCCTGGAAGTTTTGGCAAGCCTCCTGCTCCTGTCTCTTGAGTGCTAGTTTTACCACCGCACCTCACTCTTTGTATGAATTTTAATTAAAACTTAATCCATACAACTTTATCCAAAAAATTACCATATGAGCCCAAACATTCTTATTTTTTGAGCAAACAGGAAAGATGCCTATGTAATTAGGGGTTGGGGAGGTCAGGGAAAAAAATCTATGTACAAGAAGTGTCTGGGTTGAGATTTATAGACATGTGAATCCTCCCAAAAATATTCTGTACAAAAGGAGCAGTGCATGGGACTGGCAAGATGGCTTGGTGGGTAAAGTTGCTTCTTGTGCATGCCTAGTGACCTGAGCCTGATCCCAAAACCTATCTAAAGGAGGAAGGACAGAACTGACTACCAAGTTGTTCTCTGACGTTCACACGTGCTGCCTGGTACATACATACATACATAACACACACACACACACACAGGAGAAATAAGCTCCACATGGCTACAATTTGGAGAGCAGGTAACTAACAGGACAGTCGGAGAGTAGGAAACAGCTTGCCATAGCCGGGTGACTTATGAACAACAGTAACGTGTTCCCCACAACTTTGAGGCTGGAATTCAGCATCAAGGTCTTAGAATGGGTGATCTTTCTCGGTTCACACTTTGTGACTTCTTGTCTCTCCCAGAGATAGAAGTAACAAGCTCCCTTAAGCCTGTTTTATAAGAACAAGCCTGTTTTATAGTTATCTTCCCAAAGGTCTCACTTCTAACCATCACTTTGGGGGTTAGTGTTTCAAAGTGCAAACCTGGCCTTCAGCCTAGGGTAAATCAGAGGAACAGAGCGTGAGAAGCTCAGAGGTTGCTGTCATCTTCTATAGAACGCAGAGTGGCTGGATGGCTTTGGAGGTGGAAGATGAGGACAGGTGTGCGCTACAAGTGGCTGCTGGGATCTGAAGTCTTTGGAGAGGCTGCAGTCACCAAGTCCCTTCTCTAAAGAAGATAAGGATGCCTGCGAGCCTCAAGACACAGGACTCTTAAGAGGAAGCCAGGGCACCTGTAGTCATGGAAGCCACCGGGAAACGGGAAGTGGCTGGATCTGAGGTCGGTATGTCCCTCCACTTTCTCAGGTCTCCTCGTTTAATCTGAAGAGAGGCTACCTAAAACTGGAGGAGGCAGGCAAATTTCCCAAGTCATCCAAAACGCATCAGTGGCAGCAGCAACTTGAATCTGGTCTTTAAAAAATGGTTCAGATACATTTTTTTCACGTTTATGTCTCCGCGCGCATCACAGCACGCGCGTGGAAGTCTGAGGACAAACCCGGAATCTGTTTACACTAGGCGGAGCCCGGGGATTGAACTGGGTCTTCTGGGTTGGCGGCAGGTGCCTTTCTTTACTCGCGGTTTGGATCCAGTCTTGAGGGGCGGTGGGGACCATGCACGCAGAATATCCGCGAGTAGCGGCGGGCGCGCGCGGCATTTCTCCCGCTCGCCGGGCGGCGGAAGGTCCCGGCGGGGACAGAGGCGGACAGCCCGCGGGCCCGGAGCCGAGCGTGAGAGCCGCCGCCCCGGGTCCCGCTCGCGCTGCCTTGCACAACGCGCCGGGATAAGCGCCGCGTCTCGGGGCAATTACCGCCCTGCCCCGCCGCCGCCGGGGCTGCCTGGGCCGGGGGCCAGAGGCCGAGGGACTCACAACCACCCAGGGAGCGCGGGCCGACCGAGCGGGCGGCCACCAGCGCGCCCGGCGATTTCACAACGCGCGGCCGGGGGCGGTGGCTGCGGCGCGCTGACGTCACGGACAGGCCACGCCCCTACGGAGGGAGCGGTCTTCGCGGAAGATAAATTGTGTCCCTTTGGTATGTCCTTTTCCTTCTTGTCTCCTTTTCTTGCCTTTTTTTTTTTTTTTCCTTTCTGGCATCTCTTTCCCAATCCTCTCTCCTTCCTCTCATTTCCTCCTTCCCTTCCATTCTCTTTCCTTCCTATTTCCTGCCCTTTCTTTCTGCCCACTCTCCTTCTCCTCCTCTTTCTCCTTGCTTCTCTTCTTTTCTTTCCTTCTTCCTCTTGCTTTCTAACATTCTACAATGTTTAAATTTCATCTTTACTATGAAACAATCCATAAAATCTGCTTTCTCTCTCTCTCTCTCTCTCCCCTCTTTTCTCTTTCCTCTGCCACCTTGCTCTTTTCTCTCTCAATAAACCTCACATGGAACTGTAAAAGACATAAAAAATAAAAATAAAAACTTGCTATCTCAACTAAATTTTAAGTACAGTAGAGGAGACTTTGATGTATTCACATTGTTGAGCAGTTGATCTCTAGAATTTTCCCACCTTGCAAAACGAACGTCACCCGTTGCATCCGGCATACACCCAGATCTGCGGCTGTTCTGGACCACCATCCTCTTAACCTACCTGCAGGGCCGATGTATCTTCCCCCCCTTCATGCTGCTCTTTCTTTCCCCTCAGTCCTCCCCCTTTCCCCCCTCCCTCCTAATCTTTCTTTGGCTTTTCAAGAGCCCAGTGGCCCCACTGCCCTGTTGGCAGCCCTTTGCAGCCCTGCTAGGCCTGGCCAAGAGGCCTGTCAGCAAGGCTGTTAGAGGGCTGTGATTCATCATTCCTCCCCCGTGTGTCAGGGCCAGTGGGCGGCCCCTGGAAGCCTCACCTGGCTTTTTGTGGTAGACAAACATGTCCTGCAGGAAACCCCTGCCAGCAGGAGTTAATTAGGGAGGCTCTAACTCCAGCAGAGTCAGAGAGGGTCGGGTTGGGAGCCCCTCTCTTCTTGGGGCCCTCCCCAACCCCCGGGCTCCCCTTCTAGACATTGCAAGACAGCCATGATATGATGATGGTGACATGCTGGCTCAAACCCCCGCAGTGTACCAAGCCTTCCCACAGACATGAGCTCATTCATGCTCTCACCACCACCCTGGCAGGTGGAAGGCCTTCCTGGTCCCATTTTACAGGTAAGGAAGCTGAGCCCCAGAGAGGTGGAGGGATTTGCCTGGGGCCACAAAGCTGCTATGCAGCCCAGGTGGCAGGGTGGGAACTCAGATTAGGATCACCAAGCAGGGGGAATGTGACTAGGTCCAAGTGCAGAAAGCTGTTCTGTCATTCCCTCTCCAAGTTCCCACAGCACCTGTGGAGACAGACCCCTTGCCTCTCGGCAGGGCTTGGCGGGTTTTGGCATAGGACAGTGAGTAAACCAGGTGAGGAAGGGCCGGATGGTGTGCACAGCGAGCACACAAGCTGATGTCCAGGCAGCAGAAAGACAGTTTAATCAAGTGATGTTGCCATCCCGACGTCTCAGGTTACCTGGGGTCTTGGTTTCGGTACAGGGGCTGTTTGGGGCAGGTGAGGGGTCTGCTTGGCATACTTGCAAGCTGCAGCCTTTCCTTCTTTTGGGGAGTAGATCCTCTGGCCTGAGGCAGCTCACATACCCCAGTAGGTTTTGGTTTTGTCTCTACAGTATGTTGGTGTGAGCACATCTACTTATACCATGGGTAGTGCTGATGGATTTATGTTCACACATGTCCAGTTCTCCTGGAGCAAATGTGGTCACGTGGCTTCCTTTACGTGGCTTTGATTAGAAGTGGCGTTTAGACCATTGACTTGCTGGTGCTCAGTTCTTCAGCTTGGACCAGGGAGACTTATACCCCAGAAGGCTCCAGCTTTATCGGCGTGGGTCCCAGTGCTGGTTGGAGGAGCAGCTAGTTTAGCTGAAATGGTTAGTTCAGGGTTCAATGACAGGTGGTGTCTCAAAACAAACCAACCAACCAACCAAACCAAAACCAAAACCTAACCCAACAAACAAACAAAAACCAACCAATTAACCAACCATCCCAACCCCCGCCCCCCCAAAAAAACCCCAGCCCACCCACAAAAGGAAGCTATTATGGACCACATCTGGTAGCTACATATGTTTAGATGAATACTCACACACATGAACACAGGCACACATACACATACATAAACACAGGCACACACACATAGGCATACACACAAATACAGGCACACACATACACACAAACACACAGAGAACATGTTTCGATTTGTATTATCTTCTCTAAATATCTTTTTATTTTAAATGTTTGTTGAGAACTACATCACGGTACTACTGAAGCGCGGTGGACTCCACATGTGTAAATCATGCAGATTGATAAACTGCCTGTGTGTGCAGTGGGAAGCAGCCAGTGCAGAGGGGCACAGCTGAGGAGCCCTGAGCAGTGCTCAGAGGAGTGCTCAGCCCCAAAAGGGGCGTCTCTACTGGAGCCCTCCACGCCCTCCACCCCTGGCCCAGCCAAGGCTCTGGGAACAGCAGGAGGACTGTAAGAGCCAAAGATGGAGAGGCGCGCCGAGAAGCGCAGGATTCTAGACAAGGCGTGGCTATGGCACGCATGCGCCCTCCGCTGTTATGGCTACCAGCATAAGACTGGCACACACACGATCAAGAGCACCAAACTTCCTGCATGGATGGAGGAGACCTCCTGGCTCTGCCCACCACTGAAGAGCTATAGGTAGTTAATTGGGAGATGCATTCTTTTTGGATTGTGTGGTCACTCCTAGGATTGCCATGCCCCACTGGATGGTCCCACACCCATACCCTTAGAGGCAGTACTGACTAGACTTAGGGGGTATAAAAACAAATAAAAGACAAAGTTAGGAGGGGGCATGCTGGGGAGATATTGGGTGAGTTAGAAGGGGAAATGGGTGTGTATATGGTCATATTTGTATGGATGAGTGACATTCTCAATAATAAAGAAAAATTACAAAAATCTTTGCTATCAATAAAAACATTGGCACAATCATGCTGGTGAATATATTCATTGCACACAGAAGTTTATTGTGTTTCCCATGTTTTTTCAAGTCGGCCTTTGGCAGGAGATTAGCCTGGCCTCAGTCCTGGCAATCCTCCTGCCTCAGCCTCCAGCATGCTGGGACTATAGGTATGCACTGTCCTCCATGGCTCCTTTGAAGTCCCCCTTGCCCTTCCTTTCCACCCCACCATGGGAACCAATGATCTGTTTTGGTCACTGCAGGTCAGATTTCTTTTCTTAAGATTTACATAAATGGAATCGTTCAGTGTTTAACACGAGTTATCTGGCTTCTCATTTAAAGCTGTCCAGACTGTGGAACATGCCACTAACTCATTGGTTTTGTATTGCTATTGTCCATCATATGGATGGAAATACCACCATTTCTTCATCCATTCCTGTGTTGGAAGGCTTGGTGTGCTTCCAGATTTGGGCCATTCTAAATAAAATTGCTGTGAATATTTGTTTACAAAGATTCATTTGTGTGTGTGTGTGTGTGTGTGTGTGTGTGTGTATGTGTGTCTGTGTGTGTGTGTGTGTGCTACCTAGGGTGGGAATGGCTGGGTCAGGTGTTAGGTTACATAGGTTAGCTCACTTTTCAGAGGCTGGCAACTGTTTTCCGGTGTGACTGTCCCATGTTTCCTGTCAGTGATGTGAGGTGGAGGTCTGGAGTCTTCACACCCTTCTCGGCACTTGTTATGGTCAATCAGATCCCTGCTGCCATTTTCCTTTTACTTTAATTTCCTTCCTTCCTCCTTCCCTCCCTCCTTCCCTTCCCTTCTTTTCCCTTCCTTTCCCTTCCTTTCCTTCCTTCCTTCCTTCCTTCCTTCCTTCCTTTCTTCCTTCCTTCCTTCTTTCCTTCCTTCCTTTCTTCTCTCAGCAAAGTCTCAGCATGTATTCCAGGCTGGCCTCAAACTTACTTTGTATCCCAGACTGGCCACAGACTTGTAATCCTCCTGTCCCCTCCTCTCAGTGCTGGGATTACAGGCACCCACAACCATATCCATCCATTTAACCGTTTTAATGAGCTATGTCTCACTGTACTTTGGGAAGTTGTGATAAAATACACAAACCACAAAATCCACCATCTCAACCATTTAGACTGACTCAGCAACACCTTTACAACACATTTACAATACAGGACTAAATTGTGTCATCTCTGCAGTTCCACAATGTTCTCCCTTCTGTATTAGAAAACCCAGCACTCTAGAAGTCACTGTTCCTGGCGTCTGATATTCTTCTTGTGTCTGCAGATTGCTGGATATTCACCAAGGCACACAGAGCCGGGACTGCAGAGTGAGCTGACTGGTTTCTTCTACACAGCACACCGCTCTGCTGTGCTGTCAGTCCTCTGCTCTCTCTGAGTGGCACTTTCTGCTCATCCACTCCCAGGCTAATGGACTTAGGGTTGTTTCCACCCTTTGGCTGTAGTGAAGAGATGCTGTGCTGAGCTCTGGATGTGAGCAGTCATTGTGATTCTGTTTTCAGTTGAGGGCAGGTCTGGAGTGGAAATTCTGGGTCCTGTTGTAATGTTATGGTTGACTCCTGGACGAGTTGCCACACTGTTCTGCACAGTGGCACATCACTTTACATTCCCAGGAGTAAGTTGAAGATTGCCAGGTCTCAGGACCCTCGCCAACACCTATTAGTTTCCATTTTCCAAATAGCATCTGTTTTACTGGTTGGGAAGCTGTAACCCACTGTAATGGTTTTATTTTTAGTTTAGTTTTTCTTTTTTCTTGAGAAGTTCATATAGGTATATAATGAAATGTAGTCATAACTATTCCTGTTTCTTGCCTCCAGATCCCCCATCTCCCCTCACAATCTCATATATTCTTTTTTTTTTGTTTTTTTGTTTATTGTTTGTTGTTGTTTTTTTTCCGAGACAGGGTTTCTCTGTAAAGCTCTGGCTGTCCTGAAACTCACTCTGTAGACCAGGCTGGCCTCGAACTCAGAAATCCACCTGCCTCTGCCTCCCAAATGCTGGGATTAAAGGCATATGCTACCATCGCCTAGCCATATATTCTTTTTTTATAATCCACTAAGTCCAGGTAGTGATGCCTCTATGTGATGGCTGTGGGGCCATTCGGTGGAGCATGTGATACCTCCCAGTGGCCACATGCTATGAAACTGCCAACAGTCCTGAGAAAGAGGTGCGTGCGACCTGGATCCCCAGTCTGTGTGGGGATTTGACAGGCTCAGTACTGTGCAGGTAACGATGGCTACTGTGACTGCGTAAATACCACAGTCCTGTCATGTCCAGAAGACAGCATTTCTCCCCTTTCCGAGGTGTTCCCTGAGCCCTGGGTCACCTGGGACTCACTATCTCTGTTGGTTTTAATTTTGAAGATAATGTCATTCAACTTCAAATGCTTTATTAAGTGAGTGATGGATGATCTGTGTCCTCTACCACAGTTTTAGAACTCTTTGTTATCCCAAGGGGAGCTCTGGTCCTAGGTGTCACCTCTCGCCCACCCTCAGGCCCCAGGCAGCCACTGGTCGACTTACAGATTTGCCCTCTTTATATACTTCAAACAAAGGATGCACTATGTGATTATTGGTTATAAATCCTTTACAGAGTTCTTTCTTTCTTCTTTCTCCCTCTCTCTCTTTTTTTCTTTCTTTCAGGTATTTGTATTTACTTTAAAATTATTCTGGAAACGGTATTTTATTTTTTTAAAAAAAGCAGCAGTTCCCTATTCCAGCAGCTAGCAGTTCCTCTGTTCATCCTAGCTTGATACCTGGATTGGTGGCCATAGCTGACTTATGCCTAGGACTAATAAAAATCAGATCAGATCAGATCAAATCAAATCAAATCAAATCAAATCAAATCCAGACAACACAGCTTGGGAAGAGGAAGACAGAGACCTGTGGGCCACTGTATCACCCACAGACCTGCCCTCTGGTGTAATGCACAGCCAGGCCTTAGATACCCACTTGCTCTCGTGCTATGCAGGGCAGATGAAGGAGGTCACCCAGAGGCCCGCCAGCCATGTGGCCCACCTGCAGTGGGAGCCAGCACAATGTGTGAGTATATGGTGATCAGAAGGAGAAGAGGAGCAGCTAGAGCATTGTGAAGAGAGACTGGAGACTCCAGGGTGGAGAGGAGTAGCCTGTTTGGAGTGTCCAGCCCTGCCACCTGAACCTGGTGAAGTCCCAGCCCTAGCTGCCATGGTTCTAGGCTATGCAGTGGCAGGGGTCGATGTCTGTGGATCACTATACCATCAGAAAACATGGGGACAGCCCTGGTTGGAGCAGCCACCAGGGCATGTGGATGTCCAGGGGCTGTGTTGATTTGGTCCCACTCTCACTGGTTCCAGTTCAGGAGACCTGGCCACGCCTCTCATCTGCAGCAGCACGTGGGAGGGCAGGCCCTGCACCTCGCCCAGGCAGCATATGGAGGGGCCCTGATGGTGAAGGCATGGGTGAGCCAGCCCTGAAGACATGAATGTGGAAGAGTTGACCCCATTATTCATCAGCTGTGGGATGGGGCACCCTCTCCCACCTCCACCTTCTCCCACCTCCACCCCCTCCCACCTCCAGAAGGTGAGAAAGCTGACCACAAGGTTATGAGTTCAGGAGAGCTGGCCCTGCCCCTCACTAGCTGCAGCACTTAGAGCAGGCCCTGCACCTCACTTGGACAGCATAGTAGAGCTGGCCCTGGTGAAGGGGGTGCAGGTGAGCTGACCCTGAGGGCGAGAGCTTGGGAGCGCTGGCCCTGACACTGTATGCTGTGAGGTGGTATGAGTGAGTGAGTGTGTTGTGTTGTGTGTGGGTGTGTCTGTGTCTGTGTGTATGTGTGTATTGCCCTCCCTCTGTCCCCTCAAGCCACCATTGGTATTTGGGAGAGCTGGGTCTGCCCCCTCACTGGTTGTAACACTCAGGAGAGTGGGACCTCCACCGCCTCAGGGCGATGGAGTGGAGCTGGGCCTGATGGCAAAGGCACTGGTGAGGCAGCTCTGAGGGTGTCAAGCCGGAGAGCTGGCCCAGCCCCTCACAGCCTGCAGCACTTGGGAGGGTGGGCCCTGCATTTTCACGGGGTAGCACAGCAGAGCTGGCTATGGAGGGGCAGAAGTGAGGGAGCCAGCCTCAGGGCATGAGAGCAGGGGGGCTGCCCCTGCCTGCAGCCAAGGCAGCATGAGTTGGCCTCAGTGGAGCAGTGCTGGAGAGGAGACAGAGCACTGACCAGCTCAGCGACTGTCCCGGGCTCTGAGCTGGCCCATCCCCAAATCTATATCGTCTGCAAGTGGTTGGGACTCACGAAAGGGTCAGGTCAGTCTTGCTAATCCAGAGCTGCAAGATCACCATGACAGGGCAGCAAGGTAACCAGGAGAGTCCTGATGAGGATACAATGTTGATAGTGCCACAGAAGCCAGGGATCTCAAAACAGACCAATGATTCATTGCGATGAACACAATGAAGATGGGTGTTCAGAGGGGTACACTGTGGGACACACTGTGACACACTGCAGCTTCCACGACAAGAGGTTTCCTATGCATTGCGGGGCGGGGGAGGTTGCAAGGGTGAAGGGCAGATGTGAAGGGATGGGGTACATGACATGAAACTCATGAAGAATCAGTAAAACTCTATATTCCCTTTTTTTTAATTGAAAAAGGAAGTAAAAACATTTTATGATAAAATTGAAGATCTACAAGGAAAATATTTCTGGAAGAATTCAAGAAATATATAGAAAAACACATTAAAATTGACTTTTGGCCGGGCGTGGTGGCACACGCCTATAATCCCAGCACTCTGGGAGGCAGAGGCAGGTGGATTTCTGAGTTCGAAGCCAGCCTGGTCTACAGAGTGAGTTCCAGGACAGCCAGAGCTATACAGAGAAACCCTGTCTCGAAAAAACCGAAATTAAAAAAAAAAAAAAGAAAGAGAAAAAAGAAAAAAGAAAAAAATGACTTTCATGGAAAATTATACAGATAAAATGGTAGGCATAAAAATATGTCTAAGATGATTAAAAGTGGAATTATAAACATTTTCCGATAAAACTAAAGATTTACATGGAAAGTATTTCTGATAAAATTGAAGAATTATATAGAAAAACATGTTAAAATTGAAGATTATCATGGAAAATAAAGCAGATAAATGGTAGACATAAAAAACATTACTAAATTTATTGAAAGAGGAATTACAAACATTTTCTGATAAAATTGAAGATTTACATGAAAAAGATTTTTGTTAGTCTATATCTTTTTATTGGGGAATTGAGTCCATTGATGTTAAGAGATATTAAGGAATAGTGATTGTTGCTTCCTGTTAATTTTGATGTTATTTTTATGTTTGTGTGGTTTTTGGTTTTGTAGGAAGATTACTTTCTTGCTTTTTCTGGGATGTAGTTTCCCTCCTTGTGTTGGCGTTTTCCATCTATTATCCTTTGTAAGGCTGGATTTGTGGAAAGATAGTGTGTAAATTTGGTTTTATCATGGAATATCTTGGTTTCTCCATCTATGATGATTGAGAGTTTTGCTAGGTGTAGTAGTCTGGGCTGGCATTTGTGTTCTCTTAGAGTCTGTATGAGATCTGCCCAGGATCTTCTAGCTTTCATCGTCTCAGGTGAGAAGTCTGGTGTAATTCTGATAGGTTTGCCTTTATAAGTTACTTGATCTTTCCCCCTTACTGCTTTTAATATTCTTTCTTTGTTTAGTGCATTTGGTGGTTTGATTATTATGTGCTGGGAGGACTTTCTGTTCTGGTCCAGTCTGTTTGGAGTTCTGTATGCTTCTTGTATGTTCATGGGCATCTCTTTCTTTAGGTTAGGCAAGTTTTCTTCTATAATTTTGTTGAAGATATTTACCGGCCCTTTAAGTTGTAAATCTTCGCTCTCTTCTATACCTATAATCCTTAGGTTTGGTCTTCTCATTGTGTCCTGGATTTCCTGGATGTTTTGGGTTACAAGCTTTTTGCATTTTGCATTTTCTTTGACTGTTGAGTCAATGTTTTCTATGGTATCTTCTGCACCTGAGATTCTCTCTTCTATCTCTTGTATTCTGTTGTTGATGCTTGCATCTATGACTCCTGACTTCTTTTCAAAGTTTTCTATCTCCAGAGTTGTCTCACTTTGTGATTTCTTCATTGTTTCTACTTCCATTTTTAGATCCTGGATGGTTTTGTTCAGCTCCTTCACTTGTTTGATTGTGTTTTCCTGCAATTCTTTAAGGGATTTTTGTGTCCTCTTTAAGGGTTTCTTTAAGGGTTGATCCATGTTCTCCTGTATTTCTTTAAGGGAGTTATTTATGTCCTTCTTGAAGCTCTCTATCAGCATCATGAGATTTTTAAATCCAACTCTTGCTTTTCCGTTGTGTTGGGGTATCTGGGACTTGCTGTGGTGGGAGAGCTGGGTTCTGATATTGCCATGTGGCCTTGGTTTCTGTTGGTACTGTTCTTGCGCTTGCCTTTTGCCATCTGGTTATCTCTGGTGTTAGTTGGTCTTGCTGTCTCTGGCTGGAGCTTGTTCCTTCTGTGGGCCTGTAAGCCTGTGTTTGTACTCCTGGAAGACCAGCTCTCTTCTGTCAGGGTCTGTGCATGGCTTCCTGGTGTAAATGGTGCCTGGAAGGCTCTTGTCCCAGTTGCTCCACTGATCGTATGTCCTGTGCACTCCTACCTGTTCCCGTCCAGAGAGATTGAAGATAGAGATCTCACCTCTGCGCTCAGAAATGGAGGCACTGCTGGAAGATCACTCTCTCCTGGGGGGCTGTGCACAGAAGGCTGTGGCACCACCTGGCTCCTTGGTGCAAATGGTGGCCAGAAGACACCTGTCCCAGCAGCTCCACTGATCGTATCTCAGTAAAACTTAAAAAAAAGAGAAAGAATACAACAAAAATAAAAGATAAAAAAAAAAATCATTGGTTGTGGTAGTGCATGCCTTTAGTCCTGGCATTTGGGAGGCAGAGGCAGGCACATCTCTGAGTTTGAGGCCAGCCTGGTCTAAAGATCAAGTTCCAGGATTGCCAGGGACACACAAAGAAATGCTGTCTTGAAAAACCAACATACACACACACACACACTTGCATGTGCGTAGGTACACCATTTGTGTGTAGGAGCCTGTAAAGGCTAGAAGAGGGTGTTGGATGTCCAGGGTTACAGACAGCTATGAGACACCATTGAAATGCTGGAAACTGAACCCAGGTTCTCTAGAAGAGCAGCAAGCACTCCTTAGCCCCTGAGCTGCCTCTCCTGCCTCTGCAAATTATAGCTTGTATAACTGCTTTCCTTTTCATTCTTTTAGAAAGATTTATCTATTTTATGTATATGAGCACACTGTAGCTGTCTTCAGACACACCAGAAGAGGGCATTTGATCCCATTACAGATGGTTGTGAGCCATCATATGGATGCTGGGATTTGAACTCAGGACCTCTGGAAGAGCAGTTAGTACTCTTAACTGCTGAACCATCTCTCCAACCCACTTCCTTTGCATTCTTTCACATTACATTTTATGCATTTAAAAACATTGTTTTGGAGGTGCTGGGGAGATGGCTCAGCAGTTCAGAAGAATGTGCTGCCCTTGCAAAAGACCACAGTTCAGTTCCTGACACCTGCATTAGGTGGTTCAAAACTGTAACTCCCAACTTCACAGGATCTAATGCCCTCTTCTGGCTTCCATGGGCACTGCACTCACATGCATGATACAGACACAGGCATTATATGTTTAATTATATGTCATATAATTAAATGCCATATAATGAGTTATATGTCATATAATTAAAAATAAAACTAACTGTGGCTGGAGGAATGCTTCAGAAGTTAAGAGCACTGGCTGCTCTTCTAGAGGACCCAACTTTCATTTCCTAGAGTCTACATGACTGCTCAAAACTGCCTGTAACTCCAGTTCCAGGAGATCTGAAGTCCTTTTCTGCATGTGCATTGTATTTTCTATAATTGGCACTACACACACATGGTGCACAGACATGTATACAGGTAAAAGACTCATGTACATATAAATAAATAAATAAACAAACAAATAAATAAATAATTTAAATATGAGAACATCATTTTAGGAAGCTGTTCATAAACATCCAAAGGTGACTGAAGAGGTCTCTGGCACAAAAATGTTGGACAGAATATTCCTAGACTATATTGCTTGTAGATTAGGATTTTCTTCTCCCCAGGGTGATTCACTGTGACATTGGAAGCTGCTCCTACGAAGGCACTTTTGCTCACTTAGGCTTGGGGACACTGTGGGAAACAACCCTTGCTGTCTTTTTGTTGTAGTGCTTAGAATCTGTCACTTACCAACATGCTTTGTATATATGTATGCAGAGGTTGTGAAGAGTTTCTCAGATCTGATGATGTATACCCTTTCCACAATTTGTTACTTAAAATTCCTTCTAATTGTATCTGCTTCAATTAATTCTGCAAAAATTACTGCTCCAAAATAAACAAACAAAAATTTAACAGGGTCAATTTATATTGTTACATCATTGTGGGTGTTTCTCAAACTAATATAAGAATAGCCAGGCCTGGAGAGAAGGTTCAGAGGTTAAGAGCACCCAATGCTCTCACAGATGATACAGGTTTGATTCTTAGCATCCACGTGACACCTCAGAACCACCTGTAACTCCAGTTCCTGAATCTCATACCCTGAGCACCAGGCATGCATATAGTGTACAGACATACATACAGACAGAACACTTACACAATAAATAAATAAACAAACAAACAAACAAACAAACAAACAAATCTTAAGGAATACTAAGACTACTGGATACCTCAGTATTGACTTAAATATGTCTTTTCTTCATGTTGTGTTAGTAAGTACAGATATAGAATGAGATACAACTTCTTTTGACAAATGTATTAAGTAAATTCTCTACAACAAAACCCAGAGAGATTTAGAGTAGTATGGGAAAGGTTGTAGATCTTCTGGTCTTGCAGGCATGTTATAGCCACCTGCAGTGCTGCAGTGAGCTGGCCTTACCAGATCACACTTTTTCAGCTGCTGGTTATCCTTTGGGCTAGAGAAATGGTTCAGTGGCTAAGAACACTTTCTCTGTTGTGTGACACAGCACACATGTCTATTCATTCCAGATAGGGAACCCACAACAGACCAAAGCACGGATACCACTGAAGTCCAATTTGATGAACCAATGAGCTTTATTGGTGTTACATAAGGGTGAGGGGTTCCTTATAGGAGCAGAAATGACTCAAAGACAGCTGTGTCCACCCCAGCATGCTGACAGCGCACAAAATTGGGAAGCTGGAGCTCACGGTGCAGCCTATAGGCAGCCCAACAGCTTGGAGAGTGTCCTTTCTAGGTGCCTCCAGTGGTCTAAACCTTTTCCTGTCAGCTCAGCTGGTCTCTGCTTCTTCCGGGCAGCTGGTCTGGTCAGAGTCTTGCCACACAAGTATGAGACCTGAGTTTGAATCCCCTGCATACACACAAAAGTCCGGTGTGGTATTATATAGCACCAGCAATTCCAGCACAAGGGAGGTGGAGACAGACAGATCCCTGAAGCTCACTGGCCATCGAGTGCTGAGCTCTAGATTCAGTGAGAGACTCTGACTCCGAACATAAGGTAGCAGGTAGGAAGATGGTTTAGCTGGTAAAGGGATTTGCTACCAAACTCCAGACCCACCTGAGATTGATCTCTGGAACTCACATTCTGATAAAGAGCTGCCTCCTTCAAGCTGTCCTCTGATCTTCACAAGTGTACGGTGGTGTATGGGTTTGCTCCAGAATAAATATATAAAATTAATTTTTAAAAATGTAAACGTGGAACACGATTAAGGAAGGTGCCTAACATTGACCCCTCCACACCTGCATGTACATAATACAATTATCTGGGAAATTCGCCCAGCATTTCTGGCTGGGCATAGCAGGTAACTCTGTTATCCTGCTGCATTCCCAGTAGCCAATGTCTCCCTCGCACTTAGCATTCATCTCCTCCTCTAATCCACTCCTTCCCAGAGACGGAGAACAAATGTGTAGGGGAACATAACGGGTTGCTCCTCATGGCCCCGAAGCTTCTGCTGAGTCCACTGTAGGAAGGATGCATGGGGAATAAAAGCTTTGGAGTTGGAGCTTTCCAGTGTAGGAGGGTGCTACGCAGCATCCTATGAAAAGGCTTGCTGCAAAGAGGGAGAAGAGAGCCACACCCAACGGGGCCCCTTCCCAGAAACAATCAGTGACTCTGCTGTCCTGCCTATGGGAACACTCCATATCCACCCCTCTCAGCTTCCCACCACCTGCCTGGCTGACCCATCAGCCTCACCCCTACGCCCGGCTTCAGCTACAGGTTGATCTAGAGGATCAACCCATGAACCTCTAGATTTTCCTGGTGTCTTCTCCTCATCTGGGGGGTCTTAGATCTTCCCTGTCTTCCAAGAAAAGGCATGGGAGGCTCTCTACAGGTCCTTCAGTCTTCTCTAGCCCACCCCTGGCCCTTTCTGTGTCTCATCAGCTGCCTGCTACAGTTGTTCAAGCCCACATCTGTATAGCCCTAAGAGGAAGCCACCTTTGACTGACTCCATCCTGCCCCTGTTCAGCATGACATACACGTGTGTGTATGGGTAGCTTACCAAGTCAGAATGTTCCTTCCTGGCTACTGGACGGTGACCATCTCAGAGCAACCCAGAACTTGAGGGAAGGTGGCTCTTAAGGATGCTCATCATTTCGTCTACCAGAACTGGGGCTGAGGCCTCAGAGGCAATGGAGAAACAGAGGACAATCAGGTCCTGAGGAGACAAGAGGACATCCTGAAAGAGCCCTTGGTCTCTACCACTCAGCAGCACCATTGAACACTAGGCCAGATGATGTGGGGAGTAATTTTAGTATGGTGAGTTATTTTGCCCAATATGCTAACTTAGTCCCTGATTCCAGGATCAGGTTCATCTCCACCCTAACATCAGGATCATTATGTGGACGAACTGTCTAGCATTAGAATTAGATGGAATTCACATTTCATGGAGAAATAACTACTGATGCCAACACTGGAGAGTTGCCTACATTACGTACCGTAACGAGCACTTTAAAAACCATCCAGCTTTATCATTCCCGCAACACAAGGCCCTCAGACCCCACAGCTAGGACAGCCTGAACTAGTTTGTAGAGCTGCCGGGTGGCAGAGTCACTCGTGTTCGTTCCAAACCCGCTGGCTAAACCCCGCTCTCGTCAGCTTCCCCATCACCCATCACACCTGGAAGAAACAGACCCTCGGGAAAGCAGTGTCTGGCTTGGGACCCCAGGCCTCAGAGACAAGACAGCCGGCAGACTTTCTCAGAGGCGCCTTTGTTCCTGGGCCTTCTGAGACCACGAAAAGAATTTCAAGTGCATTCTAAGACCCACGTCCTCCACCGCACCCCCTCCTCCCACCCCGCACCCCCTCTTCCCCACCCTCCCGTTGTGTGGAAGGGAGCCTGCTCTCAAAGACTCAGCCAGCAAGAGAGATTTCATCTCCAGGGCAGGATCCACTTCCCATGGCGACGCCTGCTTGAGTCGCAGCTCTGGTATGAAGCAGGACTTGTTTAGGGCAGTGAGCACTGCAATCTCCATTGTGTGGAGTGGTGACAGTGTAATCCTCCCTAATAATTTTGCTCCCTCTTCAAACTCCCTTCCATTATGCATCCTTAAAATGTGATTTCAAACGTCTCTTTAGGTTTCCAGTCCTGTAAGTGCAGGGGGATTTGGTGCAAGGGGCGAGCAAAGAATGTTTTTCATGCAATCAGATCGCTCATGAGCATGCCACTGAAAACTCCCCACTCCACCTGCATCCCTTTTTTGTTTTTTTTCCCCCTAGAGTTATTTGCACATTTTAAAAATTTGTGTGTACGTGTGTATGTTGTGTGTGTCCAGTGTGTCCATCTATGTGTGCAGGTATGCATACTTCTAGGCACACGTGCAGAGTCCGGAAGAGAACGCCGGGTATTCTACTGCATCAGTCTTTGCTTTCTATACTAGAGAAAGGCTCTCACAGAACCTGGAGTGAGGCTAGCAGTCACCAGCCCCAGTGAGCCAACCCCCTGTCTCTGTTCCTAAAGCTGAGGTTATACTGGAGTGTGTGATCACACCCAACTTTGTATGTGGACCTGGGGATTTGAACTCAGGTCCTCACCTCACTCTGAGCTGTCCTCAGCAGGCATTCTTCCCCTCCGAGACATCTCCCTATCATTTGTTTATGCTTTTAAATAGAAATGCAAGTTATATAGAAGAAAGGAAACTAGTACATTAAAGCTCGTTGTCTTCATTGCCCTGCTCCAAGAACATCAGCATATCATCAGTCTTGTTTAATGTAACCCATCTACACCTCAGAGAACTGTTACATCTCAATAGCCTTGCTTCAGAATATCTTGCATATCTGGAGTATGCTCACTCTATATTACTCAACAAATAGTTTATTTAAAAATACCACAATATTCCATATGTATAGAGACTGAAAATAATTTCAGAGGAGGAGCTCACAAAGCCCCACCCTTAACTGAGGAGCCATTGGCTGGCTATTCATGGTTACTGGGGAGGAAGGGTCATTTTTCTTTGGGTGTATGGTCCTTGGTACATTGCCCGTGCTTCAGTGGATGACCCCACACCTGAGAGCATACAGGGAAACTAAGATGATTTCATGGGTTATTAGAAAAAGGGGTGGGGAGTAAGACATGAGGTTGGAAGGGAAGCAATAGAGATGGATTTGATTAAAATACATTGTATATATGTATAAAATTCTAAATAAATATAAAAAAGATTGGAAATAATTTCTTTTAAAATACCTAATTATTTATTTATTTTTATGTATGTGTGTATGCACTTGTGAGTTTATGCACACCATGTGTGTGCCGGTGCCCTCAGGTCCAGGGGTTGGTGTTGGATCCTCTGTAACTATTGTGAGCTATGGGATATAGGTGCTGGGAACCAAATCTGGATCCTCTGAAAAAGAAGTAAGTGCTCTTAACTACCTACTCAACTCTCTAGCAAATGAGAATAATATGTTCACATCACCAAATAGCCATTATTAAAGTATACGCATATCAATAGTCAATCAGTCTGCATACTGACTGTGACTGATACATACTCTAACCAGCAGAGCCATTTCTTTTTACCCTGCTTTATTTTTCAAGGACAGAGCTTCATTATGTAGCATAGACTGGTCTCAAACTTATAACCCTGCCCCAGCCTCCTGTGTGCTAGGATTACAGTACCGCCAAGCCCCATGTCTTTCTCTCCATTTAAAAACATTTATCTTTTGAAGAAATTTGGCTGTCCTGGGAGGCCACTCAGTTCTGGATTTTGTTGGCTGCATCTCCTGAAGATTATTTACCATAGTCCTTTAGTCCCAGTTAGTGAGTTCCTGAAGTGTGGTTAGACTCCGGGACCCTGACATTGATGGTGAACGAATGTAGAGGTGGCCCTGCAGCCCCTGGCTCACATCAGGGGCAGGCACTGTCTGGTCTACACTCAGTCTGGCTTAAGATAGTATCAGGGTGCACAGCGCTCACAGCCTGGTCCATTCGCTATAATGTTGGCCTTTTGCCTAATGATTTTAGCAGTTGTTGGTGATTCTTGCCTAACGTTGTTGTTTCATTGGAGAGGTGAGAGTCTACTGGGCTTACTCCTCTTATTAGTTATAATTAAAAGATTGCTCTTATGTACTGTTCAGTAATTATGAAATAGAATCCCTGAATAAAAGGCTGGATAAACTCCCACCCGTCTGTCCATCTGTCCGTCCATTCATCTATCTATCAATCTATCTTCTCTAGATAGATCTTTGCTAGAACTGAATACAACACCTCCCACAATACTTGCTATGTGTTCTACCATCCAGCAACATCCCCAGCCCTTTCCACCTTTCTTTATCTGTTTTTAGAATAACAAGTTTATTTTCCTCCAAAGGGGATATATTGGTTGCGTACCAATTCAAGAACCAGTTGATGTCCAATTCTTACCTGCAAGCCAAGAGGCTTAAAACACCAACTGTTTCATTATATCTCATGTTGAAGGTCAGATATCTGGGTAGGTGACAGCTGCATGATTCTTCAATTCTGTGCTATTCACCAGGGTTCTATGGAAGAGTTTGACTTATGTCTGGGCTGGGCATAAGGAGCTAATATAGCGATGTCCACACGTGGGTGCCTTAATAAGAATGGCTGGAAGGTCGGGCTTTGCTGGAATGGTCCACAGGAGTGACTCTATGAGACTTCTGTGTGTTGGCTGCTTATGTAGGAACCCAGAACTCCCAGAAAAGATTCCAAGAGGCTCAATGTCAAAGCTGCAAGACCTTTCTGACATAGCTTGGGTAGTCATTCAGATCTGCTGCATTGATGGTAAGTGAGTTCCAGCATTTGAGAGGATGGAGACATACAAGCACATTGACTTGAGAGGCAGAGTTTACTGGGACCCTTTTCCAGCTACATGGGTCATACAGTCAAAAGCCGCTTCCTCTTGGAGAGTACCTGGCTCCTTTTCCTTCCCCATGGTGTCTACCCAGCCTGTGGAGTTTGGCTGGGAACTGGCCTCAGAAGACATAGCCAGTGGCCTGTGTCCACCCACTCCGTCAGACCAGTAGAATGTAGATGATCCTATTCTGAAAAGATCAATTATATCCTTTATATGTCACCAAACCTCTGCATGTTGAAGTTCCCATTGCTACCTCCCGTCTACCATTTCTGGATGATGTCTCAAACCACATAGGTTAATTGGGAATGTTTCGGAGAACTTGGTCTTTGCCTTCTTAAGCCTTTGAGTAGGGGTCAGATCTGAAAGCTTGGCTCTTCCTGACCTCGAGGAAGCATTGAACCTGTGAAACTCTTGTGGATGAGGGTCATTGTTACAGCCCTGCACCCATGATGACTGCTTTGAGTGGCTATTGGTTCATGTTGGTTCAGTAAACATTTTCCTTACTCAGGTAATGGCTTACTATATTTGGATTATTTATGAGTAGTACTCTAATATTTTTTTGTGCACCTAGGCTTCTTGTTCTGCTGAATTTTTCCCATAAGGTCAATTTTCAAGAGCAAAATAGACTTTTAGACCTTGATGCTTGTTACCAGTTTACTTTTCTGAGTAAGTGTGCAATTCCAGGCCCAGTGGCACTGTCCGTCATGCTCCTGTATCCTCACAGCATTGAGCATCGTCGTTTGGACTGCATCTGTTAAGTTTATAGGTGTAAAATTGAACTTAAGGTTCATTGGCCTTTCTGTCCCCACCCCTGTTTGATTCTAAGTGATCAGTTCTCTTATCTTATACCAACTCTACTGATTGATTGATTCATTCATTCATTGATTGAATGATCATGATACTGGGGATGAACTGAGAGTCTTGCACATGCTAGATGACACTCTGTCACTAAATACATCTCAGCCACTTTAAAAAAAAGCTGTGTTAATATCAACTCAACCCAATAACCTATCTGTTCTCTTTTTTTTTTCTTGCCCAAGCAAGTTGGAACTGGGACCTTGTCCCTCCTCCCCTCCCCCAGCAAGGTTTCTCAGTAGCAGCACTACTGACATTTGGAACCATTCAGTGATGAGAAGGCTGCTCTGTGCATTGCAGGGTGTTTTATATCAGCCCTGGTCTTTTGCCTACCAGAAGCCAGTAATACCCCACTCCAGTTGTGATAACTCCAAATCCTTCCGGACATGACCAAATATCTCCAAGGGGTAAGGGACAAAATCACTCTCAGTTTGAAACCATTGGTGTAGTCTAAGACACACAGTGACTCATTTTTAATTTTGAAAATAGGGAGGAAGAAATCACCGTCAAGTGAGATGGTGGCAAGGAAAGGCCTGCCAGGGGGAAAAGGATCCAGGAAATGATACTAGAGAGAGATGTTGGTACTCGCAGGTGCCAACAGGTATTACAGCTATTAGAACAATAACAAATTCCACAAAACAAGCTGGGATTTTAGCGTGTCACAGGAGAGCAACTCTCTACCTAAGAATCCTCACGCATTTCATAGGATGACGGATTCACTTGCTTTCTCTTGCTTTAGATGTTTCTGGTGAGTGACTTCGAGGTTTGGGTTTAGTGAATATTGACAGTTGTCAAAAAGCTCCCACACGCCCTCTGAAGAGATCCAAGAAGGCTACACTTATTCAAATGAACACATTGCATAATAGTGTCTACACGCAATTAGAATCAGCTTCATTTTTGTTAGAACTAGGGTATGTGTATGTGTGTGTATGTGTGTATGCATACCCAAGCGCAAGGGCTGACATACTTATGTGGATGTGTCCACAAAGATACAGGTGAAGCCTTTACACCTTTTCCAAATCTTCTACTGAATCTGACTCAGCATTCAACTAGGCTGACTGACCAGTGAGCTCCAGGACTCAGCCTCTCTCCATGCCCACCCCATACCCCAGTGCTGGCGTTACGTATATTATGGCTTTTTGTGTAGGGGCGGAAACCAAACTCAGGCCTGCAAGCCTACAAAGCAGGAGCTTTGTCAACTGGGCCTTCTCCCCCAGCTTTGCCAGAACTCCTTTTAGGGATATGCTCCTTGTGAGGATAGGACCAGAGGCACAGGAGTCCAGAGGGCTGCCCAGCTTGAGCCTCAGTCCAGTCTCTGTGATGGGAGAGGATTATACACATTTCCAAAGCTGTCCTTGGCAATTCTGGAAAGCAAAACCTTGTGCTGTGTATCTCAGTGCCCCATTTCAAAGCCAGAACTGAATGTGGCACCAAGAACAGAATAGGTGCTAGAAAATGCTTGTGAAATATACCAATAAATTAGCATGTGTGGATGCACAGAACTGAGCAGATAGGTAAATCTCATCACGGCTAACGTCCCAGCCAAAGCAGGAGTTGTCCACCATGTTTGTAATGCGTTGGACTGGCCTTATAGCTTCTTTGAAAGCTGGTGAGTGAACTCACTGTTTGTTGGATCAGACAGCTCCGCTGTTGGGTAGATCTAGTTACTATAACATTTTCTTGTATCTGGAATCTCAGCCTCTGTGTAGCTGACTTAAGTGAATCTTCATTAATATAGGAAGTGCATGCGCAGAACTGGAGAAGTCAAGCCATGCCCAAAGTCTCCATGACAACCAACTCTCTCTCCCCAGACTTTCACTTCTCTTCATGCCCCTCCCTGCAACTGCATTCTCCAATACTTCTGCGGTTCTACATGATATACTTGTACGATTGTTTCCTGATTCATCACTTTAAAAACCATCTACCGATTTCCTGCTTTTACGGAGGAGGGCTTAGCACTCTTAACTGACAGGCTCCCACTCTCCTTCCGCTATTCTCCTAAATCCCGTTTTGGTTAAATTGGCACCCAGTGTTGGAGTGTTAACATAGCTGTGTAAACATTGTTCAGTAACAAGACAAATGAAATACCATGTCTCCCTTTGTATTTCTGATTTTCCTGAAGTGAATAATTGCTTTGATATTTTACTTTAAACTTATTTTTTTCTCAAATAGTTCAACTAAACTGTAAAATACCCATCAACACATATCTCAAATATATCCTCAACTTTTCCTTTTTGTTTGTTTGTTTGTTTGTTTGTTTTTTCAAGACAGGGTTTCTCTGTGTAGCTCTGGCTGTCCTGGAACTCACTCTGTAGACCAGGCTGGCCTCGAACTCAGAAATCCACCTGCCTCTGCCTCCCAAATGCTGGGATTAAAGGCGTGTACCACCACTGCCAGACTGATTTAAATATTCTTATTAGCATGTATGAATTATACACAGTTGGTTATATAAGGACATCTTCGTACACGTACATAGTGTATTTCAACCATGCTCTTGATTTTAAAATTAAGATTGACTGATAAAAATGGAATTGTTTTGTTACTTTTATTTTCATACAGTCCAGTCGTCACCCTCCTCCCAGTCTGTCCTCTCACAGCTCCTCATCCAATTCCTCCTCTCCTGTATCTCCAAGAGAATGTCCCCCCTAAAAATTGAATCTAAGGCAGTCAGTGCCTGCTTTGTTATGTTGGTGTGTGTGTATGCTGCAAAATGATTGCCATGATCAGGCTGATTGAAATACTCACTAGCCTCACAGTCACCTCTGTGTGTGTACAGGGCTGCATAGAACACTTAAAGTGTGCCCCCCCTTTTTTTCTAGCAAATTTAAAGTATACAATATTCCCCCCACAGATTTATTTATTTATTTATTTATTTATTTATTTATTTATTTTAAAGATTTATTTATTACATGTAAGTACACTGTAGCTGTCTTCAGACACACCAGAAAGGGGTATCAGATCTCGTTGAGGATGGTTGTAAGCCACCATGTGGTTGCTAGGATTTGAACTCAGGACCTTCAGAAGAGCAGTTGGTGCTCTTCGACACTGAGTCATCTCTCCAGCCCAATTTTTATTTATTTTATGTGTATGTCATGTATATCTTTGTAGTATGTGCATGCCTGGTGCCTGTGGAGGTCAGAAGAGAACACTGATTCTCTGGAATTGGGTAACAGGTGGCTGTGAGCCGCTGTGTGGGTGCTGGAGATGGAACGAACCCTGATCCTCTCAAAAATCAGCCAATGTTCTTACCCACTGAGCCACCATCCCTCCAGCCCTGTCACCAAGTCCTTCCAGTAAGTTTCCACGCTTTGCTTCTCCTAGTCTGCAGTTATTTTCAGTCTACCTGCCTGAATCAATCCTGCAGTTTTCTCACATCTACCGTTTGCACATCTTTGCCCCCACAGTCTGACCCATGAGAATGGCCATGGTACTAAGGGACCCAGCCTGTCAGTATGGGGAGGTGGCTAGCCATGACCGATGACGTGGGTGGAGGTTAATGTGGACTACAACAGGTTAAGCAATGGAAGCACAGAGAAGGAAAACAACCTGCTTAAGACTGTGCAGCAGGCCCAGGAGGGACAGAGCTTTTTAAACATAAACTCAGCATTTTCCCAACTGCACTGTCTAGAACATTCCTTGGAGCCAATACTGGCCAACAGCAGAAGGTACTCTAAAGATAAGGGGCTTCTAGGATGTCAGTCTGTCATTTTAGATCTTGTTGAGTAGAGAGCTCAGCTACTGGCACTGAGGGGAAACGGTAACCACCTGACCTTGGCATGCAAAGCAAGACAGTGCCCACACCCTCTGATCCACACAGGGGCCTGCACAGACCCTTCCTGAGGCTTAAAATTGATGCATACAGAGGTGAGCGGGGACCCACCTTGTGTCTTCCTGGCTGGCAGAGACCAGTCAGAGCTCTTCTTGCTCCTGCTGGGAACCCAGGCAAGAAGTGAGATGTGGCCCGGCTTGTGGGTCAGAGACAAGTCACGTTCATTTTTCTGTATCGAGTTCTATACAGTTCTATATAGAAAGGGTCTGCATTCAGAAATGTCCAGCGTAACTCCTGCACACTGGTGGCTGGGAAAGGGTGAAGACAGAGGGTGAAGGAGCTGGACTGCTGAATTGTCTGGAGTGGGGGAGGGGTGTCTGGGTGTCTAGGTCAGGGGCAGTGGGACTTGGACACACACTTTAGTGCTCTCATGCAGCTCCCAAATGTTCCTCACCCTCATCCTCATCTTGAATTGCCAAGTCCCCCCAGCTCTCAGAAGGCCTGAGAGTTGTCACCTGTGTGACAATCTCTTAGTGCAAGGAATGACTTGGCCCATCTCTGGGAACAGACAGAAAGATACTGTGTAGACTAATGACCCAGAGCCCTGCCGAAGCTGTGCGGTGTCTACAGGCAGGGGCAACCTGGAAATTAAAGTTATACGTGTGCGAGTGTGCATGCGTGTGAGTGGTGTGTGTGTGTGTGTGTGTGTGTGTTTGTGTGTTCCTATCTTTGCCTCAGTTCTGGTGTCTACAGCATCATTAAGCTATGGAGATCAGAGAACTCTGGAGTGGGAGGCAATTTTTAAAGTTAGAGTTTAACAATTTGCTATGCTCCTTATGCATGGTCATTTTCCACACAAGCCATTTCTCACATGATGTACCCTGAGCACTTTGCCTGCCCCACATTTCCTGCTCCCCCTTCCTCCCCACTCCCCAGTTCCCCTTATTCCCCAAGAGAGTTATGGTCCTGTTTTCTTCTCCTCTGCACATATTGGTATATAATTCTAGAATGCACAAACGAAAGAAAACATTATTTGTTTCCTGAGACTGACAATTCACTTAATATGATTTCCAGTTGTATCCATTTTTCCACAGTGACATAACATCGTCCTTTATGGCTGAAAAAAATTCCAGTGCACATACGTATTCACATGTATGAAGTGGAAACTTAAGGGTCCTTTGGAGAGTCAGTTGTGTCAGATGGTGTTTTGCTGGGGCAAGCACGTGAAGGAGTGTTTTCCTGCAGTAGACTCCAGTGAAAGACTAAGGCAGGGGCTGGAGAGAGGGCTCAGCAGGTAAGAGCACTGACTGCTCTTTGAGAGGTTCTAAGTTTCAATTCCCAGCAACCACATGGTGGCTCACAACCATCTGTAATGGGATCTGATGTCCTCTTCTGGTGTGTCTGAAGACAGCTACAGTGTAAATAAATAAATCTTTTTTTCTTTTTTTTAAAGAAAGACTAAGGCAGACTCATGAAGAAATGTTTCACTGAAGGAGAAAGGATGTTCTGCTAAAGCAAACACGTGAAAGGACACATGATGAAGGATTCTTTGGTAATTACACACATGTATTGGTCTACCTTACATTGTGTAGTTGAGCTGCGTTTGTCGGGACTCCTCGGACTCCACTGCAGGTGGTGAGGCAAGGGGCGTGGAGGACCTGCGATGTGTGGACGGTATAAATAGGACTCACGGAGTGATGGAGACAGAACTTGGCTTGCTGGTACAACTCGCTGTGCAGGGCTTATGAGTCTTCACTGATTGTCCCTTCACTGAGAGAGGCATGGCCGAGAACTTCTCTTGGTGTTCCTCCTGGTCCCTCCTGCTGACTTGAGCCTAGGCTGAGGCCTGGCTACCTCTGATAGGTCATGTCACCGCTGCTGATTCATGTTTGCTAACCTGACTGTACAGAACTGTGTGCATCCATGCATGCATGTGAGAGTGTGTATGTGTGTGAGCAAGGTGTGCATGTGAGTGTGTGTATGTGTGTGTGTGCGAGTATGTGTGAGTGCGTGTGTATGTGAGTGTATGTGTGCAAGTGTGTGAGCGTGTATGTATGTGAGTGTGTGTGTGTGTATGCACATTGCATTTTCCTTCTCCCTCTGTTGCTGGACACCTAGTTCTACAACTGAGCTGTTGTGAACAATGCTTCAATCAGCACTGATGCTTGGGGCCTCAGAAGGAATCTTTGACATCCCATTTCAGAAGGAAGTCTTATTGAATCCTCACAGGGCTACCCAGTCAATCGCTACTACTAGGGTGGCTGACAGCTACTCCTTTATGTGCGCCCACTGTGCACGACCCCAGAGCGAAGTGCAGCAGTACTGAGTGGAGGGAGTCCTTCCACTCCCACTTCACAGACAAGCAAACTGAGGCTCCGAGTGGTGACATGACTTCCCCAAGCTGGAGGCTCTGAAAAGACAGCAGTTATCCCTGGGCTGTGGGAGACACTGGTGGGAGTGCTTTGGATACAAATGAGGGCACAGTAGTACCATGCATGTACAGTTTGCTTTCTGTAGACTTGGCTGCCCGTGGTCAATCATGCTCTAGTAACACTAAGTGGACAATTCTCAAACTCAACAATATGTTAGGTTGCGTGCCACTCTGAGTATTGTGAAGAAATTGTACTTTAGATGTAAGCATCCGTGCTGTCTACACTGCCCCTTTGTCTGCCCCTTGCCAGGCATCTGAGTTGCCAGCTGAAGTGCCATAGAGTTCTGGCTCTTAGGGCTGAGTCACCGTCTGTGTCTCCTGATGACCCCAGGGCACAGGAGTCGGGATGCTGGTGGCTCAGGCTCTCAACCTGACAGCATCTGGAACCGCCGAGGAGACAGACCTCTGGCCGAGCCTTTGAGGGAGTGTCTAGATTGGGTTATCTGAGGTCGAGTGACCCACCCTAACTGTGGAGGACACTACTCATGGGCTGGTATCCCAGGCTGGACCAAAAGAAAACCGAGCTGACCAGAATCTTTCTTTCTGCTTCCTGACCATGGCTCTAACACGATGGTGGCCTCAGGCTCCTGTTGCCATGACTTCTCTGCCCTGCAGGACCCTGGGACTCTGAGCGGAAATGAGCCCTTCCTTCCCTAAGCTGCTTTTCTCAGGTATTTTGTAGCAACGGTGACAGAAGCAGCTCACGCTCATGTGAAGAGGGCCACCGGCAGGCCTGACTCTAGGCCACGGGTTCTCAGCCTTCCTAATGCTGTGAGCTGTGACCTTTAGTGCAGTTCCTCATGTGTGGTGACCTCAACAACAAAATTACTTTTGTTGCCAATTCATAATTGTAATTTTGCTACTGTTATGAATCTTAATGTAAATATCTGATATGCAGGACGTCCAATATGGGACCCCCAAAGGGGATGTGACCCACAGTTTGAGAATCACTGACAGGTGAAAGTGCTCAATTTTATAAGAGAAGAAAAAAATCCTTTTTCGAGGGTCCTCAGATGCACAGGCTTTGAGACAACATCACTGAACAGAGGGTATTACTATGCTTGGTCTGTTGTTCATTATTATCGTTAATTTCTTACTGTGCATATTTAGAAGTTAAATTGTCATATTTATATGTATAGGAAAAAGTGTATTTTGTATTATGTTTGGTCTGCCTGTGGTTTCAGACATCTCCGGAAAATCTTGGGATCACCCCTTCCCTTGCAGAGAAAATGCGCAACCCATCTCCCTCTATTCTGATGTTCACATGTCGTGTGAAACTAATTTAAGGAAGACTTTTGGGGTCTTAGTGAAGTGGGAATCAGGGAGTCTTGGGTCCCAAGGTTTCACTTGAAGCATGATTCAGGACAAGTATCTTCCTCTTCTCTCTGAGCACCAGTTTCCTCCTCTAGTAGGGGGGGACTGGAGGCGTGGGCTAGAGAAGGCGTGGTCTATGATAGGAAGTCTGGATGGCCTGAGTGAGGGGGCGTGGTCTATGATAGGAAGTCTGGAAGGCCAGAGTGAGGGGTGTGGTCTATGATAGGAAGTGAGGCTGGCCAGAGTGAGGGGTGTGGTCTATGATAGGAAGTCTGGACAGCCAGAGTGAGGGGTGTGGTCTATGATAGGAAGTGAGGCTGGCCAGAGTGAGGGGTGTGGTCTATGATAGGAAGTGAGGCTGGCCAGAGTGAGGGGTGTGGTCTATGATAGGAAGTCTGGACAGCCAGAGTGAGGGGTGTGGTCTATGATAGGAAGTCTGGACGGCCAGAGTGAGGGGTGTGGTCTATGATAGGAAGTGAGGCTGGCCATAGCAAGAACTCGGATTATGGAAGAGCTTTGGTCTGGCCTTCAGTGGTACAATGGTTCCGGAAAGGCCACCAGAGGAGATTCCTGGATGAGAGGAGAGACTGGCCTCCCAAGAAGCTGGGCCACTCCTGTTGGCTGGGCCAGGCAAAATCACTGCTTTGTTTGACTTGGCCCCTTGAGCCCTGTTTGGTCTGCAGAGCTGAGTTTATCCTGCTGCCTTTGTCACAGGCCATTAGTGCCCTCTTAATCCCTAGGGGCTTACAGCTGGCTGCTTTCCCTAGGAATTCAGGAAGGGTGGCAGAGGACTCTTCTTAGGAGCCAGCAGGGCAGCAGCTGCGGGACTCTTGGCTTATCCACTCCTTCTTAAAGGCGTCAACCTAACTGGCTGTGCGCAGAGAAGGTTGCCTCAGATGAGGCACTGCAATTGTGTGGTGATGGAAGCAGCTTGCTGCCTGCGCCTCCCTCCCCTCTCGGGCCTCCTCAGCCCCTCTGTCATCCCTCCCTCAATCTGTAGCAATTTGTAGCGTCTGCTGGGTGTTCACTGATCCTTTCCCTGCCCTGAGCCTGGGGCCAATCCCTCTCTCCTTTAACTCGCAGCTTGTAAACTGGGGTTAATGATAGCTAGCAACTCGCCAAGCTGCTCTGAGGATTAACTAATCGGTGGTTATTAAGCCAAGGAGGAACTCACACTCTCTTTCCACTGATTCCCTGTTGCGGCTGCACCATTTCAGAGTGTGAATTTGAATTCTAGCACCCCGCTGCACAGCCGGAGAAAACAGGCCGAGGAGGGGAAGGAGATGCTGCTTTAGCCAGGTGTGGGGGTCAGGGCTGGCTTCCTGGTTGACCTGGGCATGCTCTCTATTAGCTGCCTCCTCTCAACCTGTCTGTCTGCTGTTAACAGGATGGTGGCCTCCCTCAAAGGTTGCTGTGGATGTTGGCCCAATGTAGGCACGAGGGAAACAATTACTGAGTCTCCGTGCCTCTCCCCCCACTTCCCCTCCCCTCCGCTTCTCTCCCCTCCCTCCTCTAGTTTTATTCAATGATAGCAATGCGTATCTGTATTGTCCAGTCAGGAACCAGCACCCAAGGGCGGCTACGGAGCTCTTCAAAAACAGCAGCCAGTGGGCTGAAGGGCTGCAAACTTCCTCAGTGGGGCCAGGAGAAGGCTGTGGAGAAGTCTACAGGAATACATCCTGCCTCATCAGTCTTTGCTTCCTGGGGAGCTGATGTGGCTGTATCCCGTGTTGGACACTACAGAAGTCACCAAGAGAAAGACACACGGTCTCTGATTCCATAGGACGCATACCTTGCTGGTGAGAGACAGGGAATGATAGTCCCAGGGAGGAAACTTACAACCCAGCAACTGGGTAGAGCTAACAGGGAGCTATCCATTCAGCTGGGGTTTCTGAGCCTGGACCATGAGGAGAGAGAAGGGGGGAAGGGCAGGAAAAGCCTTTCTGAGGCAGGACCAGCATAGACAGAGGCTTGATGACACAGAATGTGGGCTATACAGAGTGCAGGTAGGAAGCAGGATGTGGTGACGTGTGCCTGTGATTCTAATGTTCGAGATGCTGAAGCAGATTGCTGTGTTTGAAACCAGCCTGGGCTATAGTGAGTTCTAGTCCAGCCTGGGCTGTAGAGTGAGATCCTGTCAGAAAAAACAAAACAAAACAAAAGACCATGCATGGTGGTACTTGCCTCCAGAGGTGGAGGCAGGAAGATCGGGAGTTCAAGGTCATCTTTGGCTACAAAGACAGTTTGAGGGCAACCTGTACAATATAAGACACCACTCATAATAACAATAATGATAATAATGTAAAATAAAAATAATAGCATTCATACAAAGAACACAAATTGGATTGTGACTGGATTCCCTGGGTCCATGGAACATAACTGAATTGGCATCAATTCAGAGGGTTCTGGTTCAAATCACCACCCAGGACCTTCCCTGCTGTGCTGTACACTGCCTGGCCCCAGTGGTCTGCCCCCCCATCATAGAAGATGCTACAACCCGTTTACTCATGTATCTTTCATGATGCTAAAGCAAGAACTGTGCACATGATGCTGACAAGCTTGCTTCCCACAAGCCTGCCCATCTCGAGTTACATTTGTGCTGGCCTTGGTTGTTCTTTAGGAGCAGAAATTCCTTAGGCACTTTCTTTCCACAGATTGGAAGGTCAGGTGGGTGGGGTCTTACCCTGAGGGTAGCCTCTCTTGGGTTCTACTGCAAACCCTAAATTTCTTGGCTGTGTATTTCTTCTTTAAACTGTAAATATGCATCTGTATCTGAATCTGAATCTGTCTCGGTCTCTATCTCTGTATATGTATGTATATGAGTATGTGTATATGTATATATACACATATATATGGTATGTACATATACTCTGTGTCTGTGTGTAATTTAAACATTTTTCCTTCTTACTCTTTTTCATTGCAAACCTACATAAGAATAATTACTAATAACCATGCAACAAAATTGGACTGTCTGGAAATCTCCTCCATCAAGAAAATAGTCCATTACCATTTAATTTAGCCTCAAGCAACTTCTCAAGACAAAGCAAAAGGCAGGCACAGTCTTTGCCAAAATATCACAGGAACCATCTCTAGCCCAGCCGCTGTCATTCCTCCGTCCTGAAACCTCTCGAGCTGGACACTGCTCTCAGCACCACTGTCTTCCCCGCTCCTACTAGGATGGCCTAGTAAGCCCCTCCTCCAGCTTCTTGGTTTTGAACACTTGGAAGTGTGCTACTTGCGATCCAGCACTGGGCCTGCCGCTCCCTGGTTTTCTTCCTTGCTGCCAGGGAGAAGCTGGACTTCTCCAGCCTGCAAGTGGGTTGTAGGCTAATGCACCCAGGTGGGAAGGTGTGGCCTCAACAGCTTCAGGTCTACCCTGCGCTGGTCGCTCTGTCATAAAGCCGGTGGCAGTGCAAGGCAGATGGAATCTCAATGTGCAGCTGAGAGTGCCGGGTGGTGGGGACTCGAAGCTCTCTTCTTTAGTTCCTCATGGGCCTCTGAATAGCTCCTGTTTGGACCCTGTTGTGGTTGGAGTGTGAACAGCCCTCTTGCAGGCGCGTGTGTGTGTCAAACATTGGGCCCTAGGCTGGTAGTGCTGTTGGAAAGGTTGTGGAATCTTTAGGAGGTGTCACCTCATTAAGAAAATGGGTCACTGGGGGTTAATCCTGGAAGATGTTGCTGGCCCTGATTTAGTCCGCTGTGCTTTCTGACTGGGGATGGGACATGACCTACTGCTTCTTACAGCTGCTGTCACCCTTCCCTGCCATGCAGAATGTGTCCCTTCTAAAGTGTGAGCCCAAATAACCCTACTTTTCTTCTTTATTTTTGTTTTTTTGGGTTTTGTTTGTTTGTTTGTTTGTTTGTTTGTTTTTTGAGACAGGGTTTCTCTGTGTAGCCCTGGCTGTCCTGGAACTCACTCTGTAGACCAAGCTGGCCTTGAACTCAGAAATCCACCTGCCTCTGCCTCCCAAGCACAGGGATTAAAGGCGTGCGCCACCACCTCCCAGCTAACTCTTCCTTTCTGACCTTGTGTTCAACGGGTATTTTGCCACAGCTCCTTCCAAAGGAAATTTTACATGTTCCAAAGTCAAGGTTATGGTGGGACTTGGTGGGGGATAAGCCCAAGGTCTAAAGCCGGTGTTCCACTCACCATTCTCCAGAGCCCCCTGCTGCCATCAGATTGGCTTTGCTCGCCCTGTGGCGTCTGAGTGGGGCCCAGGATGCCTGCAGACTGGGGTGTCTGTCCTTTAAGGGGAGGCACGGGTTTCATTCTGTGTTCAGGAGGCTTAGAGACTTAGTATGTTGTTGAGAGAACTGTTTAAGTGGTAAGCATTATACTTCGATCCACAAGCCTGTGGGATCCCAAAACTCCCTTGAAAACACCAGCAAATCAAGTCCGGCAGATTTTTTTTTTTTAAGTCTGTTAAAATCACATGGCTCCATAAACCATGGGAAATCTGTGCTGTGGGTTCTCTTCTCTCCTTCCCCAGCGAGGCAGCAGCTTGGAAGGTTTCCGGGGTCCAGGGCAATGGGCTGCACCAGGTTCTTTGTCACAAGATAACTTACCTTCTTGCATTTAGCTCTGGCTATAAAGTTTTATTTTGTTTTGTTTTTAAATCAAAGTGATGATTTTTGTTCTGCTCTGTTGTTTTGTTGTTTATCTCAGGGACCCATGGTTTTCTCACACCTACTCTCTGCCTGCAAGACCATTTTCTTCTCTGTCCCAGCCTTACCTACATATGTCCAAATACTGCCTTGGTTTTAAAGCCAGAGAAGATACCAACATATGCCTCAGAGTTTTGCCAGAGCACAGGCAGATGCCACCAGAGACCAGGGCACACATTTCAGCTCCACTACTAATAACTGTGACTTTAGAGATATCATTTAATCTTCCTGAACCTCATTCCCTGTGGCTGCAGTGCGGAGGTTACAGCTCCCACCCCACAGCATAGCTGATATTAGAGACTTTGTAGCTCATGGACAGGACTGTCCCCTTTCTCCCCCTTCCTGGGACAGTGCACAGCTCAAAGGCGCACTTGGTGACAATCAGGAAGGGTCTTTGTGCATTCTGTCTATAATGACCATGACCCACGCACTGGTCTGGTAGCCCTGCCTGGTCCTTTCCTTCCCTCCTTTCCATACACTAGCCCCCTAACCTAGTATGCTGTTGGCTGATTTCTAGTGTTTATTTCCTGTCTCTAGCTAGCAAGTAACCCCCAAAAGGACAGGGAATTTTGTCTGTTCCATTTTCTCTGGTGCCCAGGTAGGGTCCAGTACTCTTGGACACTTAGTATTTGTAGAATGACTGGAGGAGGGAAGGCTCTAACCCATCTGGAGTCCCAGCAGTCACTGAGAGCTGTCCCAGGTGCTGTCTTGCTCCTGCACAACTCTTCTGGGGAAGCTAGTGCTCTGTGCCAGCTGTCTGGCTGCTATAGGAGACTCTGTCCCCTGTCCCCCTTCAGTCCTCAGCAGCTGAATCAGCCCATCAGAGGGCAATGAGGGGCCACTAAGACAGAGAGGTGAAGAGCACGGGGACCCGAGGATCCCAACTCCTGGGTGTCATCAGGAATAAGGCACATTTCTTCACGAAGTCATCCATCCTCTGCCACTCCCAAGCTACCTCCTCCTGCTGCTGCCTGGACCCCCACTTCTGGTCTTCCAACGATGTGTTATATGCATTTATGTTTTGTCAGCATAGTCTGTGTGAAGTGTCGGATCCCCTGGAACTGGGGTTACAGACAGTTGTGCACTATTGTATAGGTGCTGGGAATTGAACCCAGGTTTTCTGGAAGAGCAGCCAGTGCTCTTAACCACTGAGCCCTGTCCTGCTTCTTGAATACTTCCTTGTCCGTTTTTTGAGACAAGGCTGACTTTGGACTTGCAATCTTCCTGCCTTGGCTGCCCAAGTGCTGGGATTCCAGTTGGGTGCCACCACACTTAGCCCGTGGCTCCCCACTGTCCTCTCCTTCTGACTCTTTGTCTAGGCAACTGAGAGCTTCCAATTTGATCCCAAACACTGTCTCTGGAAGGCCTTGTTGGGTCCAGACATGGCCCTGAAGCCCTCATCACTAGTTCCTCATGATAGACAGAGAGTTCAGGAGCCAGCATGGCAGGAGCACAGTGCTCAGCAGAGATGACAAGTGTGGGTAGACATTATAAAGCAAGGGAGGAAGAAGGAACCCAAGGGCAGAACCCCAGAGAGAATACCAGGTCTGGATCCAGCGCTGCTTCTGATGGCTGTGTGACCCAGAGGAAGTCACTTGTCCTCTGAGTCTCTCTCTCTCTCTCTCTCTTTTTTTGGGGGGGGGGTTGGATTTGGTTTTTTCGAGACAGGGTTTCTCCTGGCTGTCCTGGAGCTCACTCTGTAGACCAGGCTGGCCTCGAACTCAGAAATCTGCCTGCCTCTGCCTCCCAGAGTGCTGGGATTACAGGCGTGCGCCACCACCGCCCGGCGAGTCTTTATTTTTCATCTCTAAAGTACAGGCAGTGACAAGGCTGCCCTGGGCTAGGGTCTTATCATGGCTGCATTTGACACTAACTAGAAACCTCGATACTTGGCAAGGCAATGAATACACACGGCCCATTTTAGTGCAGTTCCCACTACAATGCCTCCTCAGTCAGCTGCAGACCTCCAGGCTCCTGTCTGCTTTCATTTTCAGGGTAGCTTTTGGTGTTGGGAGGGGACTTAAAGAAGACAGACTAAGTCACCAGGTCACTCAGCCCTGACAGAGTAGACTGAGACAGACACACAGCAACAAGTCCAGTGTTCCTCCTGTGTGGGTGCTGTGTGTGCATGTGTGTGCAAGTTCCTGTGCTCATCTGTGTGCATGCATGTGGAGGCCTGAGATTAATGTCACATTTTTTTGTTTGTTTGCTTTTCAAGAAAGGTTCCTCTGTGTGGCCCTGGCTGTTCTTGAACTCCTTGTATAGACTAGGCTGTCCTTGAATTTAGGGATCTACCTGACTCAGACTCACGAATGCTGGGATTAAAGGTGTGCACCATCACATCCAACTTAGATATTTTTGAGGCAGGGCCCCATGACTCCCAGGCTGACCTCAAACTCACTGTGTAGCTGTGGATCCCCTCCCTCAACTCCTACATGCTGGGGTGGTGGGCTTCATCCGTCTTATGTGGTGCTGGGGATTGAGCCCCAGGCCTTGTGCATGTTGGGCAAGGACTCTACCAACTGAACTTGATCCCCAGATCCTCGGCCCCTAGTCTGGAGACCTAATCTGGGTGGCTAGGCAGCCCTTCCCCCCAGGAGATCCTCTGTCTCTACCTCTGGTACCCTCATACGCAGCCATTCTGATGGGTGCTGGGGTCTGAGCTGGAGTCAGACCCTCATGCTCGCTCAGCAAGCATTTTCCTGACTGAATTGTCTCTCCAGCTCTGCTTCGCATTTTGCCTCCTTGGGCTCAAATTTTAGCAGACTGTACAGGCTGCTTTAGTATGAAATTCATAGGTCCTGGTATGGGGCCATAGAAAGCAGGCACCTGGAAGATGTTCTTTGACCTGTGTAAACTGGGCCCACCAATCTGTCCACAGTTCCTAAATCCCCCAAACCTCAGTGGCTGCTCAGTTCAGCGAGACCCTGACTGCTTCCTATTGGCTCCTCTTGGCAGGGCTGAAGGCAGGTTCCAGAGAGGTGTGACAACTTACGAGACAGCTCTGTGCTCACCGAAGTGGGTCCCTGACCCCATCAAGAGACAAGCCAAGTGTGCCCGGGAGCCCTGGCCCTCCTTAGCTGCCCGCCTACCGCTTTCTCTGGGCCCTGCTTGAGGATTTAGTGACCTGTGACTTGAGTAGATTGCACTGGTAAAGAGAGCCAGGATCCTGGGCGTGGCTCCCCATGGCAGCTCTGGGACTTGATTGCCATCTTAGTCCTTGCACAGCTGCTAGGCAGCCAGGCCTGGAGTCCGGGGACAGCCAGGGACATCATTTGCAGTCCCTCTGAGTGGGGGCTGATTTACTGAGTGTCTGAGGACCTTAGATGCTTTTCATTTTGTTAGTCCAGGGTATTGTTTGTTTTCCATCTATTTCCTTCTGAGTCTACTCCGTTCAGACAGAGAAGAGTCTCTGGTGGAAAGAGCTCAAAGCCTGACGTTTTGTTTGGATTCAGTTCCCACTGTAGGGTCCCTGATACAAGCGCTTTCCCCAGGGAGAATCCTGAGGACTAGAGAAACATCCCTGAGAGTCTAGCAGAAGGGGCCCTTTCCTCCCTGTCAGAGGCACAGCCAGCCTGCTAAGGAAGACCACTGTATCAGGAGAGGAGAACCTCAGCGACTCAGCCAACCCTATAGTCTCTGTTATTTTAACCATTCTAATGGGAACAAAAATACTTTCCTGACCACCTTGGGCTGTTAGGAGATCCAGAGTTTTCGTAAATGTCCATGTGAAGGACTTTCTGCTGAGCAGAAGGAATGGCTCAGTGTCCAAACCTCAGCCACTCGCCTTTTAACTTGTTAAGTGTCTTAAGCGCTGACCACGTGCACACAACCCAGGGAACCACAGAGACACACAGATATGTGTCTCAAGAGTTAGAGCATTAGAACTCCGGGCCTTTTGCTGTCTGAAAACCCCAGATGTGATTCTTTGATGCCATTATATTTACCCAGGAAGTCTCACACTGGACTAGATTTCCTGAGGGCTGAGGAAGGTCAAAGGTTGTGCTAGGTGGGGAAGCCACTGTCACTGAAGGTCTGCTGGGTATTGTCTGCCCTGCACATGTGAAGACAGCTCTCAAGAGGCCACAGCAGCCTATTCTACACAGAAGGCACTAAGGCTCAGTGAGGGGAAGCAGGTCCCAACCCTGGAGGGTCATAGACTCAAAGACTCACTCGTCCCTTCCTCTGGCTGCCCCGCAAGTATTCATATGCAGGTAGAAGGATTTCTGCCTCTTCTGCCTCCTCCTCTCTGGGTGTTTCTCCTCTCACAGGCAACACGTCAGAAGGAATCAGATGGAGCTGGGTGTGGGCTGGGGAGCCTGGCTGGCATCAGGAAGTGAGGGAGGGCGCTGTTGGAACTTGGTAAGGAAGAAGGTGGTCACCCCTCAACAGTATCACTTTACATTTCTTAAGAGCCTTGCTTGCTTAATTAGGGAATGAATATGGCTGAGTGAGGTTTCTTTTTAGCTGTGGGAAGGTGTTTTGTGGTGAGGTGAACTTTGTGAGTATTGATGTGTCCAAGTCCCTGTCAGATAAAGGGCAGGGCAAAAACTGCGACATGCACTAGGCGTGGGACCAGGATCACAGATTTAGTTCCTGTGAGATCTTCGCCTCTATGCAGCCATCCCGTCCTATGGGTAGAAATGTGAATGTTGAGCAGTGGTGTGGATAAAGACTTGCATGGTTGCTGTAAAGAGATCATCCATAAGTCTTACCTGAGCAGAGGGAGGAATGTGCCACGTGGCCACTATCATGCGACAATCACGAGACCACCATTTTGTGACAACCATGAGACCACCATCATGTGACAATCGTGAGATCACCATCTTGTGACAACTGAGAAGTCACCATCATGTGACAATCATGAGATCACAGCCCCGCCCCCCCAACTCCTCTGCTTTATAATGGCAACTCCAGCCCCTAATGCCTGAGTTTCAACTTGACTTTGAGATCAAAAGATTTCAACAATCCATGCAGATATGGTGTCAACCTCTTCTGTGTTATAAATTACTAAATTTTATTCTATCTATTTTTAAGGACCCAGCTGTAAGGTCATGAATTCTAACGACAATGTTTTAAATGACCGTTCAGTGAGTGCTTGTGTATGTCAGGCACCGAGCTTGGCACCACGCTGACATTTCCCCATTTAGTTGTTGTTCCTGTGAACCGGCTGAAGCTTGCGGCCCATTTCCACACAGGAAGCTGAGGTGGAGAGAGCTCAAAGTTCAATGCTTGGGTCTTGGGGAATCAGAATCCCCTACAATGCACACACAGGCTTTAATGAGCCCCAGAGGAAATGGTGGGGGTAGGATGGGGAGGGAGAAGACAGAGATACTGAGGCCCAGAGGCTAGCTACAGAGGGAACAGCGGGAGGCATGGGTTCCCTGTGTTGCTAAGGACCAGGGCTGCGGTCACAGGTACCTGTGGTAGCTATCATCTAAAAGAGCTGTAGGCACTGCCAGACTGGAGGTGCTACCAAAGAAGGGGGTGTAGTCGAACATACAGTGGCCTTCTCTCTCCCTCATCCTCTCAGCTCTCGCTTGTACTTTCTGTAGCTTGTGTGGGAGCCAGCAACAGGGGAGTCCGAGAGATGCCATCAGCATGGTTGGTCTCTCAGGTCAGAAAAGGGCAAAGCAAGGCTGGGACTGGGAGTGGAGCAAATCCAGATGCTCACTGGCCTGCGCGATGCCAAGCTTGGTCCAGATGCCCACCAAAGTGCTATGGCAAAGACACAGCTGCAGCCGCAGCAATGAGTGAAGGCTACCACAGGAAGGAAGGCAGTGATATTGGCTAGGTTTGGTCAACTTGGTGCAGACCAAGACATATGTGGGAACAGAGATCTTAATTGAGAAAACACTGCTGTAAGATCGGCCTGTGGGCAAGCCTGTGGTGCATTTTCTTGATTGATGATTAACATGGGTGGACCCAGCTTATTATGGGTGGCGCCATCTCTGGGTTTGTGGTCCGGGTTCTATAAGGACACAGGCCGAGCACTCCACAAGGAGCACACCAGTAAGCAGGATTCCTTTGTGGCCTCTAGTTCAGTTCCTGCCTCCAGGTTCCTGCCCTGACTTCCCTCAGTTGCTTCTGGTCCTGGTGTTTTATCACAGCAATAGAAACTGTAAGATGGCAGTGTGACGGATGAAGCCCTAGAGGTGTTTAGGACAGTTCATCTCTTCTGTGCACTGTTGCTTTGAGCACACCTGCGTCTGTGCCTATCACAACCACAGATCTCTGCACAGCCCCAACAGGAACCCTCAGGCCGGGTGTTACCTGGGGCAGAGCACTTGCCGTTGATTGAATCCTTAGCATCATAAAACAAAACAAGACAAAACCAGGAAGTCAGCCCTAATAGGAATAAATTATGTGCTTTTGTTAAAATGTATCAGTGTTAGCTCATCAATTGTAGCAAATGTACCAAACAATTCAAAGAGGTAAGGAGTAAGGGAAATCTGGGGGAGGGGAGGAGGAAGGGACTCAGAATTCACTCTCCTGGGAGTTCAATTTTTCTATAAACGTAAAAATATTCTTAACGAGAAATATTTTGTTAGTTTTAAAAGTTAAATACAAAGTAATGAGGTCTATCTAATTAGGGCACTTTCATATTATAGGTATGTGTGGTCATTGAAGGAGCGATGGAGACTTCTGTTATATACATATCAATTTCATACTGAACTTGGGCCTCATAGTGCACACCTATAATCCCAGCACTTGGGAGGTGGAGGCAGGGAAATCAGAATTTCAAGGCCAGCCTTAGCGATATCATGAATTTGAGACTAGCCTGAGCTAGTCCCTGTCTTGAAATTTTAAAAACAAACCCCAAACAAAACAGGGCAGGAGAGTTGGCTTGATGGGTAACAGCATTTGCCGCCAAGCCAGATGACCTGAGTTCAGTCCCTGGACCCCAGGTGGTAGGAAAACAGAACTAACTCTGCAAGTTGTCTTCTGATCTCCACGCAAGTTCCATGGCATGAGCTCTGTGTGTGTGTGTGTGTGTGTGTGCGCGCGCGCGCCTCTGTTCCTGTCTTTCCTTTAAAGCCAAGAAATGGAAAACAAAACCAAAAATAAGCCCAAACAAACCAATAAACAAAACCCCAAATACAAAAGCAAAACAAAAGGCCAGAGCTTCCTAGATCCAGCAGTTAGTCTGAACTAGTTCCTTACTTTACAGACAAGGAAGCTGAGAGTCAGGGAAGGGAGGATGCTACTGTTCAGAAGAGAGCATCAGGAGAGCTTCCTAAGTCAGGACATGGGTGGGGTATCTTCTCAGTGAAGGGAGATCCTCCCTATCAGGAAGGCCTGCTATTGATGGAGGAGGAGCCAATGGGGTCAAAAGCCACAATCACTACAGGGAGCCCTGCCTCCCACCAGCCTGGCTGGGCTCTCAGGAGATGGTGGGGCGGAGAGAGCCTCCAGGAGCCAGATGCTCCGGGCTCTTATTCTATGTTTATTTAGAGAGAGAGCAGGTGCTCTCAGCCTGGCAGGATCCGTCTCACTGAGCTGGATGCGTAAAGGAGTGGACACTTGTGTGCTTCAGGATAGAAGACTGAGCAGGAAGGGGCTGCGATCAGCAGGTCCCAAACCGGAGCTAGAGAATCATGATATTAGGATTGTACCAGATACTGCGAGAGCACAGCAGGGTTGGGAGGGCACGGCTCTGAGCCTTTATGCCTCCTCTTACCTGCTCCCACTGTGCAGAGAGCAGCAAAACAGAGCTTAGCATAATCGTTTCACCAAGGAGACTGAGCTGTGGAGGAAGATTTGTCTCCCGCCAGTCCAGCCAGGGAGAGGCACAGAGGATTTGTGATAAAGGCAGAAGGAACGGTTTATAATGTTTGTAAACACTGAACTCTTGAGAAGAATTTCTTTCAGGAGCACAGGTTAGCCCTAGGGAAACTGCTTTAATGGATCCCAGGACTGAACAAACAGGTAAATAAAGTGAGGAAAGACAGGAACGTGCCTGCTGTCTGTGGGAGGAAAGGCAGCGGAATTGAGCACAGAGGTCTGCAGCGGAGGGCTCTGCTCTGCTAGTTCAAGTTGGAGTCAACAGTCCCAGTCACGGTCACCTTACTATACACAGACTGACACAGAAATGTATGCACACATCACCTGCATGTGCATATATGAACACACAGACAAGAAGAACATCTATTATTGTCCAAAATGCTTGGGACCAGATGTGGTTTAGATTTTAAGTTTTTAATTTTTTTGAATATTTACATAGTTAATTGATTGAGTATCTGTACTCCAAAAATCACAAAATCACAACTCTAAAATGCTTCAAAACCGTATTTATTTATTTATTTATTTATTTATTTATTTGCAATAAATAACTTGGTGCTGAAAAAGACTTGGATTTTGGATTCGTTCAGATTTGGCCTTGGAGGTTAGGGACTTAAATGAATGCCCTGCTTTGTTTATTAAGAGGACCCAGAAGCAGTGTGGAAGAAACCAGAGTTCCTTGGAGAATTGGCTGGATTTAGGAATGGACATGACAATCCTAAAGATTAAGGATGCATCCATAGAGGCTCCAAGATGGATGGGGCTGTCAACACCTTCAGCTGAGCGAAGGTGGGAACAGCAGTAGGATGGGATTGTGATCCTGAGAAAAGGCAAAGACCAATGCAATTACAAGATGGGTAGGGAAGCATAAATAAATGCGTGTATGTGTGTGTGTGTGTGTGTGTGTGTGTGTGTGTGTGTGTGTATCTGTGTGTGTGCATGTGAGCATGTGTGTTCATGCAGCTGTGTGTGTATATCCACATATGTGGGCAGACACCCATATTCCTATGTGTGGTGTGCATGCATTTGTGTGTGTGTGTCTTTGTATGTGTGTAGGTATGTGTGTGGTATGTGTGTGTGGTCTGTGGGTGTGCTTTTGTATGTGTGTAGGTATGTGTATGTGGTATGTGTGTGTGAGTTTGTGTTGTATGTGTGGTGTGTGTTTGGTGTGTATGTATGTGTGAGTGTGTGTGGTGTGTGTGTGGTGTAGTATGTATGTGTCTGTGTTTGTGTGTGTGGTGTGTGGTGTGGTGTGTTCGTGAGTGAGTGTGTGTGTGTGTGTGTGTGTGTGTGTGATATAAGCCAGAAATATGTTCTTTTCTTTCCCTCTTCTTTATTTTTGGAGATGACTCTGGCATACACAAGTTCCGCAGGAGTTGCCGAGCGGTAAGCTGAGGAGCCTCCTGTGTCTTCTTCCTTGGCACTGAGGTTAAAGGCACAGGGCACTGTCCCCAGCTTTGTACCTGGGCACTGGAGGCTGAACCTGGGACCTCACGTACGGCAAACATTTTATCTGCTGAGCCTCCTCCCCAGTCCCAGAAAACTCTTTTCCAAGGTAGAACTGAGAGCAGCGACTGTTGGATGAAGAAAATAGTTGCCCTCAGCACACAGCAGTAATTAGCCAAGCCCCTGCTTAGGGGAAATTGGCAGGTGAAACGAAGGAGAAACGGGGTATTTGTACAGCATCAGAGAAGCTCCCCCAAAGTTTATTAGCCACTGTGGTGACCTAACAGGTCCACTACTCTTTGATATTTCTCCCTCGGGGTGGGGGTGGGTGGGGGGTGGAGTAAGGGTGGGGGAAGGGCTCACTTCCTCACTCCTTGAACTTAGTGTGTGGTTTCCCCTGACCTTGGTGACTCTCTTCTCTGACTGGGCAGTGGGATGGGAGAAGCTCCTGACAAGTGGAGAAGCTGATGGGCACCATCTCAGTCAAGTGACCACCAGTGACTACGTCAGCCATGAGACAGGAACTCTGGGATGGGCGTCCTTTGTCCCAATCCATCAGCTTCTCAGGTTGTGAAAGGTCAGACTCACAGGCCCAAGTTGAAGACATTATACCAAAGGCTTGCACAGTGCTCTTTCCAAGTGTCAGGGTCTTGAGGAATTGCCAGGGACAGAGGGACAGCTTGGTGACATAACAGCCATGTAAAAGCTGATACCCTGGGATTGGATTTCTGAAACAAGAAGGATCTTAGCAGGAACACTGGTAGGACTGGAATAAAGCCTGCACTACACCTTACAATGCACACAGCATCAAAGGGATCTGGGCAGGGCTGTGTGGCTTCAGTTGGATATAACTTTGCGACTCTCCAAGCAAGCAAAGAAGCCTTTCAAGATAAAAAGGTTCCCCCCCCTACTTTTTTTGTTTTTTTGTTTTTTTTTTAATAGATTTTGTTGTACAATCAGATAGGAGTCACCACCAAGGAAGATTTTCCATGTTCTATGGTTCTAGCTAACCACCGTCAAAAATGAGATCTTGACTTCAGGTCTCATTACCTTAAGTTGACTCTGTGGTGATTTTTCTAGTAATAGAGGGTGTACTCAGATATGCCCATTGTACAGATGAGTAAACTGAGACACCGGTCCTAGAACCACATCTCATACTATAGACAGGGAAGCTAAAGTGCAGAGAGCAAAAAGGCTTTGCCCGGGTCTTGAATCAAGTTGAAGAGCAACCCAGGACTAGAACTCCTGAATCCTGAGCTCTCATTCTTAAAACCTTTGGCTGCTGACTCAAGACAGCTACAGACAAAGCTTGAATGTGGACTATTTGAGGTGAAGGCGAGCCTTTCCCATCTCGCCCCCACCTTCTTCTCACCTTCCAGTTAAGCAATAAAGCTGAAAAGATCCTTCAACAAACAAATCCCTCCTCATTATGGAATCCACAGGCACTGGGTTCTTCAAAAACCTGAAAGGCAGGCTTCCTAGGAGGAGGGCTGTTGGGACACGCCGTCCGCCTGTCCGCCTGTCCAGACGCCCACTTCCAGCTTCTTCTAAGAAGGCTGAATGTCTGCTTTGGGGCAGCAGAGCAGTGGACATTCCAAGACTCCTCAGCTCCAGGGTGGGACTGAGGTGGGACCAGCCTGGGCCCTGGGAGTGGCTTCCAGGAAGGCTCCGTGACCAATGAACAGCTCGTATTCTCCATTCAAAGTTGACCTCATGTGGAGGTTGGAAATTGGCCCTGAGAGCCAGCGCACTGTTGACAGGGGAACCATGGGGTCAGGCCCAGGTACGTGACAGCACACCACCGCCAGGCCAAATGATGACTCTGGAAAACATAGGCCTTTTCTCGCTGTATGAAAAGTGAAGTCTATTGTGCTTTATACACTGAGACCCAATGGGCTCGGGGAAGATGCTTTTGGTCCTGAAACTGAAAAGCAGAAACTCTGGGTGAGGTTTGGCTGTGCCAAGAGGTGCTATCGCCTTAGAGAAGGAAAACGTGTTTATGTCCTTGAAAGGCAGCGTGAAGACCTCACTTGGGCATCTTGTTTGAGAGCTAATGGGGACTGGCCCCTCTCTTCGCATTTGTGGAAGATTAGAGCTTTTTGTTCAAGACCTGCGCGTCTCAGGGGGAAGGGATTTGATCATCCCAGTCATTAGCCACGCCCTCTGAGAGCTGTGGTGGGATTCCCACCTAGATCTCTCAATTTTTGATCCTCTGGCTTCTCAGAAAATGTTATATTCTTCTCCCGGGCTTGTGAAAGGGCAATTGTCACCAACCAGAGGACTTCTGTAATGTCAGGGCTCCAAGTCCTTGGCTAAACAGCTCTGAAGATTAGAATTCAGAGCTGAGGAGACAGCTCCATGGAGTAAATGCCTACCCACACAAGCGTGATGGCCTGAGTTCAAATCCCTACTGAAACCTACATAAAAGTAGGGTATGGAAGGGCACCTCTGCGAGTCCAGTGAGGTGGGAAGTGGGATAGGAAAACGTCCCCAGAAACTCTCAGGCCAGCTAGCTTGCAGTACTCAGCATGGACAAGGACCATGTCTCAAACAGTGTGGAAGGCGAGGAGTGCCACACAGGGACCGTGACACACACTCATGGGCAAATGGGTTCATGCACAGTTAGGGAAGCTACAATGTGTCTCAAGGAGAGATTCTAAAGCTCATTCTGTCCTGCCAGCCTAGGCTTGGCTCCAGAACTCCTTTGGAAGCTTCTAGCAGACCTTCAAAGAGCTAGGGGATCACTCCGACCCTTTGACTTTTCCTCTTTAACCCCTCCGACCCTTTGACTTTTCCTCTTTAACCCAGTAAGCAGAGGCCTGGGGCTCAGAAGGGACTGGCATGGAGCACCCTGAAACATCTTTAAAAATAACTTTTTATTTATGTGTATGGGTGTTTTGTCTGCATGGTTGTCCATGGACTGTGTGCCCACCTAGTACCCAAGGAGGTCAAAAGTAGGTGTTCGGTCCCCTGAGATTGGAGTGATAGACAGTTGTGATTGCCATGTGGGTGCCATCTCTTCAGCTCCCCGAAATATCTTCATTTGCTCTTAAAGCTTTGTTTTCCAGGAATGGGCGTCGATCAAGGGCACCCCACTTTTATCCTTCAGATAAACAAGAAGTCCTCCCTCCCTGCTCTCTTGTCATAATTGCTGCAGGGAACTTCTGAATCTTGTTTTAATGTCTGCTCTCAAAACATCCAGCAGATTAGCCAGCACTTTCTACTGGGAGCAAAGCTAATCACTTCTCTGTGTAGCAATTACCTCCATTTTAATTGGCTAATGGATTGTGAAATAAATTGTTTAACAAGGATCCAATTTCCCAGAATGCAATCCTTCTGGGGGCAGGGACAGTAGGGACAGTGTCTGTTGTGTTCACTGCTGCATCCTTCACACCAGGAGCTGGCTGTGTGGGCAAACACATGTGCCCATGTGTGTATCTGTAGATATGTACACCCATATATATATACATGTTACCCTCAATATAAGTATTATCATTTTTCTTTGCCAACAATTCATACTCAAGAGATTTCAGGATCAGCCAACAGTTAATGTATCCTGTATAAATGATCAAGAGAAGAAGCAGGGTTTTTGGTAAAGTCTAAGAACTGTAATTATTTTCTTATACCATCACTAAGCTCATGGCAGCGGCTATAGGTCTGGTGGAGGGAGGCTGGTGCTCTCCGGAGTGACCTCTGGCCAGGAGAGAAGCCACACACTGGCCCTGCAGGACAGGCTGGGCGAACCTTCAGAGTGGTAGCTGATCTCTGGTGCCAGCTGAGGGTTGAGTTTGTCCTGTGGCTTTGGACAAGCCCTTCCCTTCTCTGGACTTTGGGTTGAAGCAGGTGCATTTATCAGGGCCTGTGAGTGTGGCTCTGTGGTCTTTGCTTGTTCTATAGTTCTTTGCATTATAAAGTTATCCCTTCTAGAAATTTCCATCTCTTGAAGCCTGGGCGGCCTCTACAGGAGGGTATGTGAATTCCACCTGTGCGGACTCTGGGGAGGGAGCCAGGATTTGTCTCTTCCCTTATGGAGCTGGCCTGTGCAAGCTGAGGAGAACACTGGCCATTCTCTGGGGCTCAGAATCCGTCATATATAACACAGGGGCTCTAGGCTCCCTTACAGCTCCATCCTGGGCTTTCGTAATCAGCCTTTCACAAACTGTGTTTGCAGAGCATAGGTGCTCTGTGGGATGGGAATGGAGTCAGTGAGAGAAGAAATGAGGAGACAGTAGCCCCTGACCCAATTACACGTGGGAATGCTTACTTCCTGTAGTGGGTGATAATTAAAAAAGAGTACTGCCCTGCCAGGTCTCTGCACCACTCCCTCCAAGTATCCGATAAAGCATGACTCTTAAATTTGAATAGTTAACCAAATATATTTATGTAAGTAAGACTCCCAATTACATAGTGCCAATTTACAATGATAAAGTCTTATTCCAATATTTCCAACCTCTCCAAAACACCAGAAATAAGTCTGAAGCCATCTGGATATCAGTGTCTTCCTCCCCGCTCCGCTAGTGCGGTCTTCTGTGCCACCCCCCACTTCTCTGCTCTGCTCCTGAGATCCTCCTGGCCTCTCTCTCTCCCCTTAGCTCCTCTTCCTCTCTCCCCTCCAATCACTGGCCTCTCACTGTCTTAATGTGAATGGATAGGAAGTATCTTGCAACAACATTCATTCATACAAGGATCTTTTTTTGGTTTTTTCGAGACAGGGTTTCTCTGTATAGCCCTGGCTGTCCTGGAACTTACTCTGTAGACCAGGCTTGCCTCGAACTCAGAAATCTGCCTGCCTCTGCCTTCCAAGTGCTGGGATTAAAGGCGTGTGCCACCACTGCCCAGCCAAGGATCTTTTTTAAAAAAATATTTATTATTATATGCTAAGTACATTGTAGGTGTCTTCAGACACACCAGAAGAGAGCATCAGATCTCATTATAGATGGTTGTGAGCCACCATGTGGTTTCTGGGATTTGAACTCAGGACCTTCAGAAGAGCAGTCAGTGCTCTTAACCGCTGAGTTCACCAGCCCTCATACAAAGATCTTTGGGATGTTTAATGTGCTAATTTGTCCTCAAGGGACACTGCTGTGGACAAAAAGACAGACTTCGAGTGTGGTAAGAGAGACTGATTAGAGTCCTGCGTCTGCTGCTTCCTAGCCGGGTTCAGAGTTTACTACCCTTTCTGGGCTGTATTTTTTTGAGTTTCAAATTTAGAGAGAAATGGACCTGGAGGGATGAAATCCTGCATCGCATTTGAGAGACCATGCACAGTACTTGTGTTAGTCGGGGTTCTCTAGAGTCTCAGAACTTATGGAATATCTCTATATATTTGGGACTTTATTGGAATGACTTACAGTCCAACTAACTCATCAGTGGTCAGCTGTAAATGGAAAGTCCAAGAGTCTAGTAGTTGCTCAGTCCCACGAGGCTGGGTGTTTCAGCCGGTCTTCTGTATAAACTGGAATCCCGAAGTAGTAGGCTCCAACAGATGTGCAGGCAAGCAAGTGCTCGCAGGCGAAGAGGCCTTCCTTCTTCCATTGTCCTTAGGTAGGTCTCCAGCAGAAGGTGTGGCCTAGATGAAAGGTGTGGCCACCACGCCTGGACCTAACCAGTTCTTTACTTGGAACTTGCTCTGCCCCAGGCTGGCCTTGAACTCAGGGATCTGCCTGCCTCTGTCTCCTGGGATTAAAGCTTTTCCTTGCCTGGGCCTAAGCTTCTCAGGACCCACTGACCTTCCTGTGTGCATGGGTGTGTTTGTTGGTGTGTTTGTTGGCTGGTTGGTTGGTTCCTTCCTTCCTTCCTACCTGCCTGCCCACCTTCCTGGGGTGTGGGGATTACACACTGGGCCTCCTGGTGTACATTTTTACACTGAACTGGGGTTCCTGCTGTTATTTAAACTTCAGATCTGAGCCATGGTATAGAAAGCCTAACAGCACAGCTGGCGGAAACAGTGCTTGGGTTTAAACAGAGGACACAGCCCAGAGGTGGAGATGTGAATCTCCAACTGCAGAATCCCAGCAATTGGCTGGCTGGAAGCTTTTCTGGCTCCCCCGACGGGTCAGTCTGTTCTGGTCCCTTTGGTGTCTATAGCAGTGTTAGAGGGCAGACGGCAGGCTCTGCCCCGTGCGCCAGGTTGAGGGAGACCCTGTCATCTTCAGGCTAATGGGAGACTCAGCCAGGAAAGCCAGGGATTTAGAAAGGAATCCATAGCTTGCCCCACATGCACAGAACCGGCTGAGTGAAGAGGCTTCCAGAGAAAACACACGGAGACCTTTGCCCTCCTCCTGCACTTGGGTGAAAGACGAGGTCCCCTGAGTGATCCAGCTATTGTGGCTTTGCACCAGGCCCAGGGTCCAATCTGCTATAGTGCAAGGGCTTAAGACATGCTGTCCTGGAAGCCAGGCTGTAAGCCACAGCCACCGCAGAGGCTCTGGGGAGCTGCTACAGGCAACCAGGCCTGGACTGCAAATGGTTCCCTTGTCACCAAGAGGAAGAGACAGCTTGGGCAGACGCTCCACAGCCTCTGGGGGATATCTTTCAGTTGCAGCTTCAGTCACTCTGCAGAGTGAGTGTGGCAGGTAAAGCCTCTCATAAATTGTCCTCTGACCCCCCCTTATATTATTTTATATTACAAAGGGACACACTGAAACACTTGTGGACAAAGTGACAGAATGTCTGAGATATGATTCCACCTCATGAAAACGTGACTCACCTATGCAAGAAGATGATGCGAGTTTGCTGTGATTACACATGCACAGAGGGTCACGCGTGTACATGTTCACATGTTCACATGCTCCTGGAGCAAGGAGATAAATTGTAGAGCATGAGGTGGAGTCAGACTCACCTGTCTTCACCTCACATCTGTGGACCAGTCATCTCTGAATCTCAAATGTGACATTAGCGATGGCACCTAATGGTTCTCCATTGTCTATGACGACCATGGATGATGGTGCTCAGTCCCTGATGACACAGGCAGCCATGTTTGCTGTCCCTTTAGGGACAGTTGCCAATTATCATGTCACCCAGGCTTTGTTGGATGTAGCTGGACTGTGCTGGCCTCTGCAGGCAGGGAGGAGGCCAATCAAGGCCTCAGACTTTCCATGGCTCTGATGAACAGGTAGCACAGTGGACTTGCTGGTGGGGTGAAGGGGACGACAGCCATCTTCTCTATCTGGGAGACGGAGGACTGGGTAATCAGAGCACTAGGGTGGAGCTTCTCCTCAGTAGCAAGCTTTAGGGCACTGGGAGGCCGGGCTGTCTCTTGGAGAGCTAAGAAGGTTGCAAGTGGTTGCACAGAGTGGGTGAAGGGAAGTGGGAACAAGCAGTGGAGAAGAAGAGAGATGGAGAGAAAATGACTACAGAGGAATAAAGGAAAGAGGCCCAGGCCATGCTGCAGGGAGAACTTGTGGGCAGAAGTGGCCTGGCCTTTCTTTTCCTCAACTCCCGCCCTTAGAGCATTGGTTCTGCCCTTCTTGGTTAGTAAAGAAGGGAGATGGGAAGACCAATTGTAGCAGTCGGTAGATCTGCCTTTTCCCAGCAGTACCCTGGGGGCACCTGGCCTGGAGAGGGAGTTGGCCACACTTCCTAGATCATTCTTCCTTTTTAGCTTTTAAAAATGTTTTAATTAATCACACGCAACACGAGCGTCATTATGGCATTTTCATGCATGTGCAAAAATGTCTGAGTCTCCCTGCTCCTTCCATTGTCTTCCTTTTCCCAATGGCCCCCTCTCCTATTTTCAGGTCTATGTGTGTGTATGCACATGCGTGTGCATGTGTGCATGTGTTTTATTAGGGCTGTTAACAAGAGCATGGCTTACAAGTGGCTATACCACTGACAACGTCTCTCCCTACCATGTCAACAATTAACTGAGTTTAGATCCTCAGGGAGGAGGGGTTCCCATGAGCTCCTCCTGCTTGCTTGCATGATTGCATGTTAACAGGCCCAATCTTATGCAGATCTTGTGCATGTCATCCCAACTGCTGTGAATTTAGGCATGTCACTGCCGTGCCACGGCTGAGATTTGATGTCCAGCACTGCTCGCTCCTTTGATTTGGCGCTTATATTCTTTCTGCCCCTATTTCCTGAGACATGGTGGGGATTCTATAGATGCTCCTCTGATGGCTGCACGGTCAACTGTCATTTATTCTCAGTCCTTGGGCTAGTTATGAATCTCTGCATTTCCATTCATGGGTGCATATGCACACACTCAGGCACACACACATGCAGATTAAATAAACCAGGACATGTTTTTTAAACAAACAAACAAACAACAAACAATGGCTCTTGGGAGCAGATTCATTCATCCATGCAGGGGTGCCCTGGACACACCTTTAGTGGAAGGCCTGTTGGTCTCACGTGTTGGGTCTCTCTTCAGTGCTGACCCTGGGCTCCTGTCCCCAGATCTTTCTCCTGACTTGGCTGTTCTCCTCTAGTTTGAGACCTGACTTACAAGACCAGGCATAGAATGTAGCCTGTCCTGGCACAGAGTTTGAAACATTGTAAGACATCATCTCCCAGTCACAAGCCTTAGCCAGGTAGCCCTGTTTCTTAAAATATGAAGTGAGACCCTTCCCTCAAAGACAGAGTATTTGCAGAGATTAAAACAGACCTGTAGGAAATCCTTGTGAGCCCAGCCCTGCCACCCATGGGCATGTAACCTTGGAGCCTTGGTTTTGACATCTGCCTTTATTGTGCTGGGGTATGGCATGCTGCAGGCTCTCCTGCAGGGCTGTTAGAAGCTAGCTGAGCATCTGTAGGGTGATGGATGTGGCTGTCGCATGCTGAGCCCATGTGAGGACCTGATGGTGGGTACCAGTCAGGATGATGAGCTGTGGGGTTTTTATTTGTTTTTTGTTTTTTGTTCTTGTTTTGGTCTGTAGTTTTTATTTAGAGGTGACACAGAAATCTACACACCAGGATAGGCTTAGATCCCTAAGTCACTGGTGGACAGCATGTCTTGTCGTGTTTTATGTCTGTTATGTAAAGACATACTCTTGGTTACAGGAGGAGAAAAAGATGGGCATTTCTTTTTCTTCAAAAAATTTAAGTTAAAATGTAAAGCTATGGCTTCATTGTGGTCTTACACACACACACACACACACACACACACACACACCCCACTATACTTTATTTTTATTCATCTTCTGTCTTCCTCATCTTCGCTGCCTACATTGTACTAATCCCCCTCTTCTTTCAAAATAGTTCTGCCTTCTGTTTTCACAGCATGTGTACTCCGTTATTGACTCCTTTTCTTCCTCTACCCTCCCTTCAGATAGTTTCTTCTCCACTCAGTGTCCTTTTGCTTTCAAGGCCCGGCCAGCCTGCCAGCCCCACCCCCACCCCGCCCCCACCCCGCCCCCTATGTACACACAGGCTCTCTCCTCTCTCTTTTAAATCTAAGAGAAAAAACTCAGTATTTCTCTTTCTGAGTCTGGCTTATTTTGCTTAACACACTGTTCTCCAGTCCCACCTGTTTTCCTGCGTATTTTATAATTTCACTTTCCTCTGGGGCTGAATGAAGTTCTGTGGTGCATATGGAGAACGCCTTGCTTATCTCTCCATCTGATGCCAGCATCCAGACTGATTCTGCTTCTTAGCTGCTGTGTATAGTGGAGGAAGAAACACAAATGTACAAGCACCTCTGTGGTTGTGAGTGTGCCAGGAGGCCCCTGGGTGTGGACTGGATTGAGGGACCATCTCCTTGTTCTGTGTGTGTGTGTGTGTGTGTGTGTGTTTGACCCTCCTCACTGATTTCCACAGTGACTGCAGCCGATTGCATTCCTACCAGCAGCGTGTAAGGGCTCCCCTTTTCCCCCAGCCTCACCAGCATCTGTGATTTTCTTGATGACAGCCATTTTGATTGGGCTGAGCTGGAATCTCAAAGGAGTTTGAATTTTCCAGATGGCTAAGGATGTACAAGACTTCTGAGCATGTCCTGACCAGTTGCATTTCTTCTTCTGAGAACTGTTTATTTGGGTTGTCACCCCACACACTGTTTATGTTGTTTTCATTTTTTATGAATTTGAGATGTTAGCCGTTCGTCTGCTGCACCGTTAGTGGCGCTCTCTCCCGGTCTGCACAGTCTATTAACTCTGCTTGCTGTTTTCATTACTGTTTGGAAGAATAGTTCCACGTGATACCATGACCAATCCTTGGAATTATTTCCTTTGCTAGTAAAGTCTTTGCTAGCAAAGGTATACCTCTTTAAGAGTTTTACCTGGGTTTTTCCTCAAACCAACTCAGAGATTCAGATTTACATCATAGTGTTTGAATTGACTTTTGTACAAGGCGAGGGATATGTGTGACAGCTTCTCTCGGTTTTCTGCCTGTGGAGACCTACTTGTTTTTCCAGGGTTTGTTAAAGAGCCTGCCCTTCTTCACTTTATAATTTTGACATCTTTATTGAAAGTTTGGTGGCCAATGTTGTGAGTTTATTTCTGGGTCTCCTATGGGATCACGTCTGGTCTACATGTTTGAGTGTGTGCAGTACCAGACTGATTTTTGTCACTATGGCTCAGTGATGTAATTTGAGGTCAGGTATTGTGATGTCTCCAGTATTACTCTTTCTGCTTTATTATTTAGGATCATTCATAATTTCATATTAACTTTAGCATTTTTTCTAGTTTTGTGAAGAATGATGTTTTAATTTTGATTCTGATTAAGTTAAATCTATCATCACCTTTTGTGATGTATTTTTAGAATACTTTAAATTTGCTCTTTGACAGTTTCATACATGCACAAAAAACCCCTTCCCAATGCATGCCCCTCCCACCCTCAGAGCCTCTTTCCTTTTTTAAAAATCATGCTGAGTCTGGTTAGTGCTGGCTCTATGCTCACAGCTGCGGAGCTATCCACTGGAGTATGAGCAGTCTTCCATTAAGACACTCAAAAGAAACCTGACTTCCCCGCCCCAGCTGAGATCAGTCACCAACAGCTCTTCAGCCAGAGGGAGGCGTCATGAGCCTCTCTCTCCAATCTGTGGCAGAATTTTTTTCAGCTTGATCCTATGCAAGTAATCGTAGCTGCTGTGTGGTTGTATATGCAGTGGCCATTAAATCCAGAGGACTTTTCATAGCCCCCTTCCCAAGTATCTGATTTTTACAGTATTAATTCTGCCAATCCGTGAGCATGAGAAGGGTTTATGTCTTCCAGTGTTATTAATTTACTTCTTCATTCAACTCTCTAATTAGGTTTTACTTTTTTTTTGTTTATCATAAATGAAATCTCCTTCTCCACTCCCTTTTCAGTAAGTTTATTATTGGCATATATAGATTGTTTGTATTTATATATTATATAAAAAAGATGATGGTTTTGTGTGTATATATTCATGTGTTGCATGTGTGTTTGTAGGTATGAGACCAGAAGCCCACACCAGGTCTCTTCCTCAATTTTTCTTCACCATGTGTACTGGCTGGTTTTGTGTGTCAGCGTGACACAAGCTGGAGTTATCACAGAGAGAGGAGCCTCTCTTGAGGAAAAGCCTCCTTGAGATCCAGCTGTAAGGCATTTTCCCAATTAGTGATCAAGGGTGGGAGGGCCCATTGTGGATGGTGCTGTCCCTGGGCTGGTAGTCCTGGGTTCTATAAAAGAGCAGGCTGAGTAAGCCAGTAAGGAATATCCCTCCATGGCCTCTGCATCAGTTCTTGCTTCCTGACCTGCTTGAGATCCACTCCTGACCTCCTTTAGGGATGAACAGCAGTGTGGAAGTGTGAACTAAATAAATCTTTTCTTCCACAACTTGCTTCTTAGTCATGATGTTTTGTGCAGGAATAGAAACCCTGACTAAGACACCATGTTTTAACCTCAGTCAGTGGACATTTACTTAAGCCAAAGAAAGTATGCATCTTCTTACCCAATATATGTTAATTAAAGGTTATAATTTTATTTTTAGAACAAAAATGCAATTACATTAGCACATTGCTGAGAAGAGGCACTAGGACCACAGCAATTCTTACAGAGGAATACATTTCTTTGGGATTGGCTTACAGTTTCAGAGGTTTAGATTATCATCATGGTGGAAAACATGGCTGCACACTGGGAGACATGGAGCTGGAGGAGCTGAGAGTTCTACAGAGTTGATCCACAGGAAGCAGAAGACAGTAGGCCTAGCTTGGGCATATGAGACCTCAAGACCCACCCCAAGGTTACACACTTCCTCCAACAAGGCCACACCCACTCCAACAAAGCCACACCCACTAATGGTGCCATGCCTTACATGCCAAGCATCCAAACACATGAGTCTATAGGAGTTATTCCTATTCAAACCACCACACAGGCTTTGCCACATCGCCTAAGTGAAAGACATCTATAGCTATCTTCCAGGAAGATATTTTCTGCTGTTGAGATAGAGTCTCCGGCAACTGAGATCTGCTTCAAACTCTTTATGTTGCAGAGGAACTTTATGTACCTTGATCTGGTTTTTAACTTTTTACATTTATGTGTCTGTGTCTGTGTGTTCATGCATGTGTCTGAACTTGCCATGCTGTACCTCTGAGAGTCACAGGATGAACTGTGGAAATCAGTTCTCTCCTTCCACCGTGTGGGCTCCAGGGATCCCCATTAAGCTGCCAGGCTTTGCAGCGGTGTCTTTTCCACCGATGCCTTTACCAGTGACTCATTCTGCTGATCCGACCTTGAACTCCTGATTCTCCTGCTTCACCTCTCGGGTGCTGGGAGGCCTTTGTCACTACTATGAGTTTATGTGCCGCTGGTGGTTGAACCCAGGACATTGTGTATACTGGGCAAGCCCTTCACAAACTGAGGTATAGCCTCAGCCCCAGAATCCACCATAGTTTTTAGGTTATTTTCGTCAGTGAATCTGGGACTCGCCAATTCAGACAGACTGACTGATGGGACAAGCACGAGGCACCTTCTGCCTGCACCTCTCCAGTACTGGGACACAGGTACTCACTGCTTTCTCTGTGGGCTCTGGGGATTGGAGCTGAGCAAACACCTTACATAAGACTGAGCAATGACTGAGAGATGTCCCCACCCAAAGTGACTGGTTTTTGTATCCTGCTACTCTGTTGGATGTGTCTATCAGGCTTGGGAGTTCCGTGGAGTCCTTATGGTCTTTTGTATACAGGATCATGCCATCTTCAGACACTGGTCCCCTGACTTCCCTTCCCTGTTGGTATTCCTTCCATTTTTCTTATCTCATGACCCTGATGAAGATGTTAAACATCATGCTAAGCATTAATGTAAGTATGGAAAGAGGGCACCCTTTCCTTGTCCCTGACTTTAAGGAAAATGCCCTCGGGTTTGCTTGTTTGCTTGCTTTTTTGCAGTTAGTACAAGGTTGGCTATAGATTTGTCATATAGATCCTTTACCATGTTGACATATGAAGTGGAAGTTTCTGGATATGTCAGGTGTGTGGTGCTTTCCTTATACAGACTCATGTGTGAAGTGGAAACTTAAGGGTTCTTTGGAAAGTTGTTTAGATGGTGATTTGCTAGGGCAAACACAAAAAGGAACATTTTGTCAAAGTGGACACAGGTATGAAAGGCTAAGGAAGACTCAGAAGAAATGTTTTGCTGAAGCAGACACAGGAGGGAGGATGTTCTGCTAAAGCAAGCACGTGAAAGGACACATGATGAAGGATTCTTCGCTAACGACACACATGTATTGGCTTGCCTTACGTCTTGTAGTTGAACAGCATTTGTCGTGATACCATAGTGAGAAATGCACCAAAAGGGGGCTGGAGAGAGATGGCTTAGCGGTTAAGAGCACTGACTGCTCTTCTGAAGGTCCTAAGTTCAAATCCCAGCAACCACACAGTGGCTCACAACCATTTGTAATGAGATTGGATGCCCTCTTCTGGTGCATCTGAAAACAGTCACAGTGTACTTACATATAATAAGTAAATAAATCTTAAAACAACAACAACAACAAAAAGAAATGCACAAACAAACTTCTGGTGGTGTACCGCAGTTTGTTGCAGCTTCCAAGGACTCGGGCTGATTGGATGCACGTGCTGAGGCAAGACGCATGGAGGACACGTGATGTCTAGAGGGTATAAATAGGACTCACAGAGTGACTGACGGAGACAGAGCTCGGCTTGCTGGTACAGCTCACTGTGCAAGGCTTGTGGGCCTTGGGTCTTTTCTGACCTTTGCTTCTCTGAGAGGCACAGCTGAGAACTTCTCCTGGTGTCCCTGTTGGTCCCTACTGCTGACTCGAGGTGAGGCTCAGGCCTGCCTGTCTCTGCTAGGTCATGTCACTATGGTTGCTAGCCTGATTCTACTGAACTAGACTGCTGGTGCATCCACGAGGAGTTTTTGAGTGGATTGAGCTGCCGCTGCCTGCTAACCTGTGAACTGAATTGTTGATTTCCAGATAACACAGACAAGAGTTGCTCCAAAGAACCTTTCTAAACAGGTCCACTCCCCCCTATCTTGATTCCTTTCTTTTTCACTACCTCTGGTGAGTGGTTTGTTACAAGAGAATTTAAGCATTTAAGAACCATCATTAAAAGTAGGATTTGAAACAAAAGTTGCACATGTTTTGCTAAGGTAAGACCTGTGAGAGGACATATGGTGTGTAGAGAGAGTATGAATAGTCGCATGTCATAGTCAATGGACAGTGAGGGGCACACTTACATAGCTAGCCTGGCAACACTTAGTTGGTCTCAAGTCTTCGTCTTCACTGATCTTCACTTCCTTGAGAGAGGCACAGCAGAAAACTCCTCCTGGCAATGCTGTGGGAGGCGGATGATAAGTGATGGTTGTTGGGGGATGATTTTGTGCAGTGCACATTAAGATGCTGGTCTCTATACGCAGACATTTGGTTGCCCTCTGAATGTTGGCAAGGCCAAGCATCTCCAGTCTCAATGCTATGTAGAAATTGTTTTCCATCACTTTTGATTGGCTAATAAAGGGCTGACTAGCCAATGATCTGGGCAGAAGAGAATAGGGCAGGACTTCCAGTCCTAGTGAGGGGTCTCCCAGGGAAAGAGTCAGAAGAGAACAGGAGAAGGAGGAGATAGACCAGGGGGATTCACTATGCGGTTTTGGCGAGAGAGAAGCCATAGGACACACATGGACCAGAGCCAGGGCAAGACCAGGTGATGGGGCATGTGGCTGGGCAGTGGGCAGCCTAGTAAGATTAGAACACTCAGAACTACTCAGTTAAGTGCTCGCAGCTTGTTCATAAACTGATTAAATCTCCATGTTGTTTGTTTGGGAGCTAAAATGGGCTAGGGTGGGCGGGCATAGAAACATTCTACAGTTACTTCAGAGTGAGGGCCGGAGTAGAACATCGCCCCTACCCAGAATTACATTTACAGATGGTTGGTTAGGATGGTTAGGTGATGGCTGGCCAGTTCTGGGCTCGTTCCCAACATTGTCAAGAGGGAGGAGAAGGTTCTCTTTTCTCGGCTCCATTGTAAAGTTCTAACAAAAACTCTGACTACCTTATTTTGGGTCACATGATTGATTTTTGGACTAATCATGATAGCCCAGGAGATGTGACACCATGACTAGGTTTAGTCCATTGCTGTGCCTAGAAGACAGATTTTAGAGGGAGTCAGAAGAGAAGAGTTTTTCCTAAGAATGATGGCATTATTAGAGAGGAAGTAGCTTGGAAGATAAAATGAGTTTTCCAACACAGAAAAGATCAGGTGGTGCCTGGCAAAAGGGAGGCAGGGACTGTGCATCTGACCTCTGGCCGCCAGTGAAAGGGCCTGACTGCTCTCCTCAGCTGCTCTAGAGTCTGGGCTTAGATTTGGGACTTGCTCTGGCTGGTGGGTATTTGCCAGTGTGATTGATGCAAACAGGGATCTGGCAAACACCAGATGCTTGGATATACATTTGTACTTAGCATTGCTGCTGGTGCACCCCTGAGTCCACTTCATAAGTCTGAGCTAGCCCTCAGGAGGATTCAGTCATGCCAAGACAGGCTGTGGCTGCCCAGCTTGTCCCACATATCTCACCGGAGACCCCGGGTGTGCCCCAGGCCAGCCTGGGCAGAAGCACCCACTAACCCTCAGAATCACGAGGGTGGCTTGTTCTGGACTGTGGTTTTCGACACAGTTGAGTAGTACCTTGACTTGGAAGACACTGGAGGTAAGAGGGTAGTGAGGGCTGAGGGAGCAGGCCTGGCAGAAGAGCCAGAATTGGTGGAAGCTGTTTGCCACGTCTCTGAAGCAGAGTTTTAAAAAAGAGAGAGAAAAGTCTGCCTGCCAGGCCGAGTCAAGGCAGGTCAGGGTCTGTTGGCAGATGTCCCAGCCTGCTGAGGCATGGAACGAGAGATGGAGGCTGGGAGGATGGCTCAGGGGTTAAAAGCACTGGCTGCTCTTCCAGAGGACCCAGCACTCCATTGTTGGCTTACAACCATCCAGTTTCCAGTTCCAGGGATTCAGTGCCCTCTTGTGGCCTTTCAAGCACTAGGCACACATGTGGTACTGGGGAGACACAGCACACATCTGTTCACCCCAGATAGGGAGCCCACAGTGGACCAAAGGACAGAAAACTCAGAAGGGCAACTTGATGAACTAATCAGTTTTATTGGGGTTACTTGCAAGAATGTGGGTGAGGGGTTAATTGCAGGAACAGAGATGTCTCAGACAGCTGCCCACCCCAGGACTGAGGCAGCTCACCAAAGCCAGGAAATCTGGAGCACACTGCACAGCTTGCAGGCAGCTCAAAAGATTGGAGAGTGACACTAAGTGATTCTATGAGACTCTGGTTCTAAAACTCTTGCAGGCAGGTCTTCTGTTTTCTGCTTCTCCCAGGCAGCTGATCTGGCGCCAAAGTCTTCTCTGCAGCTCCACTCTGCTAATCTGAAAGGAACTTTCAACTTCTATTGTTTACTCTGACAGGGAGGGGCCTAGTGAATCTGGTCAGCTTCAGGTCTTCCTAAATCTGTTTTTGAATTGTTTACCTTTCTGTTTAAGGAACTTCCTGCTGGAAGAACTTTTTCAATCTCAGAGGAAACTGTTACACAGCAGGTGCATACAGGAACACACACACACACACACACACACACAGGCAAAACACCCACACACATTAAATAACCATGATAATAAGAAGAAATGCATTTAATCCTGTGGTCCGTGAGAGATACTGGAAAGCTTTGATGCAGTGAGGAGACGTGATTAAACTTGTACCTTTAAAAGCCCATAGCTATCATTAACGTTCACCAGAGACTTAAGATATGCTTGGCAGAATGAGTGCCCTGGCTACAGGACTGGAGGTAGGCAGACGTGCCAAAGAGGAGGTCATCACAGGAACTCTGGGGACTGGATAAAAGCCTGAACCAGTGGCCACTGGAACAGTAGAAGAGGGGACAAATGGGAGCTGAGGAGTCAGGAGGTGGGATGGCCTGCTAGGCTCACATCAGGGGGCAAGGAAGAGCCAGCCATCTCAGATGAGTCTTGAAGGTCTGACTTAGAAGAATGTTGGAATCAACAACACAGTCAGCTCAGCATTGTAGACCAAGCTCCTGAGGGAATGGAGCTAGAGACCCTGTGACTCCATCTGCCAACTTATCACCAGTAAATCCCGAGCTGGTTTAAAGGGGTGTGGGGATGGAAGGGTGTGATGGTGCCTGCCTGGAATCCCAGCACACAGAAGCAGAAGAATTGTGAGTCCCAGGCCAGCCTGAACAACATAGTGACTTCTGGGAGGTATGGACTTCAGAGAAAGACACAATCTCAAAAAAATGTTAAGTTGTATAGGGAAAAATGTTATGGTTGGAATACATTTTTGTTCCATTTAGAGGACATAAACCCCATGACTTCAGATGCTGCCTACTAAAGGCCTAAACTTTCCAATTAAGCTAGTTAATATAAAGAAAAGCATTGAATCAATATTAGTACAGACGGCAAAGTGGGTTCAGTATGCAGTAGCAATCCTGCGAGATGTCTTTCTCTATCTGTCTCTGTCTCTGTCTCTGTCTCTGTCTCTCTCTCTCTCTCTCTCTCTCTCTCTCTCTCTCTCTCTCTCTCAGCCCCTTGGGGAAACTAGTTTGAAGTGAATTTGGGATTCTGTTGTCCTTTGTAGTGTTTCTATGAGCACTAACATTGCTTTATGCAACTTCTGTGTGTGCATGTGCACACAGGTGTGCAAGTGTTTATGTGTGTGTATGTGTTTGTGTGTGTATGTATGTGTGTGCGTATGAACTTCACTTACTATCGATCATCCCAAGAAGATTTTAAGGTGTTCATGGATGAAGGTGGGGTGTGGCTGCATGCCTAGAATCCTAGCACTAGGGCTGAGCCATGAGCACTGTCCACTGTCCTTTGGAGCCACTGAGGCCATCTCCTCCTAGATGAGCATGGGTGAGGATTAGGTGGAAAGGTTGCAGTGAGGCAGAGGATTGATGTGTTGGTTTCCCAGAGCCCTCCAGGGCCTGGCACTTGTTGACATGGACTTGTCCTCCCTGCCTGCCTGCCCACCTTTCTGCAGCCATACTTTGTGTAGGAGAACCACTCCTGTTCGAAGGCAGCGCTGGACACCTTATGCTGTCGGAGAGAGCCCTGGGTCTAGCTGGCCAGCCTGTGGGGCCTGCTGTGCACTCCAGGACCAGTGTAGGGTGGGCCTTTCCCACTGCCCCTGTGTGCGGGCACTCGCTCTGGGTACTGCCCCAGCCCATGCCCACCCTGCACAGCACAGCTTCCCCCACTTCCTATCTTGCTAGTGGTATAAGTGAATGCCAGGCCCATACTTAATCCCTAGCCATTGGTTGTCCCCACTGCAGCCACAGGAGGTGTCAGGGGAGGATGGCTGCCCTGTCTTCTCTGCAGGTGGGTAGGCCCAGTCTCTTCTATTTCTCCTTCCCTCTAAGAGGAAGGCTGGATGACAGCTTTAGGGCTGTTGGCAGGCTGGCTCCTCTTGGAACCCCTTGTCTTGTTCCAAGGACTATCTTTGGCCAGAGCTGGCCAACAGTCACAAGCCAGAAGCTGAGGGTAGACCACTTTCAGATCCCAACCCATCAGACTACAAGTGCCCTCGGGGACTCTACTCCCTCTGTCATTTAACACAAGGGACATTGATACCAAGGTCAAGAACACTTAGAAGATCACACTCTGTGTAAATGGCAGTATAAAATAAAGAGCTCCGTGTTCCTGACCAGCCAGGCGGACATTCTGTCCTGAGACATCCCTTGTCACCACCAGGCGGTCAGCACGCCAACAGCAAGGCGCTGAGAAGTCCTGCCTCATGTCAGCCTGCCTGCTGTTCCAGCAGCTGTTTCTAAGCTCCTCTGGTGTGACCCTTCCTTCCTTCTTCACACCTCTTTCCAGGCTGCAGCAGGACCCAGAACACACAGTCTGGAAACTCCACATCATGCCTGCTGCGAGCATTCCAGGAATGGCTATGAAGATGATGAGGGGATTTCTGCTCAACCCCCTCAGAGTATCACCCACGTGGAGAACGGTGAAACAAGAGGGACTGCTTAGGAATCCTTAGGTTGCGGGATCCATCAACTGGATCTATTAGTGAGAATCTATTAATGCCAGGTGCTTTCCACCTGCGTACTCCTGGTCAGGTCTGCCAACATCTCTAACCTCATAATCTTGGAATCCAAGGCATGTAGGACCTGTTAAAGGTCACAGTTGACACAGATGCAACGTCAGGGTCCTTGAATCCTGTCCCTTACTGCATCACACTGCTTTCTTCCATACAGTCTGACAACAAGAACAAAAACATGGACCTGGGAAATAAAGAAATTGCTGGGGTCAGATTGAATTCCTGCTGCACCATATGACCTTGGACAAGACCTGTTCCCCAGTCTGTGTCCTCCCACAACGGGGGTTCAGGCAGGCAGGATGCCCAGCCCTGCTGTTCTTTCCAGCTGTGACTTTTTATGACCCCCATGGTCCTGATCCTCATACCCAAAGCAGGGTGGGGAGACATAGGTTATTCTAGAAGTTACTCAGAGGCCAAGAAAGCTAACTCCAGGTTGGTGTGTAGCACAGAGTCAGAGCTGATGGCTGTTGGGGACAGCAGAACATGCACATTGTCCCTGTTATCAGTCAGAACCTCAAGAACTGCTGGCAGGGTTCAGGAGGGAGTCAAGCCCTAGATGGTGTTGGATCTTGGCAGCATGGCCTGTGACATCCTCAGGGTCACATGTGCCCACTTCTTAATGGGTGATGGAGAAACTGGCCAGACTGGTGAAGATGGGGCCCAAAAAGGAGCAGCGGCCACTGAGGAGGTATAAAGCCACCCTGGACTTTGTATAAACTGTTGTCACTAGTCAGCAGCCCCCATCCTTTGTGGTATGTAGAAGAAATGGCCATGTACACACTAGGTCAGTGGTCTACTACAGATCAACCCCAGCCCTTGGTTTATTGAGACAAGGTCTCACTATATAGTTCAGGCTAGCCTTGAACTTGAGAATTTCCTGCCCCAGTCTCCTGGAATGACAGGCCTATGAACTGGTTATATAGATATAGATATAGATATAGATATAGATATAGATATAGATATAGATATAGATATAGATATAGATATAGATATAGATATAGATAAATAGATGTGGATGTGGATGTGGATGTGGGGGTGGATAGATATATTAAAGAAGGAGATAGATGGATGATAGTTGATAGATAGATAGATTAAAGGAGGTAGATAGATAGATAGATAGATAGATAGATAGATAGATTAAAGAAGGCAGTTGCCTTCCTTTGGGTTATTCTGTTGGAAGATCCTGCTATTTAAAGGTCATAGTCGACCAAGTCCGGACAGCTCCCCTGAGCTCAGCGCAAAAAGGAGACTCCCTTTTCTACCAAGACTTCCTCTTCTCTACCTTATCTGGGAAGCCCAACCCCAACACTCTACCTGAGGAATGTCACATAATCCTTGGCAAAATTACTGGTTCAACTTCCTGGAACACTTCTCCATGCAAATGAGGTCTCCCTAGAACATTAAGCCTCACCAGATGAAACTTTAAGAACCCCTCCCTGCTTTTCAAGTTTTATATAGTCCTTGATCATCCGGAATGAGGAGCACAGGCAGTTTCACTGACTGTCGTCTAAAAGAGTAGAAACACTGACTCTTCGGAGATGACCCCCAGCCCCAGTGTCCACTGAGGGACCAGAATCCTGCTGACCCCCCCATTCTAGACTTCAGTTCATCCTTTCCTACCCAGTGCGCATCGGTGCCTGGACACCCCAAGGGAAGAGGAGAAAAACAGAATCACATTAGTCATAAGCAGATGCTGATATGAAGGTTGAAACGGAGGCAGTTTCTCCGGAAGGGATACCAGAATGGTGTGAAGGAGGTAGAGAGAGAAGACAGAGAATGACACGGAAGCCTCTGGACAGCCAAGCTTGCCTGCCTGGGTGTGAGCCTTAGGATGCTGTATCTAAGCAGCCTTAGGATGACCCTGTGGTCGGAGGGCACTCTGTCAACTCCCCAGGAACAGTGCTGGGGATGCTTGCTGGGGATGTCCCTCGGGAAGGCACCCCAGGCAGAGCAACGGATGCTGAGGGCATGAATTGCCTGCCACAGACAGCTGGAGAAAAAGATGGGAGAGGGGGTGTGGCAAGGGGATACCAAGCCCACACCAGTCACTGAAGGCTGAGCTCTTAAGACCACCTGCCTTCTCTAAGTTTCTGAGCTTCGGAGCACTGAGGAATCTCTCAAAAACCCTCCTGTCCATCAAATGTGAATGGTGCCACCTTGTCTCCAAAGGACACCAAACTGAACTAAGAGGACAGATGTAGATAATGACACGCCCCTCTCCAAGCCACGCCACCTGCCTGCCCTGTTGCCTGTGAACTTGTCACAGGGACCATGGACACTCCCCAGGCCCCCATCCTAGAACCCCATGCAACGTCTAGAATGGGGAAGGACTTTAGATCTAGGATTTCTATGTTTCTTTAGGTCATAGATTTCTATGTTTAAGGGAAGTGAACTGACATGGCAGATATAATACAGGCCTGGATACTAGGGGGGCTGGATTCAAATATTTGCCCATTCAGTGGTGTGTGTGTGTGTGTGTGCAACTAGGAATTCAACCCAGAGCCTTGTGCATCCTAGACAAGTGCACTACCATTGGGCCACGTTCCCACCCCCTTTATTTAACCCTCTGTTTACCACAGATGTAACAAATGCATGGGCTGAGGGTGCTCCAAGGAACTCTTGCCATTTCTTGGGCTGTGTAATTCCAGAGGTCTGTCCCTTCCAACACTATCATTCTTGCTTCAGAATCACGCCTGTCTCCTTAAGATCTACTGGGACCGATGCAGGAGCAGGGTGTTGCTGAGGCTGAGGAGATGCAGGGGCAGGGTAGGGAAAGCTCATGCTGGTCCCCTAAGGAGCCCGCCTGGATGCCCTGGTCTAATTTACTGTGAACACTGTGTAAGCTCTGCCGACAGCAGCTGAGGAAGCCGGATTTAGTCAGCATTAAACTGTATTAAGTTGTGTTGTTTCTACAAAGAGTGTGTTTTAGGATAAACACGATGCCAAAGGCACCCTGAGAGGAAGTGGCTTTGTGCCATCCATCCCTGGTGCAGAGATCTGATTCCCTACACACCCACATGCACTCAGAACCGGAAACCCAGCTTCAGCCTCTTCCGGTATCTTTCAGGAAAACACCACCCAGGCCTAAGCATTTGACCCAGGCTGGCCCAATCCAGGCCCTCCAGCCTCCAGCCTACGGGGTTATCCCAGACACTCTGTGCCACACTGTGGTACAGTGCTCTCTTGAGATCCTTTCTGCTGCTGGAAAAGCCCGTTTGCAGAGCTGTCGGAAGTCATAGGATCACGCCACAGAGCACCTCTGTGATAGGACAGAAGGAGTAGCTGTTAGGAGAGAGGCGAATCTTGCTGGTGTCTGAGCCCTGACCTTAGACCTCCCAAGGCCAGCTCCATTCCTGAGCTTCTTGATTCCTTAATAAAGTGTTTATTTAAACCGGCATTTGACTTTGAATATCCCAAATCAAGAGAAGCCTACATAAGATCAGTTGCCACTTAGTTCAGAGTGGTGAAGCAACTCCTCAGGGCTTACTCAGCACATCTAGGCAGAACAGAAGTCGGGACCCAATTCTTCACTTGGTGTAGTCCCTTTTCTGATAAATGTCCTTCCAACTAAAGGTTCCAAACCCTCTGCCGCAGGGTCCAGGTGACAGTGGCAACTTTACGGAAAGCATCTACTCCTCTGAGGGAACTGTGACAAAGCTGTGGGCAGAGTATATGCACTTGGATTCAACAAGAGACAGCCCCATGCCAGTGTGGGCCATGGCCCACAACCCCTCCCTCAACCGCCACCTACTCTCCTTCCAAGAGAAGACAATCATCACCTTTACAGAACAATTTGTAGACAGGCATTCACAATGCCCAGCAAGAGGGACTGCGGCCCCTTCACAACAGATAACAGATCTAAGCCTTGGTGCAATTACAGAGCGTGCCTGAAATAGGCCATGTCACCTGCAAGCACACGGCTGCGGTGTGAACCCAGCCCTCTGTGCCCAGTCTTTCCCAATTGAGTGGTAGAGATGGTGTCTCATGTTGCCCGGGTTGGCCTCACATGCCTGGGCTCAAGCTATCCTCCTGCCCCAGCCTCATAAATATCTGACCCTACCAAAGGGGGGCACTGAAAGAACACTTCTGTGTAGCATCTTCTTTAGGAACCATGAATCAGGGTATTCTCTGGACATTAGGCCAATCTGGTTTTGGGAGGGAGAGAGCATGACAGGTGTTTTAAGGTTAAAATCAGCAAGTCTGTATTCTGGGTAGTATCATCTGTGGATTGGAGTACACTTAGCTATTAGGTACTTCAAGGGCGTCTTTGTGGCCTATACTATCACCTAAGAAAGGGGAGACCATTTTACTCTTTGCTGTTCTCTGGGGCTGACTGGATAAGCATTCCTTCAGTAGGGTCTTCCCACTACTGTACACACAGGTTGCAAGGCAAACTACAGTGACCCTGGTTTGTAAGAATCTTCTGGGAAGGCAAGAATAGCAGAAGCCTGAATGGGGTCTAAGCTGTGTGTGAATGTGTGGGTGTGTCTTCACATGCATGTGCTTTTGTGTATAAGAAGGGTTCTGTGAAGGGCCTTGCTCCTGTGAGAACAGATTCCAGCTGTGAGGAGCTTGTCAGCGTGGAGGGGAGCGTTCCGCCCACTGCCCGTGTTTGGAGTCACTCAGGCTTAGCTAAGTACACAGCAGCCAGGAGCCTAATTTCGGCAGCTGACATCAGTAAGCAGCACAAAAATGTAGGTGCAGTCCTCCCTCCTTACCTCCCCCCTTCGTGGAACAGGCCTGGCCTGGCCCACAAGTCTGCACACGCAGTATCCAGGGAACAAGTGCAGAGCACCCCTGGGCCCACGTGGACGCACACGCTCATGTGCGCACCACATGTATTTACAAGCGGCCTTGTGGGACTTATGTGTGGGAAGGTGTGGGCTGTGGTTTCTCGTCCGGCTCAGCTCTGACTCTTCCCTCTGAGCTTTGAGTGTCCGCCTGTGCGGCAGGCTGAACGATGCCTCCCCTCCCTACAGAGGGAATGGGGTTTCAGAACTCTGCTCTGAAAGAGCCCAGGGAGACTATTAGCCTCCTACTTTCATTTCATGGATAGTAATGATAAGACCAGAATGGAGGCAGAGAAGTGCCCGGGTTACACACAAAGCGAGTCTGGTATAGACTGACTAGAACTCTGGCCTCCAGGCTAAACACAAGCCAATCCTGAAAGACAGAGCAAGATGCTGTCAAGGGCGAGCTCCTACTGGCTTCCTTGGCCTTCCACGCTCGTGTCATTTTGAGGGCAACAGTCTGTAAAAATCACTTATGAGCTCAGACTGACATGGATTCTGCCAGCGGGGTCTGTCTTATGGATTATTAGCTCAGAGAGACATACAAAGGACGGTATGACTTTGGGTTTGCTGAGCGTGTTTGATTTACTTTAAGATTACAAGTTCACACAGAGTTCTCGAGGACCCAACCCAGGTTTTCCTAAAGGAAATTACAGAAGAGATGGAGACACGGAGGCCAGGTTTTGGGACCACTCATCATTTGCCTTTGCACCAGCCAGGCAGTGGCCCATCTGTAAAGTGCTAGGCTGGTTCTCTTTCAGGTGCTAACTCTGCCCACATCGGCCCACATCTGTCCACTGAAGACCTCAGCTCATCACCACGTCTTTTCTTGGACTCACATCTCACCCTCTGTACAGTGAAGCCTACATGGGACTCTGTTCACCAACTCATATTGCTCCTAAAGACAGGAACTGAAACCCACCCCACCTCAGGATCCCCACAGTGGGGTGGGATGGCTCCCAGAACTCGGAGTTAAGACATGCAGATTCTTGGCCACCATTCAGCCTATCTGACATTTCAGGTATCATGCTGATACTTCCTGGATGACCTGACCCTCTACATACAAATCACATGCATCTTTTTGGCACACACCACATACCAGGTTCTTCATGCATGTTGTTGTGGCTCCTGGCACCAGTTATACTCCCATGTTCATCATGAGGCACCCAAGGCTCAGAGACCTCATCATTTGTAGCAAAGGACCTTTGGAATGCAGAGCTGATTTCCTGGTACAGGCTCATACAGGGCTAGCACAGGGCTTCTTTTGGTGTGCTGTGTTCCTAGGAGATTAGAACCAAGGACCTTCACTGCACAGGATCTCATCTTTTAGAGTGTGAGGTGGTTTGTCCCTGATGTGGCTACATGTGTTCTTGGCCATGTTGGCCCTCATTTTTCATATAAGCAGGAAGTATGGTAACTCATCCTCTCACACCTGCTGAGAGCAGAATTGCCTTGGGATTTCTGACATGTGGATCCCTGTGTTGTGCTTCTGAGGAGACATAGTGGGTATCTTAGTTAGGGTTTTACTGCTATGAACAGACACCATGACCAAGGCAACTCTTAAAAAGACAACCTTTTTTTAAAAAAAGATTTATTTATTTTATTTCTATGAGTACACTTTAGCTGTCTTTATACACACTAGAAGAGGGCATCGGATCCCATTACAGATGGTTGTGAGTCACCATGAAGTTGTTGGGAATTGAACTCAGGACCTCTGGAAAAGCAGCCAGTGTTTTTAACTGCTGAGCCATCTCTCCAACCTAGAAGGACAACATTTAATTGGGGGCTGGCTTACAGGTTCAGAGGTTCGGCCCATTATCATCAAGGCAGGAGCATGGCAGCATCCAGGCAGGCATGGTGAAGGAGGAGCTGAGAGTTCTACATCTTCATCTAAAGGCTGCCAGGAGAAGACTGGCTCACAAGTGTTTAGGAGGAGGGTCTCACTGCCCAGCCCTTAAGTGACACACTTCCTCCAACAAGGCCACACCTACTCTAATAAGGCCACACCCACTCTAACAAGGCCACACCCACTCTAACAAGGCAACACCTCCTAATAGTGCCAGGCCCTGGGCCAAGCATATTCAAACCACCACAGTAGGTCTTTCACAGTGTTCTGGGGAACAAACCCAGGTTGACAAGCACCACAGCCTGCACTCTATCTGAGTCACTTTTTTTTTTTTTGGAGACAGGGTTTCTCTGTGTAGTCCTGGTTGTCCTGGAACTCACTCTGTAGACCAGTCTGGCCTCAAGCTCAGAAATTTGCCTGCCTCTGCCTTCCAAGTGCTGGGATCAAAAGCATGCGTCACCACTGCCCAGCCTAGTTTTTACACAGTCGGTGACTGGAGGTGACAGTTCAGGAGCCTCTGCCTGAGGATCTGGGACTCTGAATCTTTATGAGGCAACCCTGCTGTACACTAAAGCCCCAAACCATTTAACATAGTTGTAGTAGCAAGATTCTGTTGTTTTACCTTGATTCAAATAAGATTTAAAGTGATAGAGGAAAAAATCCCTAAGATTTTAAAATTAAAAACAGTATTCCCAGATAAAATACATACATGTATATTGGAGGCATTTACAAACTGTTCATAACTGCACCCTCAATAGCAGCCATGGGTGCTTAGCAACCTAAGTGTCTTGCAATGGGATGGAATGGAGAATGTCTCAATTGTAGTGAATTTGTTTCTTAAAACATTATTTTTGTTATTTTATTATTCATGTATGTGGATATATGTCTGTGTGGGATATGTGTACATAAGTGCAGTGCCTAAAGAGGCCAGAATAGGAAGTCAGAATCTCAGGAGCTGGCGTTATTTACGGTGGCTGGTAGATGCCTGGCATGGGTGCTGGGAGCTGACCTTAGTTCTTCTTCAAGAACAGAACTGCTGAACCATCACTCCAGATTACAGAGTTTTAAACGTGTGTGTGTGTGTGTGTGTGTGTGTGTGTGTGTGTGTGTGTGTGTGTGAGAGAGAGAGAGAGAGAGAGAGAGAGAGAGAGAGAGAGAAAGAGAGAGAGACAGAGACAGAGAGACAGAGAGAATTGTTGGATACCCTGGAGCTGGAGACATAGGTACTGAGAACCAGTGCCAGGTCATCTAGAAACCCAGTGTGCACCCTTAACTGCAGAGCCATCTCTCCAGCCCATAAAGCAGAATAATACATTTGTACAGTAGGCATCTTTGTCCGCATCAGTAAAAATAAAACTGGCCGTTGTTTTCTGCAAAACTATGAATGCATCTTCAAACAGTATAGAGAGAATCTTGACACTAAAGAGTAAATATCATAAGAGATCCCCCCTACTTTATAAGAATTTCCAATGTTTATAAATGGAAAAATTTGAGGGTGTCGGGCGGTGGTGGCACACGCCTGTAATTTCAGCACTCTAGGAGGCAGAGGCAGGCAGATTTCTGAGTTCGAGGCCAGCCTGGTCTACAGAGTGAGCTCCAGGACAGCCAGGGCTACACAGAGAAACCCTGTCTCGAAAAAACCAAAAGAAAAAAAAAAAAGAAAAAAAAAAAAAGAAAAAAAATTTGAGGGTGTTGATTTCTGAGGTGTGGGAGTGTTCTGTGACCCATACAGCAGGGATGTTGGTGCCTGCACGGGTGGAAACATCAACCTGTATGCATGGTATGTGCACCTTACCGTGTGGGTGTTATACTTCAGGTAAAAAGAATAAGTAGTGGAAATCCCAGTGTATTTTAAATCTTTGACAGCTACCCACAGAGCAGATAACAATGCAACTGATCCATTGGGGGGTAGCTCTGCCTTACAAGTCCATGTGCCTGGCCACAGGAATCCACCTGTGAATAAATGATTACATAATAGAAAGTGCGCTGATTAGAACCGAATGATGAGGCTGCCATTAGTTCCTGACACACGGTAAGTACTCAGATGCTTGGTGACTGTATGATCTCCCTGCCTGCGAGTCTTCATTAGGGTAAACTCATAGTCACAGAATAACGAGATTAACAGGGGTCAGGAGGACTCTTCAGTTGTATGAGATGAATAAGTTCTGGAGATTTAATGTCGATCATGGTGATTAGTTAGTGATGATGTGTTCTATAAGTGAAATTTATCTCACGTGTTCTAATATACACCGGCACACATACACACCACATACCACACACATATACCTACACACACATACATACTCATAGACACAGTTACTTAGTAAAACATTTTATATGCTCATTAGCTTGATTGTGGAAGTCACTTCAAAATGGAGCCACATGTGAAACCTAAATGTATACAATTTTCCTTGTCAACCATACTTCCATAACATTTGTTAGATGTTGCCAAAGGGAGGACCAGGGAACTTTCTGGCTTATTGTTCTCGCTCTTAATGGTGACATGAAGATGACAAGCGAGGCCAGATGTGGTGGTGCACACCTGTGATCCCAGCATTCTCACAGTGAGCCCAGATGTGGCGGTGCACACATGCAATCCCAACATCCTCGCAGTGAGGCCAGCCTGGGCTACACGGTGAGTCCCAAAGTTAGCATGGGCTATCTAAAGAGATAATGTCTCAAAAATGAAACAAAGTGAGACCAGCTAAAACTTCAGTCCATGAGATTACTGAAAATAACAAAACACAGACTCGGGAAGAAGCAAGTGATGAGGTCAGTGCTCTGTTCCTCACCGCAGTCCCACACACTCTGAACTCCGGTACTCTCTCCTTGTAAACCCACTACCGGGGTTTGAACGTCTATTGCCAACAGTGTTGATTCACAGTCGCCTCTGAGTGCATGCCTGGTTGCTCTCCTCTCAGGAAAGGGGGACCCTCCTGCCGTTCTCTTTCATGATGATGAGTGACTGACATCTTCATTTATAACTCACTGAGATGGGAGTGAGCCCAGGGCCACATGCGACGGACCCTCACTCAGTCATCAGGGACAGAGACAAGGTTTTGCCAATTCAGACAGTGGTTTAAATGCTGCAGGGTCATCTTATGTGCTGTTTGCAATTTTAAAAGCTATAAACATCACACATTTTCTCCTTAAAAGATGGTAACTTACATGCCAGGCTTATGCCTGTAGTTCCTGCATACGGGAATCAGGGGCAGGGGAATTGCTGTGAGTTCTGAGCTAAGTTCAGTGTGAGACTGTGTCTCAGCAGTATAAAAGAAAACAGAGAGGAGAAAGGGGGAGATTAGGAAGGAGGAAGAAACTGGACTTGAACACAGGGCTTAAGTGATCCTCCTGCCTCAGCTTTCTGAGAATCTGTGGTTACACCTAGCTTGAGACCTTTAACTTTTACCCACATTGTGAGTGTTTTCCACTCCTGTCTGAGCCCAGAGTCTAGACTGTAGACAATCAATGAAACAGTAGATCAAGTCCTGATCGATGGAACTTGTGGCCACGATGGCTGCCACATCACTAAGTACAGATTATGACAGGAGCGTGCCCTTGTATAATCTTTCCACCCTACAGAGGCAAAAGGCTGAGTGTCAAGAGCAGAGGCAATAATAAATATAGAAAATGTATTCAGACCTGACGAGTTTCTGAGTTGCCGTTGTTTCAAGTAGCATTTAATGAGTTGTAAATGTGGGATGGAGATGATGATGATGATGATGATGGCGTTGGCGATGATGAGGGTCTCATGTAGCTCATGCTGGGCTGGAGCTCACTCAGTAGCCTAGGATTACACTTTTGTCTATTAATTATCCATGTAGCCGGGCAGTGGTAGCGCACGCCTTTAATCCCAACACTTGGGAGGCAGAGGCAGGCAGATTTCTGAGTTCGAGGCCAGCCTGGTCTACAGAGTGAGTTCCAGGACAGCCAGGGCTACACAGAGAAACCCTGTCTCGAAAAAAACCAAACCCAAAACAAACAAACAAACAAACAAACAAACAAACAAATGCCCCTTGAGGTTGAGGGTACAGTCCAGTGGATACACAGAGAAACCCTGTCTTGAAAAACAAAACAAAACAAAACCAATTATTCATGTACTTATTTATTTAGAGCAAACAAGTGTGTGTGTGTGTGTGTGTGTGTGTGTACTAACACTCATGCATCCCACAGTGCACAGGGTGATATTACAAGGCAGTTCTTGGGGCTGGATTCTCTCCTGTCACCTGTGATGTCCAGGGATCCAGCTTCAGGCCTGGGTGCAAGTGTTGCTACTCACTGAACCACATTTATTTTTAATACCAGAGTCCCAGCACTGAAAACCTAGCAACTGACTTTCTGAACTCACAAACCCTGTGGAGCAGGTTGTGTCCCGGCTGTCCACTCCTTGCTCAAGTCAGCCGATGACTACAGCTTCTTCCCCTCTTGTTTGTGAGGGGGGCAAAGCTCTGATTTGCCTTTGTATCGTGGGCCCTGATACTGAGTAGATTCCCTTGTATAGGTGTGTTCTGAAGCCACATCTTGGACCAATCCTTTCCTCTCTAGACCCAAGTATCTTCATGACCCTCTCCTCTGGGGCAGGAACAGATTCTCAAAAGTGAGGACAGCCATTCCGTCTCAGTTTTCCCATCGTCATCAGGCTGGGGAACTAGAGGGAAGGGACGGCATTCAGACATCTTCTCCATATCTTTTTCTGAGGCTTGCAGGTGTAGGCACCTGCATTTGCCCTAATCATGTATCTTGGCTTCTCATAGAAGATACCAGAACAAATTTCCTACACTATCCGGTTTTGTGCTTGTTCTTGTTTCTATTGATAACAGTAGGTTCTACTCCGGATAGACCTAATCCACTGTTTGTTCTTTTAAGCACACACAGGTTTTGGTTTTGTAGATTCACTAGTGCTGTGTCACTGCCGGTAGTGTTTTTAATTCAGCATGGCTTCATTGATAGTCTCTGGTCTTGTCTCAGTAACTAGTGCTGTTGAGCTTTTCTCCGGTGTGTCTTGTAAGCAGAGAGTGAAGTCTCGAGTCATCACCAGAGCCAGGACCCTGGGGAGGAGCCTTTGATGGTGGACTGTGGCTTGAGTGAGCACATTGCCACGTCTACTCTTTGGGGTGCTTCTTCTGTAAGTTTGTGAAATACTTCTTTTGGCTGGGGTCAATGGGCCAGCTTCTGAGTTTTTGTTCTACTGAGAAGACAGAAATGATCACCAAGCTTGTTAGATGGCTTAGGATACCCCCCCCCCAGTCCCCTGCATGCCCACACCCCAACACCTTTACTCTCAGACTGACCCCCACAACACGCACACATATGCACACATGCACATGCAAACACACACACACACACACACACAGCTTGGTTGGTTCATTCTAAGGGCGGTGTCTTCTTTTGCAGCTCCCCAATGGCATCACACTGTTTAGCTCTTGGCTAAACTTTGAGTGTCTCAAGACGGTGGATCAATCATCCTAAGAAACAAAGATGGCTCCATTAAGTTTCATTAAAGTCGTGTACTGATGTAAATGACAGTATGTTTATTTAACTAGACCTTGTGCATTGATAACTCCCGCAGCCTTGGGACAAGCATGGTGTTAACGTTTTACCAGCGGGGATGTGTAGATCTTTCAGACCCGGGCAGCCTCTGAGTTGGCTAGGGATGGGCTCCTGTGCTGCATGTGAGGTCTGCGTGACTCGGGCTCCTGTGTTTGGCTCCCTTGCATGTTAGCTCATGTTCAAAATGCAGGATGTGGGGAAATTTCCCTTAAGAACAATAAAGGAGCATTGAGCAGATGAGCTCACAGAGCTTTTTGTTTAGGATGGTACCTGTTTATCTAAGGGACTCTCCTCAAATCGCTCAGAATGCCTTTATAGCCTGTAGCTGGGCCACCCTGCTCCCGAGACATAGGCGTTTCTCTTCAGAGTTCATAAGGTCGAGAGTCAATCTATCTTGATGCCTTATTGTAAGCAAATTGAGAGGAAGGGGCCATTATTGCCATCCTGGTGACACCCAGAGGTCTCTGAGATTTCTGAGGACAGATGGGTTGGAAGAATTCTGTGGGGCTTGAAGGATTCCCCATGGGTGGCCCTCACAGACAACACATCTAGTCCCAGGTGGTATGGTAGTGTCACTCTGTGAAGGGAGTGGATTTGAGTCAGAAAGACCTGCCCCAAGTGTGACCCTGGGTGGGTCACTGAACCTCTCTATTGGCACAGTCTCCATGTGCTGAGCTGTGGTGCTTGGCAGAGGCCTGTTCTGTGTTGACACTTGGTCTCACTTTATTCCAGCCTTCAAAATTGACCCCTTCTTCAGGCTGACATCACTGCTTACCTACGTCCCTTCAGATTACTTAGCATTTGGGGGCACATACCTTGTTAGAGGACAATGCTCAGAACTGCTGGGGCACAGGGGTGCTGATGATGAAGTCCCTGGAGTTTCTTCAGCCCCTCCGACAGCTGGCTGCATCGTCTCCCGATCCCTTGTTCTTGACATGTACAGCATAAGAACGTGACGTCCGCAGAGATTGCTGATGGGACTTGCCCACAGTTGCTCTGAGGGGCTGAGCAGTTTGTGAAGGTAGCCCCATCCTACTCAGCACCTCCAGGTTCCCGGGAGCACTTGCCAATATGCTACATTTACAAGATTTCTCCTCCTGGGGAGCCTTCAGGGATCTGGACTCGGTGTGTAGCTGTGGAGAGGCTCCAGCCACACTGTGAGATGGATTCGCGTGAACTTGCTGAGACCACTGGGAAGTCTCAAAAGCTGTCCTAACCAGTCACACACACACACACACACAGAGAGAGAGAGAGAGAGAGAGAGAGAGAGAGAGAGAGAGAGAGACAGAGAGAGACAGAGAGACAGAGAGAGACAGAGAGAGACAGAGAGAGAGACAGAGACAGAGAGAGACAGAGAGGGAGGAAGGGAGAGAAAGGGAGGGAAGAAGAGAGGGAGCGAGTCCAAGTTGGGTGTGATGGTGAGTGCCTACAATCGGGAGGTGGAGGCAGAAGAATCAGATGTTCAAGGTCATCCTCAGCTACATAGGGAGTTTGAGGTCAGCCTGGACTACTAGCCAAACATGAAATAGCCGTGTTTTTTAGAAGTTCTTTAAGAAAACCATTTATGAGCCATTAAGATGGCTCAGTGGGTAAAGACCTGAGAGTGACGGATAGTTCCAGGGATCAAAAGCTGGCAGTGCCAAGGCTGGACCTCGCTGGTGATGGAGGGACACCGTGTCCCTGCTGATGAGCATTAGCACATCCTGGGAGGACATGGAGTCACTTATGTACTGACTCAGGAACACAAAACCCAGATCTAACTGGATGAGGACACATCAGGAGCCAGGAGAGGTGTCTCAGGCCTGTAATTCCAGCACTCACAAGTTCTGGGTCAGCCTGGGCTATATAGCAGGTTTTTGGTTCTGGATTGTCTTGGGAGAGTGGCTAGAAAGCATGCTGTTGGGAAACATGTAATGCTAAAATACGCACGGTGGGCTGATTAGAATTATGCCTGCTGTTACCTCCTTTTCAATTTTAAAATTAGATTTCTTTATCTGTCCTGGGGGCATGCTACCACAGTGCACACATGGAGGTCACAGGATGACCTTCTCTCGTTGGTTCTCTCCTTCTAGCACATGGGTCCCAGGAATCAAACTCAGGTCTCCAGGCTTGGAAGTAAACACCTTTACGCCTAACACAGCTTACTGATCCTGGTTGTCATTTTCTTGATGTTGGCCTCTCTATTGCGTATATATGATGCAGGTGTGTGTGTGTGTGTGTGTGTGTGTGTGCTGTGTGTGTGTATGTGTGGTATGTGTGAGTATGTATGTATGTGTGGTATTGTGTATGTGTGGTGTGGTGTGTGTGAGTATGTATGTGTATGGTGTGCGTGTGAGTTGTGTATTATGTGGTGTGTCTGTGTGTATATGTGTGGTGTGTGTGAGTATGTGTGTATGGTATGTGTGAGTATGTGTGTGGTATATGTGTGGTGTGTGTGTATGTGTGTGTGTGTGTGTGTGTGTGAGTATGTGTATGGTGTTTGTGAGTGAGTTGTGTCTTATGTGGTGTGTCTGTGTGTATATATATGTGATGTGTGTGTTGTTCCAGCACACTTGTGCCGCCAACTCTCTGCCCCAGTGGCCTGGCCGTCCATGCACTGGAGGGCAATGGCCGACCTGTTGTTATCTCATGGAGACTGACTCAGAACTCTAAGATCTCTCCACCCAGCTCATTAAGTTCTCAGTGGCGGTCGTTACCACGCCAGCCCGATGCTTCAAATCCCCCACAGCTTTTGTGGTGCACTTCTGGCAAACCCACGCTTTGCTGCTGTACTTTTCTCTCATGAACCTAGATGAGCCTCCGCATGAAGGAAAACACAACATAAGCTTAGTTCAGAAACAATGGTAACTCAATCTCTGGGCGCAAGAACTAAAACCCAATCTTGTAAACCTCATTAAATCTAAATCCTCCAGTGGAGAATCCTAATGGATACACTACTGAAACCAGGAGACACTCATAATTACATCTTGTCCTCTCAAAAGGACTTAACTCTCTCCTGCTTCCTCTCCTCCTCTGTCTAACCCGGAAGTCCCACATACTCGCCCAGTGATTGGCTCCTTTATTCATTAGGGGATTGGGTCACGAGAAGTCACCTGAGTATATGACTCACTCCTTGTCCACAGCTCCTCCCAGGAGAGTAGAATTAGCATAAAATTATAAATAGCACCAGGCCCATTCACAACATGTGGTGTGTGTGTGTATCTGTGTGTGTATGTGTGTGTATCTGCATGGTGTATGTGTGGTGTGCATGTGTGTGTGTTTGTGTGAATATGTGTGTGTGAATGTGTGTGGTGTATGTCTGTGTGTATGATAAGTCTGTGTGTGTGTGGTATGTGTGGTGTATGTGCGCATATTTATGTGTGTATATGTATGTATGTGTGTGGTGTGTCTGTGTATGTGTAAGACATTGAAGAATGTAGCATTTAAGAGGTAAGATGGTATAGATTACTTTTGGATGTTTGTTGCTCAAGTGGTTTTGATTGGAATACAGAAAATGAAAAAGAAAGGTCAAAGTGTAAGAATGATTGAATCTAAGCAAAGGGCAAAATAAATCAATGTTCTATTCTTTCCTGTTAGCTAGAAATTATTTCCAGATAAAAAGTTGTGTTATGCATATATTTGATGTAATCAGAGGATGCTGTGGCCTGTGACCTTATGCCCACATTCCTCCATACAGACCACTTGGGTGGTTGAAGTTTTAGGCAGAAGGACCTTGCTGCCCAGCCTGGGAAGAATGGGGACCAGTTCAGCTCAGCCTCACCACTGCATTCCAGAAACAGGCACGGCCATGGGCTGCAAGCTCAGTCAGCTGAGTGCAGCCTGGGAGAGAAAGCCAGAGGGCTGGGGAGGTGGCTCAGCTGTTCTTGCGGGAGACCCGGGTTCAATTCCCAGCACCCATACAGCATCTCACAACTGTCTAAGGCTCCATTCCATGAGATCCAAAGCTCTCTGCTGACTGCTGTGGGTACCAGGCACGTACGTGGTGCACGGACATACATGGCGGCAATACAACTTATATATATATATATATATATATATATATATATATATATATATATATATATATGTAATAAAAAAGGAAGAATACATGAAAGGAAAAGGAAAGGTGCGTAGGAAATAGGTAAGTAGATAGACAGGCAGACAGACAGACAGACAAACAGACAGACAGACAGACAGACGGGGCTAGAAGAGTGTCAGCTGCTGGAAGGTAGGCTGGCAGGCAGGGAAACAGGAGCCCTTGCCCATTGGAGGAAGTGGGTGTTTTTTGTGACTAAGAGCATGCCTGTTAATCCCATCAATCAGCTAGGAAAAGCAAGCAGTCCAGGAGGCTGCCGAGTGCTGACCCAGACCGCGTACAGCAGTGGCTGTCTGTCCACACAGCAGTAGGAAGGCCTGAGCACTGGCTCCTTCGGAAGTCAGACAGAGGCAGCTCCCTCCCCGGGGCTCGGGCGAGGCACCCTCCCCACTGCCCTCTCAGGCCAGTGTGCTGAGCGCCTGCCCTGGCTGAGCCTTTCAAATCAGAGGTAGTTTCTAGTTGATGTTGTCCGTGTCTCCTTAATACTGACTGTGCTGTGCCTTGGAAGGAAGTTGATCCACTTCTTCTTCTCTTAGAGAAGAGGGAAGGGCACGTTCTAGGACACACAACTCTCTTAAATTGGGATAGAAAAAGTGTGCTTTTGAAGTTAGCCTGGGCTACACACAGAGTTTGGAGCCAGCCTGGTTGTCTAGAGTTCAAGGCCTGTCCCAGCACCCAAACCCAATCGAAACCAAAATGACAGAAAGAAGGAGAAGGCAGTATAACTTCATCCCACACACTCTGAGGACAATACTTTTTCCGTGGCTGTTAGTGCAAGAATTGGAAGGGAGCTGACAGGAATTTTCTCAGGGATCAAAATTCCCAACCAGAGGCTTTGTATTTCAGTCTGTGGAGAGCAGCCAGGGACTGGCTGTAACCGCCTCACACTGGCTTTGCTATTGTGAGGAGGGGTGAACTGCTGACCTGGATTCATACCCCTTCAGTACACTGACATCTGGGGATTGGAATCACTGCAGTGGAAGATCAGTAAACATGGCTGTCTCTGGGACCCTTCTGGGGAGCATCCCTGAACATCTGCTTCCTTGAGCATCCAGGAGACCTCTCTCAGTTACCATTTCAGCCTCAGTCACCTCATGGGTGCTGGGTGAGAACTGTTGATTCCTTTAGCTTGGCTGAATTTCATTACTTTTTATTTTATCATAATTTTTTAAAATTTAATTAATTTATTTTTACTTATTCACTTTACATTCCCCTCACTGCCCCCCTCCCAGTCACCCCCTTCTACAATCCTTCCACCCTCCACCCTCTCCTTCTCCTCTGGGCAGGTTCCCACCCCACTCCACCCCATTCCACCCCCACCCCCCACCCCAGGCTTCTGGGCTAGGCACTTCCTCTCCCACTGATGCCAAACAAGGCAGCCCAGCTAGAAGAACATATCCCACATACCGGCAACAACTTTGGGGATCGTCCTGCTCACTGTTCAGGACCTTTATGAAGGGCAAGCTGCACATCTGCTAAATATGAGTGGGGAGGCCTAGGTCCAGCCGGAGTATGCTTTTGGGTTGGTGGTTCAGACTCTGCGAGACCGAAGGGTCCAGGTTAGTTGACTCTGCTGGTCTTCCTGTGGAGTTCTTATCCCCTTTAAGATAATGAGCCCATTATCTTAATTTTTAAAAATCATATATTTGATGTGTGTGTGTGCCTGCATGCATGCCTGTGTGAATGTGTGCAGGTGCACACATGCTACAGTGTGTATTTGGAGGAGGAGAGGGGACAAGCTTGGGTGTTGGCCTCAGCCTTCCACGTTGGTTGAGGCAGGGTCTCTCTCTGGGTGTTAGTTACGTCGGCCAGGCTGGCTGGCCGTCTGTCCTTCCTGCTCTCCTGGTCTCCTGTCCGTGCTCCCGTTTCCCTGGGGATGTGTCAGGGCTGCAGATGCACACGCTGCTACACAAACTTTCTTAGACTCCGCAGTTTTAAACTAGGGTCCTTTTGCTTTCATGGCAAGTGCTTTGCCCATTGAACTCCCAGGATATTTTTTCCTTGATGTTCTAGGGCTCTAGGGTGTCAGGTAGCTTCACTTGTCTTAGAGTAGAGCTTTAGACTTTCTTTCAGCCAATAAGAGCATGTTCTGTTGTTTTGGCTTTTGTGATTGAAAAAAAAAAAACCAGGAAGACTTTTTTTTTTTATTCTGCATCACAGTGAACGTGGGTGGGACGCTTCTGAGCTGTTTTTTACTTTTTTTAGACCGGGCAAGAATGAAGCCAGGGAGACAAACATCTGAGAGTGACGTGTGGCTTAAAGAATGTTTACCCAACCCAGGTAAGAATCATTTGCCAATAAAGGGACCACCCCAGCCTGTCCCATCACGGCTGTGTCACCCAAAGAAGGTCAAGTGGCCTTGTGCACTCACTAATTCCCCGCATTCCTGATTAAGAGGCACAGGGGTGGACAAAGTCACTGCTGTCACAGCAGCTGGTGGCCAGGAGATTAGGACCAGAGGCCATGCGGGAAATCCAAACACTCCAGACCTCCTTTTAAAAGGCTAAGAAGCAGAGTGTCGAGACTTTCGTCCACTCTGGATACAAGTTTTAAAAAGAAACTGTCAGGTGGATTAAAGCCTAGTGCTGTTTAAGATGGCGAGATTTACATAGCATGTTCGGATCTGTCATGTCTGTCTCACCAGCCTGTCGGGCCTTCCCTTCCACGGGCCAAGCTCCTGCTCCAGCCCAGCCACCAGTTGCTGGGGGCTCTTTGGCCTACAGCTCACCTCTGCTATTGCTTTCCTCAGGAGTGAAGCACATGTTAGAGTTCTGGGAGCTGGTCCCTGATTCTTCCTTCCCTTATCAGCCCCAGAAGTACTCTAAGCAGGTAAAAAAAAAAGTGTGACACCCCTCCCCCATTTTACAGATTTTACAGCTGAGGCTCATCAAGGAGGGGAATCCTGAAGTACCTGAGCGAGTCTGAGTGGCCTCCTAACCCCTCACATGGAAGGCCCCATGATATAGTTGACTCTGAAATGTTTGTACTCCAGACAAAACATGGACCTGTCAAGGGGTCATTTGTGGGAAAGGGTCGGGGGTCCTGCCTGACTTTACAGCGCAGGCACATGTGCAAGCCACCCCTCCCTCCATAATGCTCTGGAGCTCTCCGTAGACCTTTGAAAGCTTTATTGATACAGTGTAAACATTGTTCCCACAGCACTTAGAGAAGATGCTACTGACAGACTGGAAGGAGACCTTAAGGGCAAGAATGTAGCCATCTCTCTCAGCCATTGCAGCCAAGAGCCAGCTGGCTGAATTTCAGTGAAAGGCCTGAGCTAAGACACATCCTCATAGGGCATGTGAGCCACAGTGACATCAGTGTAAACTACAAGAGGACCTGTTCGGGCCACCGGTCACCTGTGCCCCGGCACTGTGTGCCACGTCTGGCAAGCCTTTCAATGGCCTCAGCCTGCCCCGGCAAGCAGGGGAAATGTGTACCGTGTGTGTGAACCTAAAGAGTCAGAGGTGAGGCCCCTGGTGGGACATGGAGTTCGGCTGATGCGTCTACACTAGTGACTCTTCTGGAAAGATCCTCCGTAATCATGCGTTCAAAATCAGCCATCTGTTAGATGAGGAAACCGAGGTTGTCTTTTAGGAAAATCTAAGGGCCAAGAGAAAGCAGAAACATGTGACAGCTCTATTAGCCCCCCACTTAGGGACATATCAGTCTCTAATGATGTCAAATGACAAAGCACATGCTTTTCATAATGAAATGTGTTTGTTTTTAAAAAAGATAATAGACTGTGGTTTTGTCCTCACTGTTCTCTAGTTGCTACCAGCACATTCCTACTCTAATCTCACACAGTCTTCTTTAGAATGCTTTTTAAAATTTCACTTTAGCTTAAAAAAAAAAAAAAAAGAAGTCTTCTCAGGTGTAATCCCGGGCCACCCTTCAGAATCATCACAGTGGAGCTGTTTTTGAGACTTCTACTTTCCCAAGGGAAAGACAGACAAGAAAATGCAAGTTGCCTCCCATAGCAAATCCCTCTTGTCTTGTCGAGCCTCAGAAAGGTGAATCGGCTGTGGCGTCACCATCGCCGGGTCTTTGTCGTCTGGCGAAGTGTGAAAGGGGTGAAGCCGAGAGACAGACCAGAACACCTGTGGCCATTATGAAGACCAAAGCCACCTCCCAGGCCTGTGTGCTTTCGCTCCTCGAGCACTCTGCACCTGCCAGCTGAGGCTGGGAGCCCAGCCACGGACGACCTAAATGAGCCGGGAGCAGTTGACTGAGGAATTAGGAGGATTTTGAAATAAGCCCATGCATTCTGTCGCATTCAAGTGTCTAACTCCATGAAGCCCGGGAAAGCCACACTTTAACATTGTGTGTCTGCCTGGAAGGAGGAGAAAGCCTGCAAGGAAGGTGGAAGGGCCAGAGACCCAGACCCCCACACCAGCGCGTAGGCTCCGAAGCTGTCAGGAGCAGCGGTAATGGGCCTTGTCCAAACCACACCAGTCACCTGGGGCCCAGTTTTTACATTTATACAGCTTCTCATCAGGACCACTTAAGACCAGGTTTTCTAAATTTTTAAATTGTGTGTCTGTTGTGGGTATGTGCACACAAATGCAGGTCTGCAGGCCAGAAGAGGGCATCTGATCCCCCCAGAGATGGAGTTACAAACAGTTGTCAGCTGCCCGACATAGGTGCTGTTTTGTAGGAGCAGCTCACGCGCCCAACTGCTGAGCCATCGCTGTAGCCCAGACAACAGGTGTTTTAGCCATGAGCTCAAAGTTGTAACCAATGCTCATGTTGTAACCAATCTCGGAGAGAAGGAAATGCAAGATATAATAAGGGCGCCCCGTTACCTGCATTTTCTCTATTTTGTGAAGATCAGCATTCCTCACCCCTCCTAGCCTGGGCCCCTCAACCTACAGTGATTCCCAGAGAGACATCTGAGTACCCAGGTAGAAGGAGCCTTATGTGACCCAAGTGGATTTAATGTGGAGATGGATCTGTGCTGGGGCAAGATGGAAGATGGACTCCTGCCTCTCGGACACTTAGAGTCATCATAGAAGACAGCTTGTATGCCCACACACTCCATGAGGATCATGACCGCTCCTCTTGGATCTCAAAGACGTGCTGTTACTGGTACCTCTTAGAAGGTAGTCTCTCGTCTTGGTTTTTTGTTGTTGTTGCTGTTTTGTTTTTGTTTTTGTTTGTTTTTGCTTAGGAGCTACAGAGACAGCTCCCTGATGAACAGCACCTGCTGAAGTGGAAACATAAGGGCTCTTTGGAAAGTTGGATGGACGGTGTTTTGCTGGGGCAAACACGTGAAGGAACGTTTAGCTGAAATGGACACACGTGAAAGACTAAGGCAGACTCCTGAAGGAGTGTTTAGCTGAAGCAGACAAGTGAAAAGATGTTCTGCTAAGGCAAGCATGTGAAAGGACACGTGATGAAGGATTCTTTGCTAACGACACGCGTGTCTTGGTCCATCTTACATTCTGTAGTTGAACTGTATCTGTCAGGACTCCATAGGGAGAGATATACCAAAAAACTTCTGCGGATTCCAGCGGATTGGCGGAATGATGTCAGCTGAGACAGATGCAAGTGCCGAGGCAGGACATGTCTGGGGCACAGCAGAGAACGTTTCCTGGTGTTCCTGTTGGCCCTGGTCCTGCCTGCTGACTTGAGACTGAGACCTGGCTGTTTCCGCTAGGCAGTACCACCGCTGTCGATTCGTGTTTGCTGTCCCGACTCTACCCAACTGAACCGCTGAAGCGTTTGCGAGCCGATGTGACTGAACCAAGGATTTCCAGACCACACAGATGGGAGTTGCTCCAAAATCCATTTCTGAACAGGTCCACTTCCCCCATTCCTTTTCTGTCCCAATACCCCTGGTGGGTGGTGGGCTAGACGGGAGATTAAAGCAATTAAGAACCATCGTTAAAAGTAGGTTTTTGAAAAAAATTGAAGTTACAACATGCTGTTCTTCCACCGGACCCAGATTCGGTTCCCAGGACCCACATCAGGAATCTCACAGCTACCTGTAGTAACTCCAGTTCCAGGGTGTCTGATGCCCTCTTCTGGCCTCCTTGGGAACTGCATGCACATGGTGCGCGCGCGCGCGCGCGCGCGCGCGCACGCGCTCTCTCTCTCTCTCTCTCTCTCTCTCTGTGTGTGTGTGTGTGTGTAAGAAAGACTTAAATCATTAAAATTTTTCTTTTGCTTATACAATCATCACATATAAAAATCAATGTAGGGGCTGGTGAGATGGCTCAGCAGTTAAGAGCACTGACTGCTCTTCTAAAGGTCCTGAGTTCAAATCCCAGCAAACACATGGTGGCTCACAACCATCAGTACAGCTACAGTGTACTGTACTGATAAATAAATAAATAAATAGATAGATAAGTAAATGTAAAATACTGCTAAAATATTGACTCAGCAAATACATAAAATTAAGATTTTTAACTATGTAAAAACTGTGTACATATAAAGAAAAGACTAATGAAAATGAAAGACCTTGCAGGGTTTGTCTTGAGGAAAAGATAATAGATCTTTCTGCTTTTCTATATTTTGCAATTGACACTTGAAACACTTGAAAGGGCCCATACTGAACAAAACTCCAATCTGAAACCTTTCAATGGTCTAAACAGAAAATCTATTTATGTGCATTTGTGAAAATTGCACCTAAGAATGTCATAAAAGTTGACAATGCTGATGCTGAGAAGTTTGAAAATAGGTTATGAGCTGATAATAATAGCATAATAAGAATATTGATACAAGAATATTGATACAAGAATATTGAGATGCATTAGGAATGAGTTCAAGCCTGAGTCACCCAAGAATACATTATAGAGAGTGTATATTAACAACAATTTTCCTGTACAATAAAGACATCTCACAACCTATTTGACACATTTAAAAGCACAACGCAGGGCCTAGAGAGAGAGAGCTCAGCAGTTAAGCGTACTGGTGGCTCTGGCCCAGATTTGGATCCCAGCACCCACATGGTTGGTTACAACTGTAACTAGAGTGCCAGGAGTTCTGATGCCCTCTTTTGGCCTCTGCAGGTACTGCATGCACATGTTGCACAGACATACATGGAGACAAAACATCTCTACACGTGGCGGTGCACGCCTTTAATCCCAGCACTTGGGAGGCAGAGGCAGGCAGATTTCTGAGTTTGAGTCCAGCCTGGTCTACAGAGTGAGTTCCAGGACAGCTGAGGCTACACAGAAAAACTCTGACTCAAAGAAAGAAAGAAAGAAATCTTGAAGGGATATGCTAATGACATAATATACTGCAGTTGTCATTAGTAACTGTATTTGATACACATTTATTTTCTTCCCCCTCCCCTGGTGACAGGCTCTGCCTCTGTGGTCCAGGCCCTCTGGAACTCACCGTGTAGCCTCAGCTGGATTGAAACTCACAGTTCTCATGCCTCAGCTTTCAAGTATCGGGATTACAGACGCAAGCCACCACACCTAGCTTAGAAATAAATGCTTTTTCTACCTCACACTAAGTTCCATGGGAAGGTCTGTCTCTGGGAAGTCTTGAATGTTACCTGAGAAAAGGTTCAGTGGTCAGAAGTACTCGGTAAACTCTAGGAAAGAGTCAACCTGCCCCTCCTTGTGACGTCTCGGAGTGTTGAATAACCCTGTCATGGTCAGTGTCTAAGAGCGGTGTGCAGTATGTAGCCTCTGCTTGAGTCAGGCAGCAGAAGGTCTTCCTCCCACGGAGAGACTCCCGTAGGAGCTCCGTCATAGGCATGCAGAAACTTTTGCCAGCTTGTGATTTTCAGTTTTGAGGTTGTGAAGCAGAGAGCTCCTCTATCTGTTGTAACAAAAGGGGTATTTTATTATTGTGAAGCTCATGCCCAGAACTGAAGGAACCGTTTCAACCAGTCACGTTTCACAGAGGCCAAGCCCGGTTGCCACCCCAGGGCTGCTCCATCCTGGGCCTTCCCTTGAAGGAACCCAGGCACCAAAAGACCAGAAGGGACTTTTTGGCTCCATGGAAGGTTCCAGGCTTGGCTCTCCTTCTTAGGTGGCTTAGGAATAGCATGACATGTAGCCTGTGACTCCCCCTTGAGCCCCCACCCCCATACGCACACCCTTTGCTGGCATGCGAAACGAGCTTAGAAAGGGGAGGAAAATCCCAAGCTACAAACCCTGCATTCCTTTTAAGGGCTGTCTGTGTACACACCTTGGACCTTTGACTCCCTCTCCCTGGGGACCAGGAGATTTGGAGACCTTTGCTAGGGGCAGAGTGGGGGTGCTGTGGCTGTAATGGTTTGTACATGTTCCTACACTGAGTCTCCCATCCTGGGAGTTTGTTCAGCTTTTGCCCTTTTGTGACTTTTTTTTTTTTTTACTTCCAAAATTGAGCTAGTAAGCCCCAAGTCTTGACAAGCTAGTTATTGTAGGACGCAGTGGTCTCCCCTGTGCCCTTATGTCTGGTGTAGCCAGTCGCTGACTTCTCACCAAGCGTAGCATCCATTCCTCCTAACCACAAAATGACAAATATGATTTAAAATTTTCAGACAGCTAATGTTCATATGGGGAGTTCTTACCAAAAATAAGCCAGGTAATTCTGGCTACTGGGAAGGCTGAGGCATGATGATTGCATGTTCAAGGCCAGCCTGGGATACAAAGTGAGTCCAAGGCTAGCCTGGGCAACTTAGTGAGCCCCACCCCCCCATCTCAAAATAAAACATACAGAAGAGCCTGGGGATGTAGCTCAGTGGTAGAATTCTTGCCCAGTGTATATGAGATCCTGGGTTCAACCCCTCTTATTATGAAAATAAAAGTCAAATAATTGCAACAGTTGGAAAAGTCAAGAATGTATCTTCATAGAAGAAACAGTATAAAAGGCTAACACACTATTCTGGGACACATTTTGGGATTGGACCCAGCCTGGCGCAGGGTAGGTGAGTGCTCTCCTCCTGAGCCATGCCCTCAGCCCTGCGCTTTTACGTCTAGGCTCACTTTGAGCTTTCTTAGACCCTCTCTAGCTGGTGTTAGTTAACACGGTAATGATAAAGCTTGAGTTTACTACGTCGTATTCCGGGAAGGGTGCTTAGGCTTTATGAGAGAGACAGAACTGATGGCAAAGAAATCCTGCCTATAGGAACGTGGCTTCCTAACTATGCAATGATGTGCTCTTAAAATACGTGTGGTAGTTTAGAATGCAAGCAATTAGAACTCATACACTGAAGATGAAAGGTAAATTAGGGGAGCCAGTTGTTTTTTTCTTTTTCTTTTTGGAGATAATTGGCTTTTACTGCCAAAGCTAAACATATGCATTGACTATGACTTAGCAATTGTATTCCTAAGTATGCGGTTAACAGGGCATACAGATGCATTCACGGTATCCAGTGCCGTCAGAGGAATGTTTATGCCAGCCAAAATAGCCCAAATCTGGAAATAGACCTAATGCCCATCAACAGTAGAATAAAGAAAGAAATTGTGATGTATTTACACAAAGGTACACTCTATATGGCAGTGAGAGCAAATACTTTATCATATGTACCATGAATGGATTTCATTCACCTACTCATGAATGGAAGAATATAAACTTAAAAGCGGGTGCCGGCCAGGTGGTGCTTGCTCAGGAAGCCCCTGAGCTGAATTTAATCCAGAACTCACTGAAAGGTGGACAGAGAGAATGGATCCCACAAAAATTCTTTTGTCTTCCACATACACACGTGCCTTGGCAAGTACACACTCACCTAAACACCACACATACACATACATATTCACGCACACATGCATGCACACATGCACAATACTAAAAAAATAAACAATAAAACCCACAAATGTTGTACAACCCACTGTATAATGTTCCAATAACAGGGATGAACAGGAATGAGAAGTTAGGCCTCTGAGGGGAGGGAACTGTCATAAGTGGGAGACGGTCCAAAGCAGGTTTTGGGGTGCTGGAAATGCTCTCTTCTCCATCGGTGCTGGCTAGGAAGCATTTAGTGTATAGCCAGCTGGGGGCTTTATCTGTAGACCTGGCATGTGTCCATTTATGCTCTGCTTCAGTTGAAAGCCTGTAAAAGCGACATTGGAGAAACATTTTAATGACATGGGAAGACAAGCTGTCATGTTATAGAAAGCGGGCTGATATGGACACAGACTGCATGGACAGAATGCCTGCCTGCAGTTTTTGCTGTAAGGGAGCCTCATAGGCATATGCATAATGTATTTATGTATAACATCTTTATGCATAGCATAGTTATGTATAACATCCATATTCATAATGTCTTTAGGATAATGTATAAGTCAGTGATAAAAGTAACTGATTTGGGGGTGAGACATGGAGAGTTTCTACTTGATTTCTTTCTTTCTTTCTTTCTTTCTTTCTTTCTTTCTTTCTTTCTTTCTTTCTTTCTTTCTTTTTTTGTATCTCATGAGGTCTTAACTGTATATCTATGCTCTCAACTTGATGCATAGATAAATAAATTTGATTACAAAACAATTTATTTTGTGAAAATAAAGGAGCGGTGGTGTTAATATCAAATGGTGTAAATCTCCAGGCAATGAGAGAATGTTGAGTTTCACTTCCTTTTTGTAAGCCATCTGTATTTTTGCTGGCTTCTATTGTGATTTTTCTTTCTAGGGCTTGGGACCCAGGGCATTTAAAAACAAAACAAAACAAAAACAAAAAACCCCAAACAATCCATATATGGCTGAACTTCTTTTGTGAATAAGAAAAGTCACAGTTTATTTGTAATTCAGTTTCAAAAATCAGTGATATCGAGGCGAAATTTGCCACAGTGCAAAATGAGGGAATTGAAAGCTAATAGTTGAAAGTCATATCTTACAAGGGCATGCACACACCAGCGGCGGTCACTCAGTCAGGATGTGGAAGAGTTCCATTTCCGGAAAGTCCTCACATCTCTTTGCAGACAGCTTTCCAGGCTTCTTGGGCAACAGCAGGTCACCTGAGCTTTGCTATTCTAGTTTAATGTCACCAGCTTTAGAAATTCTCAGAAATGGGAATTATGGGGTATGTATTCATCAATTGAGAGCATATATATATATATATATATATATATATATATTTCAGAGCTCATGAGATATGAAAGACTTCATGCACTCAAAACGATGTTTTAGAGATTTATGTTTTGGTACCAAAACATAAATAATAACATCTTTAATAAATAATGCGTGTCTGTGTCTGTGTTGTGAACGGAGATTAAGGTCTCAAGCTCTCCGCTTTCTGATGAGCAGATTGAAAGCATCCCAGCCCTGAGCAGCCTCTGGAGCCAGGCGGGTTCTCTGGCAGCTGGAGGACCCGCGTTTCCCCCTCCGCTGGCTGGCGGCGGTTCCTGTCTCAGGTGAGAGCCACCCTGCTCGCTGCCATTGTTCTGAGAGTGACAGCCTCCAGGGCAAAAGCAGAGCTGTCAACCTGAGGGCTGTCAACTGCACACAAGAATTCCTTTCTTTGGCAGGCTGGGTGGTCTCTGCGGCTGCAGCGGCAAACCTGCACAAAAGGTTTGGAAAGGCGTCGTACTCCTGCAGGGAAACGCCGCTGCCACCCAGGTCTCTGAGAGGACTCCTTTGTGAGATCGGGGATGAGCCCGTGCGCCCTTCCCTGGACCCGGATCAAATCACCACGCAGCCCAGGCAAGGGCATGCAGAAGTCAGCTAGGGCCTCGCTCCTCCCCGACCTCCGCACCCGGATGCTGTCCCGCATTCATTTCTATCACCAGATCGTTGGTGATAGACAGCAGGAAGGTTTCCTTAGAGGTAGCCTGGCCGCACCATCTCGGTCTCCAAGAAAGGAAGATTTCAGACACAGACTGTCATTATCCAGGTCAAACAGCCCCCAAATTCCATCCAGGACAAGAAGCCGAGTTCAGAGCTTTCCTCGTTGACGGTGCTATTTGAACCACCCCCGATCTGCCTGTGTTAGGTGATGGCTCCCGAGTGTAGTGCAAAGTGTAATTCAATTTATAAACTTCCCAACCAACTAGGCATGCGTTCACAAGGTGGGTCTCGTTTGGTTTAGTTTGGTGCCCTCTACTGGCTATGGCTGACAACAACCATTGGACCTACTGCTGGGACCTTGAACAAACCTGTGGGTAATTTCATCCCCATTTTATAGGTGAAGAAATGAAGGCTCATGGAGAAGACATAACTTGTCTAACTCACTGAGCTTGGTTAAAACTCAGCGTTTAATGGGATTCCATGCACCCTGCACTTAACCTTTAAGGATCTATACATGGCTCAGCTATCATTATGTGTATCTGGGAAGTCTGCTGCTGCAACGGTGAGATGTTCAGGCCTCAACGTCAGCCAAGCCCGTGCCCAGGGCTCAGCTGCTGAGGGTGGTGAGCAGGGCTAAGAGGACCCTGGTGGAGACGCTGGGAAAGGACTACACGGTGGTACACGTTTCCTATCTTTGGTGTCAACCATTAGAGACTGAAGGTTTCACTTAGGACCCTGGGTTTTTAGCTCCTCTTTAACAAAGTGCAGGCCCTGGCCTCTTTGGGCCTGCTCCAGCCTGTCACTGCTGCCTGCCTCCCTCTTTATTCTCCTCTTAGACTCAGGGTGACTGGCAGGTACCGTTTCACCTTGAGCATATGCTATTTTTCTTTTTATGAAACAAAAACAATAGCCAGGCCTGGTGGCACACACCTGTAATCCTAGCTACTTGGGAGGGCGGGGCAGGAGGACAGCAAGTTCAAAGCCAGTCTAAGCAACTTAGCGAGATCTTGTCTCAAAGCAAAATGTTCTGAAAGGGAGTGGGGGCTAGCGATGGAGCTCGCAGGAGATGCGCCAACCAGCACGCCTGAAGCAGAAACCACACAGCATCAACAAAGCCAAATTCACGTTTTAAAATCAGGTATTTATCAAAGAGAGAGCCCAAGAGCCATGTGGTTTAAGAAAAATAGGACATTTCATTAAACACTAAGTCCGGAGGGCTGGTAAACATGCATGGTGTGCAAACTGGCAACCTGAGTTTGATCCCTAGGACCTCTGGTGGAAAACCAGTTTCCCAAAATTGTACTGACTCTCACACATGTGTGTGCACACACAGTAATAATAATAATAATAATAATAATAATAATAATATACAAATAAAGCTGTAAGAACTGCAGTGTTATATAGCAGTCCCATCAGGTATTTAGAGTAAGTGCCTAGTATTCTGACCATGAATAAATATATGGATTGTATGCACATTAATTGATTTAGTCACTCCACAATGTACAGGGTCTTGCTATGTCACCCAAGCTATCTGGAACTCATGGTAATCCTCCTACTTCAGCCGTCCAAGTGCTGGGATTACAGTGTTAGTCATTGTGCTGAGTTAGAAATTTGTTTAAAATAAAAAATGTGAAGGGAGGGCTGGGGCTATGACTGTTTGTAGATTGTATGTCACAAATGCCTAAAGCCCTACATTTGAGTCTTAGCACCACATAAATCAGACATGGTGACACACGACTATAATCCTAGCACTTGGGAGGTTGACGTAGGAGAATCTGAAGTTCGAGGCTATCCTTGGCTACAGATTAAGTCTGAAGCCAGCCTGGGATACAGAACAAGAAAAAACAAAAACAAAACAGAACACAAGTCTGTCTGAGGAAGAGAAGAATTTCTAAATGATTGAAAAATAAATGCCCAACCCCCCTAAGCTGTCTGCTGTGGTTTGAATCTAAAATGTCTCAGGTGGACGCAGTCAACACTTCATCCCCAGACGGAGGGACCTTGACAAGGCAGGGCCCGGCAGAAGGAAGCATGCCACCAGGGCTGTGCCTTTGAAAGTATGTGAGGTCGGAGCGAGCTGCCCCACACTCTACTGTGCCGTCCCCGCCATGATGGGCTGCAGCTTTCCACACTGGGAGCCAAAGAAGTAATCCCAAGGCCTCACACTGTCTGTAGCAGGAGACAGAAAGTCTAGCGCAGGTTCCTGCCAGCTTGAGCCAAGCTCCCTGCCTAAGAGTCTAGCGGAGCTCCGATGTCTTCTTGTCCTTGTGGCTCAGACCCCCACCCTACTGCCACTTCTGTCTCTAAGATCTGAGAATCGTGGCAGCTGGAGGCAACTCTGTGGTCATGGCCGGGAATCTGGGAGCTCACACTGCCTGTGGCCATGAGGGCCAAGCAGAGGCAGGAACTATATCTGGATTTTATGCTTTATTCAGAGAACAGATAATTCCTGAAAGTAGCAGATTAACATCTTAGATTTTATTGCGTCGACTCGCTTATTTGTGCACGATAAGCCACGGCACATGTGTCTTTCCTCTACCACATGGCTCGTGAGGATTGAATTCAGATCGTCAGGCTTGGCAGCAAGTGCCTTTACCTGCTGAGCCGTCTCCTCGGTCTCAGATTACCAACTCTAAAAGCAAGCAAGCCAGCAAACAAACAAACAGACAAACCCCTGCCTTCCATCTCATCTCCACCCAGAAAGCTTTATAGGGAATGAGGGAAGGGGTGGGAAGAAAGGCTGTCCGTCATTCTAAAGCTCTGTCCTACCCCTCTGGATTCGCACTCCGGAGGCAAAGTTATCCTTCGTATCCCTTGCATGCTTTCGATGCAATTTCATTCTATGGATGTCTGGGCTCGGACACTTCCTGAAACATTGAGTTTAGTTAGTATCTGGCAGTGTGAACTTGGGAGCTTCTTCAGGGGCATCTGGGTTGGTAGGAAGAGGTGTGGACTCCAAACAAGCAAAGCACTAACAGAGTGTTTACACTAAAGTATTAATAACTACACGCCGAGACTTCTCTGCCACGTGGAGTACGAATGTGTCCTTCTAATATGGAATATGAAAGTGTCCCTATTTGTCCCTCCTGTCCTGTATCCCTGGGTCTGGTAGCTATTGAAGTGAGATGAATGTTTAAATAAATAAGAACAAAACGACCCCCAGCCCACACCTGTCTGTGCCTTTGCTCCGTGGAGGTCCCACAAAGATGTCACACCCAAAGCAGCAATCCTTTGGATTGGCTCTTCCAGACTTTCTTGGTGGATAAGGGTTCCTTGGCTCTCTCCTCAGCACACTGGCCACACAAATGGCTTTCTCATTCCCTAAGGGGATTCTCTGGAACTCCTGCAGACTCCATACATATTCTCACCAGTGGCTTTGGAAAGCACGGCCGTTCTTTAGAATGTTAGACACAGAGTCTCCTCCATGCCTAGGTCTGGATCCAACAGAGACAGCGTGTGCCGGTACCTGGATGCTCACAGCAGGAGTTCCATCAGGCAGGGGATGAGTGGATAAATGGACCGTGTATCCACCCAATGGGATGTTGTCAATGAAAAAAAAAAGGAGTGTTGATAGAAACTACAGCGTTGATGAATCTTTATGCTAACGTGGATTGAAACTTCAGACTAAGTGAAAGACGACAGGCACAAAAGGCCATGCAGCCTGTTTACAGGTAGTATCCAGAGGAGGCAAATCTATTGAGGACAGAAGAGACTGATGCTTACACAGGGACAAGGAGATTTGAGACAGTGTGTGGGGAGGGAGGTGACCATTAATGGTTATGGGGTTTGTTTCTAGGCTGACAAGAAAGAATGTTCTAGAATGGACTGTGGTGACATTTGTATAACCTGTGCCATATTGAACATAGCATGAACATATCCTTTTAGATAAGAGTAACAGGTGGTCAGTGTGACCAGATCAGATTAGACCTGAAGCTCCCAGAGAGGAACATCATGACCAATTCATTGCTGTGTGCAGGGTCCTTAGCCCAGGAGCTCTCAATGACGTAAAAACCTGCTCACAGATGTTCTTCTGTTGTGAGTGTGTGCCAGTGATGGTCAAGGTGACCATATTTAAGGGTAAAACCTCAGGGGATCAGAGGAAAAACAGCCCAGTCATGCACATAGAGAGGTGGTGCTGGCAGGGCCTCTGACGGGTTTCTCACCCCCATCTTCCTGGATTCCCTTCTTCAAAGTCTACTCTCCTTCAGTTCCACTGAATGCTCTCCGTCCTTTGTGCAGCTTCCTTGTTAGGTCAGGATCTGTCAGTCTGGGAGGTGAAGGATGTGTAATGTGGGAAGGTGGATACAGTCGTTGTTTCCCTGAGTTGGGATAGTGAGAGGCAAAGACATGGCCCCTGGTTTGTTGTCTTTGCCCTTTTTCCTTTTGTCCCCCCCACCAAGTGACTCATGTGTTTTGCTCTGGGCAAACCTGTAGCCTTTGTCACCCAGTGGAGTGTACAGAAGAGGGTGCGCACTCTTCCTTTCTGAGGAGGGAGTCTGCTTTGAGCTGAGGCGCCAGCTCACAGTTCAGACCTGGTTACCTGAAACTCTATCACAAAAAGTCCCTGTGCCAAAGGAGAGGGAGTTACCTGGAAAGGGAGACCAACAAGTTGCCAAGAGTTTCCAAACTCTGGGGCGCAGGAAGCATCCGGGCGGCACCCTGCAACCTGTCAGATTCGGTGCACGGGTCACTCTCAGAGGTTATTTTAGGGGGAATATTGTTACCTCATTCCCTCAGCCACCAAACCAGAAATGCACAGACTGTGGTGGTCATCACAGGTGCTGCCACTTAAGGTTTGGTGCCTTCGGGGGTGGAGTGGGGTAGGGTGGGGTGGAGGTGGGGTTCTTTATATAATTCTGGGGCTCAGATTCCCCGCTCTGGCCAGAAAATGCATCCACAAAGTTGCACAATCATTAACAGTGTCTAGTTCTAGAATTTTCATCACCTACAGAGTAGAGGCTCCTCACAGTTACTCCTTACTGTTGTACTCTGGGAAACTCTAATTGGCTTTCTATTGTGGTGGGCTTGCTTATTCTGTGAGTTTCACATAAATACATTCATTTGTGAATGGCTTTTTTCTCTTAAAGTGACATTTTCAAAGGTCAGTCGTCTTGAAGCACGGGTCAGAGCTTCATTTTTTTCATGGCTATATAAAGATAGTTCTTTTTTTTTTTTTTTTTTTTTTTTTTTTTAGTTTTTTGGATTTGTTTTTTGTCGAGACAGGGTTTCTCTGTATAGTCCTGGCTGTCCTGGAACTCACTCTGTAGACCAGGCTGGCCTCGAACTCAGAAATCCACCTGCCTCTGCCTCCCAGAGTGCTGGGATTACAGGCGTGCGCCACCACCGCCCGGCCAGTATGGTAATACTATGCTTCGTTCAGTCACTCAAAAATTGATGGACATTTGGATAGTTTCCAGCTTTTGGTTTTGGGGAGCAGTGGTGCTATGAACATGCCCCCGACACACCAGTCCAAAACATGGGGAGTAACAATGTGCATTTCTTTTCCAAAACCATCTTGCTGCACAGGAGGGGTCACTGTCACATAGCATTCCCCCACTGGATGAAGGGTTTTTCTGAAACCAGGGGTTTCATTTGTGTATAGAATGGCCAGTCTGTTGTCATGGGGCTGCCTCATTGTCCATGTGTTTGCGGCTTTGGCTCTTTACCAATACCCCCCCCCTTCCCCCAAGCTGGGTTTGGAGTTCACACTGCATCCTACCATTGCTTCCCGTTTTCTCATGCTTTTTAGCTGTCACACGGGCATTCTATCCCGATACTCTTTTCCGTGCTCTCTTTACTTTTGGAGACAGGGTCACAAGTAGCTGAGGCTGGTTTGGAATATACTGTGTAGATAATGATGACCTTAAAGTGCTAATTCTCCAGCATCGCTTAATCTGGATTGTATGTCAACAAATGCACTACCACCTCTTCCGCCACTACTCCTTGGCTGCGCAGGCGCACAGCCTCGCCCATCATGGTCCTTTCCGCCAATACTCCTGGACTGCACATGCGTAGTTCTTCTCTCTGCTTGATGGTGGAGTAGTGCCAGGTACTCGTCGCTCCGCTGGTCGTGATACGCGTGCCCTTCGTACGGAGTGTGTTGACAATGGCGACGGCGGAGGAGAAGCGGATGTCATCTGAGCCCACAGCCGCGGAGGAACCCGCGGAGCTGCCGGCCGCCGTACGTGCGAGCGTGGAGCGGAAGCGGCAGCGGGCGCTGATGCTGCGCCAGGCTCGGCTGGCTGCGCGGCCGTACCCCGCGGCGGCGGTCACCGGAGGTGGGGGTCCCCCACGGGCGCGCGCAGGGCCTCCCTCCCGCGGGTTTGTGACCGCATCCCGGGCCTTTCCTGTCGTGCCCTTTGCCTGGCACATCTATGGTGCAGAGCTTTCAGTCTCGCAGCCATTAAGCAAGCCTGCACAGTCACCCAGTTCAGCAGCCAGCAGAACTGACCCCGACCCAGTCTTTTACATGGGTCGCGCCTTCCAGAGCGCAAAGTAGAGTAACAGTCTCAGAGCGACTTTACACTTTGGAGTAACTCGATTGTATTCTTATGGACACCTTGGAAAATGGAAAGGGCAGGGCTTGGTAACCCTGATTTACTGAGTGACATGTTACCCTGGGTTCATTTTGGCTATATTCGGCATCTTAGGGTAGCCCCTGCCTTGCTGTTTTCCGGTTTCAATGTCCAAAGTCCGTTGTGCTTTCGTCTGCTGGCATTGCTCTTGGGAGTAATTCACGCGAGTTATTTCTACAAAAGTAATTTGCTTTTTTATCCCTCTCTTTCACAACTCCAATATATATATTAAGCAATATATATATATATATATATATATATATATATATATATATATATATATATATATATATATATATATTCATGTGAAGTTCTTGTTCTGGCAGTATGTATAAATGATAATGTGTATGTTTTATGGCAGTTTGTACTTTTAGACTTGCCATTGAATTTGATTTGTTGCTCCTGACCAGCAGAACTGGCTTGGAACTAACTAATCTAGATTTGAATCTTTCAAAATCATTGGAAAGCCCTTATATACCATATTGTAATGTAAAAAGTAATTTCCATTATCTTTGTTGGCTATAGTGCAGATCTTGTAAGTTCGCATTGCACCCTCTGTTTCTCAGTATCCATATGCAGATGGACACTGTTGGAAAAATGTCTTACCAATGCCCTCCTGCCTGCTGGGAACATCTAGAGTCATGAGACTTTCTACAGCTTCAGACAGCCTGGCAAGTGCAGAGACAGTGTAGTTCGGGTCCACAGGAGGAGTCCAGAACACTAGGGAAACTAGAAGTGGCAGAGGGAGGGCCTGATGCTGGGCCTGTAACCAGAGTTGCAGGGGAGGCTGGGACAGGAGGATCTTGAGTTCAAGAACTGCCTGGGTTAGAGTTCTACGTCAGCCAGAGCAAGTTAGGGAGCCCTCGACTCTAACAACTAGAAAGAGAGCTGTGGGTGTTGCCCAGTGGTCTAGTGCTCGCCTGCTGTGCTCAAGACCCTGGGCTGGAGAACAGAAGGCAGCCTGAGCAGAGGCAAGGCTGGTCAGTCCACCTGAGGAGTTAGTTTTGTTGCCCTTGGAAGCCAGCGAGTTTGGTATCTTGTTTGAAGGCCCAATCCCTCATTTCCCTCACCACCCTGGGGAGAACGGGCTTTCTCCTTCAGAGGTTTATACCCTGGTGTGAGTTTTAACTCTTTGGCTTTGGCAGTTTTCCCTTCAGTTTGCTCTTTGCTGTCACAGGGAATCACTTCCGTTCCTTGCTTCTGCTGCTAGATCCTCGAGGCGCTTCTTAAAGACACTTTCCAGCTAGGCTTACCCTGTTTGCTCACTTTCAGTTCTGGTTATTCTAATCCTCTTAAAGTATTTTTTTTTTTTTTGACAAGTGTCTACTATAGAATCCTCGGAGTAAATAGCAGTTATCTCCACTATCCTTTCTGCCAGAGGCTGGCATCCCCTGTCTTCCCAAGCCTTGTGTAGAAAGGACTTAACAGAGCAGGGCTGGGACCGTCTTCAGGAAGGCTTACAGCTTTCTTTTGGCTGCTATCTAGAAACTTGGGATTCGGTGTGTTTCTACTATTCCAGACCTGGTGGGTTACTGTAGCTATATAGTAAGGAGAATGTGATGTGTGCCTTATACCTGGGTAGCTCTCTGGAAGCCGGGCATTTGGGGCTGGAGGATGGGAAGGACTCCCATATTGCCTGGTGTGTCACTTGACTTTTTATTTGTATTTAAAATCCTTCGCAAATGATTAGTGAATGTGAGTGAGCTATGTTCCCAAGTTGTGTGCATTGCTGTAGAAGATTAACTTCAGCTAGGGAAGCTGTTTGGAACACTGATTTTTAGCCAGTCAGTCAAAGTCCCTGGTCTGCAGTTAGCAGCTGAAGTTGGGCAGCCAGGAACTGAACCCCAAAATCTGTGGGCTCTGACTCCAGGCAGATAGAAGTCGAGGGCACCTGGCGGAATTCACTGGAGAAATGCTAGGGGTGTAGGGTGTTTGTTGAGTGGTTTGTCCTGTCTGTAATGGGAGCTAAACCTCTGGTGTGCTGGGAGCTCTGGGGTTTGGATTGGTTGCAGCCGTAGGAGTGATCTTCGAAGGCTCTGTCTCTTAATGTACAGACAAGTGCGTTCCACCAGGCGCATCCCAGGGTTCTGCGCTGTCTTTGGTTTTTGTTGTGTCTTGTCGTCAGTGTGGCAGCCTTGGGAGGTTGTTCTTTGACCGTATGGCAGGTTCTTGTGTCTGTGTGCATACGTCACCTGTGTCTGTTGTGTCTGTTTGCTCTCGTCACCTGTGAGGAAGTGGCGCTTTACTTCTTTCTAAGGCTTTGCTAGTGTGTGTTTTATTTATTTGTTTTTGTTAGTTTTGTTTTCTTGCCCTGCTGCACCAGCTGGGACCTTCGTGACAGTTTGGATGAAGTGGTGACCTTGAATGACACTGCTACCCTTCTCCTGTTTCCCCACAGGGGAATCTATGGGGATTCAGCCTGGTTCAGCTGCTGACTCCTTTATCTGCTTTCTGCAGGTGTGGCCAGTGTAAAAGCAGCTCCCAAAACGATTGACACCAAAGGTGGCTTCATTTTAGAAGAGGAAGAAGAGAAACACGAGATTGGGAATGTTGTTCATGAGCCAGGTAAAGCATTTAAGGGTTTCCACAAAAGAAGTATGGACGTTGGTAATTTGGAACAACGTGAAGAATTCTTTGCTCTTTGATCAATAAGAAGAACCAGGGAGGAGAGGAGGGGCTGGAAGGAGTGAGGGAGGGGAAACTAATCAGGACATATTGTATGAAAAAAGCCTCTCTTTCCAAGAAAAGGGGAAAAACATATATAGGTATACATACATACATACATGTATATTAATTTATTGTTTATCAGTTTACAGTAATAACTATTATGTATGCCCCCTTTTCATGGCAGAGCAAGTATGCTTACACATGCAAGTTCTTGGACATATGATAATATGAAGTTTAATATTAGGAAGCACTACAAAACAGTTTTAGGCAGATACACAATTTCAAACTCTCGTCAGTAATACAGGAGAGGGCTGACGTCTCCACGTTCTGGCAACAGTTTTCTTATCCACCTTTCTGGTCTTCTTATCCTGAGGTGAGTCGTAGCATGCTCCAGAGTTGAACTGCATCTACTAGATACTAATGATGTTGAATGTTCTATTGAGTATTTGTTGCCCATTTTAAATTTTAGAGCAGTAGTTATTAAAACCTTTCATATAATTTTAAATTAAACCATGTAATGGTGATACAAAACTGAATAAATACTAGGTACAGATTTCTGTTAGTTTCAGTATGTAAATGGTTTGATACTCATTTTCTCTTAGCTGAGGATATCTTTGCATTGGCCTGATGATGTATCTTTGAAGAGGATTATTTTGTTTTAATTTTAGCGATGGCCAATTGAAATGCCTTCCTTTTGTAAGAAAAAAAAGAGAATATATGGTTTTTGATATGTACAGTTTTTCTCTCATTCTCTGAATGTATATCTCTTCTGAGCTTGTTAACATATAGTTTGATTTTTGTTTTTCCAGACGGGTTTCTCTGTATAACCCTGAGTGTCCTGAAGCTAGCTGTGTAGACCAGGCTGGCCTTGAATTCACAGTGACCCACCTGCTTTTGCCTCCCAAGCCCTGGGATTAAAGGCATGTGCCACCAGTCCTGGCTGTTCACATGCAGTTTTATTTATTTATTTTTTTAAAGGATTTATTTATTTATTTATTTTTGTGTATATGAATGAATACACTATAGCTGTCTTCAGATAGACACCAGAAGAGGGCATCAGATCCCATTACAGGTGGTTGTGAGACACCATTGATTGCTGGGAATTGAACTCAGGACCTCTGGAAGAGCAGTCAGTTCTCTTAACCGCTGAGCCATCTCTCCAGCCCCCACATATAGTTTTAAATGATGCACTTCATGATGAAATTCCTGAGGGCTTTATTTTTTCAGGTACTTCTGTATTTGTTATTGATACAACATTGCATTTATTAAGTATACTCATTAAGGACAACAGGAAGTCACACACCCAGGCCCGTGGAGATGATTCCTTGGTTTGTGCACGTGGGGTGGACAGACATTGGCTGCTGTGTCACAGGCAGGAGCTGAGATACCAATGGACAGAGCAGTCTCAATTACAGTACTGTCATGAGCTGGGCATGGTGTTACTTGGGAGATGAAAGCAGGAAGATTGCTTGAATTTAGGAGTTTCAGACTAGATTGGTAAGGTCTGGTGCATGTGTCTTTAATCCCAGCAGGTGGTATACATAGTGAGTTCTAAACCAACCAGAGCAACAAAGCGAGACTGTGTCTCAAAGAAAGAAGGAAAACAGACAGACAGACAGATAGACAGACAGCCGGACCAGGCTAGTAAAATATAGTAGAGCCCTGTTCAAATTTCATTTTTGTTGTAGCAATAAGCATCCTGGCACGAGAGGGAGGAAAGGGTTCATTTGGTGTAGAATCCCAGATTGCAGTCAGCCGATGAGGCAGGAACTTGAGCAGCCAATCACGACACACCCGGGTGAAGAGCTGAGAGAAGCAAACTCACCCACGCTTGGTGGGCACTCCGCTGGCCCTCTCTGCCCTTACACAGTCCGGTCTCCCAGCCTGGGCACAGTGCTGCCCACAGACAGGCCCACAGGCCAGCCTGATCTTGACAGTTTCTCAGTCCAGGCCCTTGTTAAAAACTTACCACAAAACCTATCTTAAAAAAGAGAAAAGAAAAGAAAAGAAAAAGTAACTAAAAATTAAAAATTAAAAAAAGTCAGGAAGAAAAAGAAATGATCTTTATAGTCCAAAATGAGAGGCCAGTCTCCATGAAATAAAACTCAGAACATGCTTTTCTTTAGGACTGGAATAGATAGAGGACTGTGGATCTGCCACATGGAGTTAACATGTCAGTACATGACTTATACATACATGTTCTCTCAGCTGATGTGCTCACACAGTGGAAAAGATGAAGGTTTGTGTGAAATCTGAAAGTGTCGGAGCTGGAGAAACCCAGTGTAGCCTTTAGCTGTGGTATAAGAAGCCTGACTAGCACGCTGATCAACAGCACCTCTGGTCTGTCCAGATGCTGAGGTGTAAAGGGGTAACATGTTTATGTTCATATTGGACGTCAAGGGGGTATAGAGGCAGGCATGTAGTCTCCAAAACAGTTGCCTTGAACTTGATATAGGAGAGATAGTTGTCAAAACTGTCTGGGTTAACTGAAGAGTCCTCCCAGTCGCATGCAAGTACAGAAGTGTCCTCTTGGTCTAGAGAGCACACACCTATGGGGATCCTTTGGGGAGTAGAGTTTGAGACTTAAGTGGCAGATCCAGAGAGGGAAGAGTCAGTCCTGTGTAATAGTGGTGTGCCTGTGTGTGTTTACCTCTAGACACTTCTGGAATGCTGTTGCATAGATTGTGTGGGCCTCCAGGGGCCTCTGACTGGCTTCAAAACTACACTGACTGCTGCCTCCTCCTGTGAAGCCCCAGCGGGGCTCATGGGAAGACTTGAGGGAGGAGGAGAGGAAAGAAAAGCAAGGCCACCTCACTGTAGTGCTGTGACCTTTGTGTCCCTGTGATTTTGTGGCTATGAAGATGGTGTCAGTTATATTTTTCATTGCAGTGACTCACACCTGAGGGGAACAACAACATGAGGAAAGTTGTCTTGGCCACAGTTCAGACGGTGCCAGCCAGGAGGCAGAGAAACTCTTCAGAAGGGCAGCTGCGCTGTGGCCCTCATGGCCTGCACCCTAGGGTCCTGCTTCCTCCATGTAGATTCTGCCTCCTAAAGGCTCTGTAACCTCCTCAAACAGTGTCTCTACCCAAGGATTAAGTGTCCAACATGTGAGCCCGTGGAGACACTCGAGCCATAACAAGACTGCCTGTGACTGATTTAGAGCCCTGACTCTACAAAGGCTCTGCTTTAACTGAATAGGGCATTGAATATTGGTTGAGAGTCTGCCTCACTACCTCAGTTAAAGCATGCTTAGGGCCATGCTTAGGGCGTAGTTATGGAGAGAATAGAGTGTTTGGTTCCTGTGCTGTCGTGAAAAGATTCGCATCATTAGTTCAGGTTCCTGTTGGTGAAGGGGCTGGCTCTAGTTGAATCTGAAGAAACCAGGCCTACATTTTCTTTCTTTTAAAGTATTGTTTTTTTTTAAAAATTTACTTATTTATTTTATGTATATGAGTATGTTGTTGCTATCTTCAGACACACCAGAAGAGGGCATCAGATCTCTTTATGGATGGTTGTGAGCTATCTTGTGGTTGCTGGGAATTGAACTCAGGACCTCTGGATGAGCAGTCAGTGTTCTTAACTGCTGAGCCATCTCTCCAGCCCTAACATGCAGAATTTTAAAATTACTTTCTTTTGGCTTTGGTTTTATTCTTGTAAACAGCCTAAGTAAGAACCCTTGTCTTATCTTTTATAGAGATGTGAACAACCCTTGTCCATATCAGCTATAGAGTAAAATGCTGTATTCCCAGGATCAAGAGTTACATCTTGACCAATCCTGTTCTGTTGCTGACTGTACTATCCTATCACGGACTAGAAGCTCTGGTCATGTCAGTAATGTTAGGGTTCTGCAAGTACAGGTTGTACCTGCCGTGGAAGGGCCTCCGTCCTTCCTGCCCGTGGAACAAAGGAACCAGGAGGTCCTGGGTAGTGGGTGACAGCTGCTGTCGCTGAGGGTGATATTCCTGGGACATGCTGTCTGGAACTTGGTGACCTGTTAGGGCACATGGCCACAGACAATATGTAAGTGTTCTGAATTGATGTGGAGGCTTGCTGCAGTGACTTAGGAGGGACACACTACAGTAATAAAGAATAGCAAGGAATTGTTTAAAAAATCGTCATTAAAAAACAGACCTCAGTAAATGGATAAGGAAAATGGAAGTGGAGTGGTCAGTGTGAACAGGAGGAAAGAGATGGGGATCTAGTGTGAACAGGAGGATGGAGATGGGGATCTCTAGTGTGAACAGGAGGATGGAGATGGGGATCTCTAGTGTGAACAAGAGGATGGAGATGGGGATCTCTAGTGTGAACAGGAGGATGGAGATGGGGATCTCTAGTGTGAACAGGAGGATGGAGATGGGGATCTCTAGTGTGAACAGGAGGATGGAGATGGGGATCTCTAGTGTGAACAGGAGGATGGAGATGGGGATCTCTAGTGTGAACAAGAGGATGGAGATGGGGATCTCTAGTGTGAACAGGAGGATGGAGATGGGGATCTCTAGTGTGAATAGGAGGAGAGATGGGGATCTCAAGTGTGAACAGGAGGAGAAATGGGAATCTCTAATGTGATCAGGAGGAAAGAAATGGGGATCTCTAGTGTGAACAGGAGGATGGAGATGGGATCTCTTGTGTGAACAGGAGGAAAGAGATAGACTCTGTAGTGTGAAGAGGATGATAGAGATGGGGATCTCTAGTGTGAACAGGAGGATAGAGATGGGAAATCTCATTTCAGGGCTGTTGAATAACAATGTGATATAGCCATCTAATGGCACTTCTGATCAGTTTCTCTTCATCCTAGTATATATTTTGAAGATATCAACAGCCTTGTTCTAAAATATTTTGTTCTCTTTTTTTTTTATAGCTATGCCCTGTTTCATGAAGAACGATTTCTTTTAAGAGCTTAGAGATTAGTGGAGTTAAGGGGTGGTGGGATCTTGACAGACCATGCTTTTGAGTTAGCTAAGGAAGGCAGTGTCTGAAGTGTGTTTCCTACTGGGGCAGTGTCTGAAGTGTGTTTCCTACTGGGGCAGTGTCTGAAGTGTATTTCCTACTGGGGCTGGGCAGAAGCCGGCATCCTAAGGACTTTCTGGTGGGGCTTACACTTGCCCGAAGACCATTAGAGGATTAAAGGTCCTTAGCTAGGCATTGAAATCTTTAAGAGAATCCAGCTTCACCTTGCCAGGGGCAGTTCTGTGTTCAGTGTTAAGGGGCGCAAGGCTCAATGATTCTCCCTTAAGAAGTTTATAATCCAGAGGTGACACAATAAAGCAGAGGCGTTTGCTTTGTTGACATGGTGGAATGAAAGAAAAATGCTGTCCCCATCTGAGTGAATTTTTCTATTGACTCTCCTAACATTGCCTTGTTCTCTGTATTGCTTTAACTGCTTAATGTGTTGATGGCTTCTCTCTGTAAGTAGATTCCCTCCTCCACAGTCCTGGGGCTAGTCTTCTTTGTACTTTCAACAGTACCATAATTGGCAGAACAGAAGCCCCCAAAGATGTCCATATTCTAATTGTCTTGGAGCCTATATGTATATTACTTTACCTAGAGGAGACTTTGCAGACAGGATTAAAGTTAAAGACCTTGAAACGGGCAGGTCACTATAATCCCAGTGAGCCCAGTGTCATCCTGAGGAGCTGGGCTTGCAGAGAAAGCCAGTGAAGGCATGTGGAAAACTGTTCCTGGCCCTGAAGGTGGGAGTCGAGGGAGGAGTGTAGGCAGCCTCTAGGAATTTGAAACGTCCCCTGGAATGATCACAGCCCTGCAGACTGCTTGAATTTGCCATACTGGATCTCACTGGTGAGATGACAGATATAAGGCCAGCATTGGTTACCTGATGTGGCCACTGAGATGAAGCTTAGACCAGGCTGGGATAGAGAGGACTTGGCAAGACTGAGGCAGAGACAACTTTACTTCAAACAATCAAGACTTTTTCTTTAAGATTTATTTATTTATGTTATATGTATGAGTTCACTGTAGTTATCTTCAGACACACCAGAAGAGAGTGTCAGATCACATTGCAGATGGTTGTGAGCCACCATGTGGTTGCTGGGAATTGAACTCAGGACCTTTGGAAGAGCAGTCAGTGCTCTTAACCACTGAGCCATCTCTGCAGCCCTAAATCAATCAAGACTTTTTTTTTTAATACCTTTATCAGAAATATAATGGAAGTTTCCAGGATACAGTGATGTCTGCAAGCTGTACAGGAGTGTGATGGCTGTTCCCAGTTGTGAACTTGACTATATCTGGAATGAACTACAATCCAGATATGGAGAGCTCACCTGTGATCCAGATCTTGAGGCTGGAAGACACAGTCTTTTGATCTGGATTTTTTTTAAATTTATTTTTGTTATTTGCATTAGTGTTTTGCATGCATGTAGGTCTGTGTGAGAGCGTCAGGTCTTGGAGTTATGGACAATTGTGAGCTGATATGTTGATGCTGGGAACTGGACTCCAGTCGTCTGAGAGAGCAGTCACTTCTCTTACCCGCTGAGCCGTTCAGCACCTGATCTCTATCTTAAGGCATAGTGGCTATGACAAGTTTAGGCCCAGGCAAGGTGGTACATGCCTTTAATCCCAGGAGACAGAGGCAAGCAGATCTCTGAGTTCCAGTCAACACGAGACAGAGCAAGTAAAGAACAGCTTAGGTCCAGGTGTGGTGGTCACATCTTCAGTCTGGGCCATACCTTCTGCTAGACCTACGTAAGACAATGGAAGAAGGAAGACTTCTTCTTCTCTTCCTGCTTGTACTTACTTGTCAGCACATCTGTTGGCACCTACTTCATGATTCCAGCTTATAAAGAAAACCAGCTGAGACAACTAGCCTCGAGGGACTGAGCAACTACTAGATTCTTGGACTTCCCATTCATAGTTGCCTATTGTTGGGTTAGTTGGACTGTAAGTCATTCCAACTAATTCCCAAATATATAGAGACATTCTATAAGTTCTGTGACTCTAGAGAATCCTGACTAATACAAGGATACACAAGATTAATGTCTAAGACCACTTGTTCTATCAACCCTCCATGCTTTGTTGACTTCCAAGGAACTTCTTGGGCCATGTTCAAGCCCCAACAAGAAGCAGAACTTGGCAGTCTCAGCCACTTGGTTCTGGCTTTAAAATAAAGATGGGATTTCCCTCCGAAACTAAGCAAAGCCACCGAGGGCAGGCAGGTGTGTGGCAAGGGGTATCCCTGTGTGAAGGCTCAGAAAGGTCATTGTATGAGGTGGCCAAGGTTGTACCTTGTGCTGGGAGCCAGACTTGGTCATGAATAAGAGTCACCAAGTGGTACTGGTTTTGAAGACATGAAGACATCATGGAGAACAGCTGAGGCTTGGTACTGTGAGAAGCCAGGGGAGGCCATTTGTGCAAGTGCAGCCTCGATGTTGGGTGAAGGCCCAGACTGAAGGGGTCATGAAAATAGGCTTGGCACCAGGAAGAAAACCTATGAGAGGCCATTGGTGAAAGTGCAGTCCAGGTGCAACAGAAGACAGCAGCGTTTGGAGTACCATAGAATGACCACCAAGAACAGCAGCCACAGAAGCCGTGTTCCAGAAGCTGTGCAGGCGAAGCCTGGGCTGCCTTGAAGACCCCAGGAGGTTAGAGACCACAGCGCCAAGGGACACCTGCCGAGGAAAGCTGCTAACAGGGAGTAGTGGAACTACTCCAAGAGAAAGAAGTTTGATGGCATCAACAAAGCTGAAAGGAGCTGGAGATGTGAAGAGCACTTTGACATCAGACATGGAGATGCAGAGTTTGGAGTTTCCCCGGTGGGTTTCGGTCTTGCTTTGGTCCAGCCTTTCCTCACCGTGCTCCCTTCCCTATGTTTTGGAATGGCAATGTATATCCTGTGCCATGGTATGTTGGAAGTATGGGATCTGCTTTTTGATTACAGTTAAAAAGATTGCATGAATCTCAGAAGAGATTTTGAACTTTGGACTTAAATGTTGTTCAGACTGTGATAGACCATGGCGACTTTTGAAGTGTTAGGTTATGGCTACAAGCCCATGGGGGGCAGGGAATGGAATGTGGTAATTTGAATAGGTTTGGCCTCCACCCACTCTACTTGAATGCTTGATCTACAGGGTGTGGCACATTTAGGAGGTGTGACCTTGTTGGAATAGGTGTGGCCTTGTCAGGAGGAAGTGTGTCACTATAGGGTTGGGCTTTGAGGTTTCCTAAGCACAAGCTCCGCCCGGGGTGGAAATTCAGTCTCTTTCTGGCGGTCTGCAGAATCCAGCTTCCTGCTGCCTTTGGATCAAGATGTAGAACTCTCAACTACCTCTCCAGCACCATGTCTGCCTGGGTGCTGCCATGCTTCCCGCCATGATGATAAGGAGTAAACTTTATTTCTGGACTGTCTTGACCCTCCAGCTCCCAATAATGACACAGAGACTTAATATTTATTTATGAATGCTTAGGCCTTATAGCTTAGGTTTCTTCCCAACTAGCTCATAGAACCTAATTAACTTGTTTACTAATCAGTGTTCTGCCACGTGGCCCGTTATTTTTATTAAGCCAGTCAGAAGGCTGTGGAGAAGAATTTTTACGAAGCATTGACACAGGTGATGCTTCATAAAAATAGCAATACCCAAGTCCAGGAGGCACTCAGCACTCCGCTGGTACATAAGTCAACATTCAATAAACAAAGACAACCTTTACATAGTACGCAAGAAGAATATCTCAACAACCTATGAAAATGTAAGCCATCCCCAGTTAGATGTCTTCCTTTGTAAGAGTTGCCTTGGTCATGGAACAAGCAATGAAACCCTAAGACAATTATCCTCTTAGAAAATTGTTTTCCATAAACCTAAGATTAATCAGTTCTCCCCTCCCCCCCCAATAGGCATTTGTGGCAGGCATAAGATCTATGACAATAAGCTAATAAGATAGAAGTACGTTGTGTGAGTCCTCTGAAAGAATAAAGACTGCCCTTCCTCTTGCAGGGCCCATCATGGAGTTCGACTATACCATCTGTGAAGAGTGTGGGAAAGAGTTCATGGACTCGTACCTTATGAACCACTTTGACTTGCCAACATGTGATATATGCAGGTGCTGACATGCGATATATGCAGGTGCTGACATGTGATATATGCAGGTGCTGACATGCGATATATGCAGGTGCCAATGTGTGATATATGCAGGTGCTGACATGCGATATATGCAGGTGCTGACATGTGATATATGCAGGTGTCAACATGTGATATATGCAGGTGCTGGCTTTAAACTGCTGTTTGTTTTTGTGGTGCTGGAGACTGAGGCAGTCTAGGCAACCCAGCTACTGAGCCACAGCCCCCGCTCACACTGAGCCGTGTCACTGATGCCGACTTCGCAGTCTTCCTGTCTCTGCCTCCCAAGTGGAGATTCCTGGGTCTCTGTCTCCCACCGTCCCAGGCTTGCACCGCTTGACTCTTCTCTCTAGGGAATATGTCATCACCACGGCTGCAGGTCCCCAGTTACCCGACTGCCTCTTCCCACACTTACCATCACTCACTGCGGGTGTGTGCCATCCAGTGTCCAGCTGCCTGGTGGCCTCTGTGTGCGTGCTTCTCTACTTAGCAGCTTTTTTCTGGCTTGCTCTGGGCTCTGCTCACCAGTGACTCAACAGAGGCTTCTTCTGGTGACCCTCCTGCCAGGAAATCCCTGTCCCTTCACTGCTTTGTGACCTTAGAGCATTTTCCCTGTCATGTGGACCGCCTTCTGACGAGAACGGAGTGTCATTAAACAGTGCCCTATTGAAATCACACCTGTCTTCTTATCACCTTGAGCAGTGCCTGACATCGGGTGACAAGTGAAGGAAAAGAACTAGTTCACAGGCCTTCTATAAACTCTGGTGCTGCTTCAAGTTCCCGCTGTCTCTTTTTTTACCTCGTTTTTTGGGCCACCAGAGCGGAGCTATGTTTAGGAAATGGGACCTTGGGACATTTATTTCTTGCCCATCTTTCTGGATCAGGGTCTGTGTACCCTAGGCTGGCCTTGAACTTGCGGTCGGTTCTCTCTTCAGCCTTTCTAGTGCTGGGATGGTGGCATGGGCCGCTACTTCTGGTGATCTTGTAACTCCATTTGTATTTTCTCAGTGAGCCCTTTTTTCATTGTGTCTTCCCTACTCTTTTTTCAAATTCTTTCTGACATAAGAGGGACTTTAAGAAGATTCTTAATTGAGATATGACTTGAGTCTGAATGTCTATGACTTTGAACACGAGAGCCAAAGGCAGGGAAGTCCGTGTGTGTCTTTGGGTGTGTGCCGGCCTTGTGGGTACTACTAGGCTGTCTGAGAACTCAGCTTAACTGAAGTAGTCTATATAATGTTCTTAATCTCTTCCCAGAGATGCTGATGATAAACACAAGCTTATAACCAAGACAGAAGCCAAGCAAGAGTACCTTCTGAAGGACTGCGATCTGGAGAAGAGAGAGCCGGCGCTCAGGTTCATTGTAAAGAAGAACCCTCGCCATTCGCAGTGGGGCGATATGAAGCTCTACCTAAAGCTACAGGTGTGTAGTGAGCCGGACGCTGGGATGGCCGACTGTAGCTGAACGCCCAGCAGCTGGACGCTGGGATGTCCGACTGTAGCTGAACGCCCAGCAGCTGGACGCTGGGATGTCCAACTGTAGCTGAACGCCCAGCAGCTAGACGCTGGGATGTCCGACTGTAGCTGAACGCCCAGCAGCTGGACGCTGGGATGTCCGACTGTAGCTGAACGCCCAGCAGCTGGACGCTGGGATGTCCAACTGTAGCTGAACGCCCAGCAGCTAGACGCTGGGATGTCCGACTGTAGCTGAACGCCCAGCAGCTGGACACTGGGATGTCCGGCTGTAGCTGAACGCCCAGCAGCTGGACGCTGGGATGGCTGACTGTAGCTGAACGCCCAGCAGCTGGACGCTGGGATGTCCGGCTGTAGCTGAACACCCAGCAGCTAGACGCTGGGATGTCCGACTGTAGCTGAACGCCCAGCAGCTGGACGCTGGGATGTCCAACTGTAGCTGAACGTCCAGCAGCTGGACGCTGGGATGTCCAACTGTAGCTGAACGCCCAGCAGTTGGCTGCTTGTAACTAACGCTGGCTTGGCTCACACGTTAAAGAGTAGCCTTTTCTTGTTTACATGTCTGTCCCTGTCACAGCTAATGACTGCTTAGACGCTGTTTTCTCGTCTTGCATTCGCTGTGGCAACTTGGGCATCAATGTATTGCTAGTGGATGACGCAGGAGTATGACTGCACTCTACAAGGTTAGAGTTCAGAGCTCAGAGCTCTTCTGGCTCTCGGTCTTCTTTTACCAAACAAGAAGAAAGGGGATCAGCATTTCAGTCTTACTTCACAGATGCCTGGACTTCAACTGTATTGGGATATAAGCTGGAATGCTGAGTGTCCCAGTGACTGGCCCACCTCAGAGCAGCTCCCAGCCCCTGCTGTGAGCAGGTCACACATGTACTACGGCAGAGACCCAGAGACCCACTGACCGAGTGCTCCAGCGCCTGGGCCTACTGCTGGAAGTCACATGTGTAGAGACACTGCTTCAGAGCTGTTTGCGCAGGAATGCACTAGAAGTTTCCTCATCTATACATAAAATTAAGCCACATTGGGAAACATACACTGATTTTCATTAAATATAATTATTGATTCAAAAGTTCATCATTTATCTTAAGTACCCGTTCAAAAATAAGTAGAAACGATGCTAACTAAAGCAGCCCAGTTCTCTTGGCACTTGGTGCTTTGTGCTTAGCGGGAATGCCAGTGGGCCTTGTCAGCACAGGCAGGGAAATGGCAGTGCACAGACTTTGCTGGTATTTCCTGCCCCTCTCGGCCTCATGATTGGACTGTATATGTCTTCTCTCGTTGAGTCTTTTCTTCATTTATTTTTTATGTACTAGTATTTCAATTCCTTCTGGGAAAAGTGGGACCTCAAGGGAATCCTTCAACTGTTAACTTCTGTGGTTTTGCTCCTGATGTGACTTAATGACGTCTGTGAGCTCGACAGTTAGGACTTCAGACTGTCCCATTCCGAATCCCAGCTAACAGGGCTCTCTCCTGTGTTGTAACAGGTCATAAAGCGGGCTCTTGAAGTTTGGGGTAGCCAAGAAGCTCTGGAAGACGCAAAGGAAGTGAGGCAGGAAAACCGAGAAAAAATGAAGCAGAAGAAGTTTGATAAAAAAGTGAAAGGTAAGTGGCCAGATTTCCTGTCACTTGTCTCAGCATGGAGCCCACAGCATTGCAGCTCGTCCTGCTAGTAGAAGGCGTAGGCATGTCCTTCTATAGTTAAGAAGAGTCATTTTGTGCAGCAGTGGTGTCTGTCGGGGCAGGGATGGTGGTATAAGGCTTCAGTCAGATCCTGTGTGGTCTGCAGTATTTAAGATAACAGTAACAAAATAAGACTCTCAACAGCCACTTTTCACTGCTTGAAACAAAACCATGAACTATGTAGTCATTCGATTTAGTAGCTAGAAGGAATAACCAGGATCAGTTAGCCCAAGCCTCTTTATTTAAATGTGACTAAGAAAACCAGAAAGATGAGTGGCTTTTCCATATGTTGGGGCAGTTGTCCGGTTCTCTTCCTGAGTAGTCTTCGTATGTATAAATATTATACACATGTATAGTCATTCCTCCATCTGTGTCTCTGTCTCCACATAGCTCTCCACTCCCTGGTGGTTCTGTCTCTGCATCCATTGTCCACCTGTGTGTCCACGTGTGTGTCCATGTGTGAATGTTTCCATAAGTCTGTCCATTCATGCACACATCTAGTTTTACTGTGGGCCAAGCACTGTTCTAACCAAGGTGCTGGATTAAGTGTCAGGAAGGAAACTTGAGACACTAACCCAGTGTGCTGGGTATGGAGCCACACCAGGGATGAGCACAGACTGTGGCGGGAGCACCACGGGCTGTAAACAAAATCCCCAAAGAGGAGTCTTCAGGAAGTAACCAGCTTATGCCCTTCATGTGGTGGCTGTGTAGAGTCCCTGTGTGGTACACATTGTGTCTAGGTAATATGCGTCCTGTGTAGGTTGGGTTATATATTTACTTGATCCATTTCTAATCAGTATTCTAGCCATATTACTCTTTCTTATGATTTTAAAATTTAGAAGAGATTTTTGTGGGTGAATGGGCCAGCCCACATGCTTAAACACAAAGAAAGGGTGTGGCTGTACATATCTCTAGTCTTAGTACTCAGGAAGCTGAGGCAGGAGGATTGTGAGTTGAAGACCACCATGGGCTACAGAATGAGTTCTTGACTCATAAAACAAAACCAAAAACCCCCGCAACAAAACCTACCTCCCAAACTGAACCAAACAATAATAGCAAAAAGCCAACCAGTCAACTAACCAAGCAGCCAAGTCCTTTTCCATGTGCAGACTCTAACACATTCTAAATCAAAAATGGTAGCACTGTGAACACTTAAGTGCATCAAGACAATCTCACTGAAACCCCTTTGCACAAGCAACCTAACTCCTGAGCAGGTAGGAAGCCCACATGGAAGGCTTAGCTGAGGTGTCCCTTAGCAGACTACCACAGAAGAGTACTTCATTAACATTGTCCAAGCCAGCCACAGCCGTGTCCCAGCATTCAGATGCCAGCAAAGACCCACTGAGAAGCGTTCTCCTCTTAACCTGGCCTCTTCTCTCATCTTTTCTAATGTTTTGCACTGCCCTTCCCTCTAACAGCAGAGCTGCTATTACAGGACAGAGCAGCGAAAAAGCATCTTAGGAAGGGGTGTGAAAGGCGGCCTCCAGCTTAGTTATCTGCTCCGTGTGTGCACGTGCCTGCCCTGTGTGCAGGTGCACACATCTGTTTTGTGCATATGGAAGCCAGAGGCTTGTAATAGGATCTCATCTTCGACCCAACCTGAAGCTGGCCTTTTGGCTAGGTGGCTAGCCTGTGAGCTCTCAGAATCCAGGATCCATGTGTGTCCTGTGCAGTCCCCAACCCCCCAGTGCTGAGGCTACAGCCAGCTCAGCTCCATACTGTTTCGTTAGGCACTTTTTTTTTTCCTTTTAATTTTTTTCTTGGTGGTAGTAGGGATGACTCAAACTCAGTTCCCCATCCTGGCACTTGTACCCTCTAAGCTGGTGGATTCTTCTCAGGTCATGGCAGTGCAAGCCATCTCTGTAGCTCAGGTCCAGGGTTTTAACTACTACTAGGAATCAACTGGACCCTTCCCTCAGACCATCCTCTGATGTAGATGATGCAATATGGACAGAAGAGTAAGCAGCATTAACTACAACTTTGTATTGTAAAGTGGTGAGGAACACTATCTGTAACTTTTCCTTAGATACTAACTCTGTGGTCTGGTTAAGATGTCATGTAACTAAATTCCTGTAATTTGTTTAGAAAAACATTATGAGATATACTTAATTTCTTGCCTTTTTAATATGACTCTATTAGGACATATATAAATACAAATTAATTTAATATGACTCTATTAGGATTATATATATATATATATTAATACAAATTTTCTACAATTTTCAAAATAAGAACTCAGTTGGTGTTTACTTTTTGATCACTGTATTAGCTCAAACTTCCACATATCAGATAAACTTCATGGATTTCCCTTATTCCTGAGTCTCAGTTGACACTGAGGTCTTTTTGAAGATCTATTTCTTTTCTTTGAGTTCATTTCTTGTTTGGATAAAACATGCTTTTCAAGAAACTGAGGAGGTTGCATGAGCACGTGCCTGCCACTACCTGCTTTTGCTGATGAGCGTGAGGTTCTGGGTGGTCTGTGTCCCCTCCCCCCTCGAGGGGGCTCGGTGTGCGCAGGTCAGTGTGAGGCCGACTTTAACTGTGGTTCTTGTTGATTCATTCACTCTAGCACTTGGTGGCTATGTTCCTGTCCTGACTCGGCCACAGAGGGCTGAGTGGAGACTGTAGCGTAGAAGCGAGGAGCTGATTGTACAGTTGGCTCATGACAGAGAGGAGTCAAAGCAAGTCTAAAGGCTTTTTAGTTGCAAAGAATCGGAACATGGTTCCTCTTGATGCACAGCAAAGCTGACATAAAGTTTTCTTCTTTATGGGAAGGTAAGCAGTTACATTCACCTGCTCTCAACATTTTTTTTTTTTTAATGGTAGCAGTTATAATGTAAGTTTCCTACAGAAAAAGATGTGACTTCTGTAAAGTACACACAGACAAGGTTGCACATCTCCGAGCAGAGAGTGACTGCATTTCCAAGGGCACACCACCCGGTGGCAGACAAGAACCCTGAATTGGTGCACTACCCAGAAGTTGTGGTCTGCAGGCTAAAGTGGGAATGTGGGTGTTTCTTTCAAGTTACATGCGCTTAGGACTAAAGGTTTTCCTCTTAAAAGGCTGGTCAGTGGACTTCATTAGTATGAATGCCCCCACCTCTGCAAAGGTCAGGTAAAGGCATCGTCCCATTTTGAGGTCCCTTCTGAATTTTTGGACACCGCACACTGTCCCATGGGTACGTTTGTGACAATGTGGACCTTCTCTGAGGAATCTGAGCTGTGTAAGTCCATCCTGTTTAGTTTACTGAGATCAAAACTTTGTGTTGTCGTTCTTTGTAATCTATTTCCTCCAGGTAACTAGGGCACCACCTGCTTTTCCATCCAGCATGTAGAGCTGTTGGGTCTCTCTCACCTAGCTCTATAGTAGGTTCCCCTCAAAAGCAGCAGCACTGGGTTCTTTTGATTGCAGATTGTCTTTTTTGCAACATGTAGTCTAAAAACAAGCTTTGAAGTGGTATTGAGTTTTCACTGCAACAAGCATTGTGGGGAAATCTCTGGGTGAACATTCTAAGCAGTTCCCAAGGCTCCCAGTAGTAAGACTGGCTACTACTCATTTCCAGGGGCATAGCCTCCGGGCATCCGCTGTCTGCTGCCAGCAAGACTAGGAGGCAGCAGTAGGGCAAGGCACTCAACATGTGGCTGTCCGGCCTCCCTTAGGCTCCAGTTTTGTGTGGCACATGCACCCCAGTTCCTTCCCCCAGGTATGGGAGGCCTGCCCCACTTTTGCATACTCTAACAGTTGTACTCAGTCTCGACAGAAGACAGTTGATTGCTACTCTCCTGAGTGTAGTGGAACCAACAACCCTTCTTGAAATGATTTTGGGGGCCAGTGAAATGGCTCTGGGGAAATGTGCTTGCTGACAATCCTAATTCCATGAGTTTGGTTCCCAGAAGAACCCACTTGGTAGAAGGAGAGAACTTACTCCCACCAAGTTGCCCTGACTTGTACACACGTGCACACACATGTATCCCCACCCCCGTTTATACACACACTACCTTTCCCCCAGTGTTGGCATCTGGCTCTTTCTAGTCTCTCACACTCATGCACTTTATTAAGCCCTGAGTTACTTATTTGATTCCTTCAAATCTTTGTATTTGAGAACTTTTCTCTGTAACTAAAAGCTAATCATAATTGAGACACTTAAAAAGTGATTGTGCAAAATATTTCCCATGTGTTGTCCTATCTCCCCTCACTTGTATCAATCCAGGAGCCGCTGGGGTATCGATACCTTTAGTGCTGCCCTCAGCTCCTCTGCCCCTGGACTGCTCCGCATTTTGTTTGTGCTCCAGGACTCAGGCCAATTGTCTGTGGGAGGAAGACTTCTTAGATAAAGGACACACATGAGAGCTGCTGCCATCCTTGAGCTGACAGCCTCCACTGAAGTCCTTCCTTTCTGTACCCAATACACACAACACTGTGCGTCTAACACCTCTTTACTCAGCAGTTCTAGTATATGCAGACTTCTTAGCTGAGAGTTTTTCGTGGCATATAAATAGGGGTTATATTGTGTTGAAACAAAGCTTTTCCTTGAGCTCTACTCAAGACAAGGTTTATGTAGCCTAGGGTCTGTAACAATCTTGTCTCTGCTCCCTAAGTGCTAGAATTGTAGATGTCCATCTCTGCCTGTTTTATTTTGAAATTGGAATCATGTAGCTGGAACGTACTATGTAGACCAGGCTGGCCTCCAATCCAGAGATCCACCTGTGTCTGCCTGTCAGGTGCTGACACTAAAGGTGTGTGCCCTCAGGCCTGGCCTTTGGGTTGGTTTTGCAGAGCATAGGTTGGATTGACCTGTGGATTCTTCTCAGGTTATAGTAGTGCAAGCTCCTTCTGGCACTCCTCATTTGGATGCTCACACAGTCCCAGGTTTGGCCAGTGGACGGTGGAGTCTCCTTTAATCTGGTTTCTGTCTTTTCCTTTTTTATTTGGGAAGAATTTCAGAGTTGTAAGAAATTGCTAGAATAGCCGGGCAGTGATGGCGCACGCCTGTAATCTCAGCACTCTAGGAGGCAGAGGCAGGCGGATTTCTGAGTTCAAGGCCAGCCTGGTCTACAGAGTGAGTTCCAGGACAGCCAGGGTTACACAGAGAAACCCTGTCTCAAAAAAACCAAATCCAAAAAAAAAAAAAATTGCTGGAATAATGAACAGAGGAGCGTGCGTGCACATGCGCGTGCACACATGCGCGCACGCACACACCACACCCACCCACACACACCTTCCCCAGGCTGAGCTGTGGCTTGTACAACCATTTGCATCATGCATGTGCTCTCACTGAAATCGAATCACCACTCATGCCAGTGGGACATCAGCAGATTTAGTATTTAGTAGATGAATCTAACTGTCATCCGTGCATCTGTGTTCAGATTCTGCTTCCTGAACCTACGTTAGTTTCCCTTCTGAATGGATGTGGCGTAGGCGTCCTCAGGTCCAGGTCCTCTTCCTCTTACACGGTTCTTGTTCTCAACGCCCGCTCTTTATGCTGTGGACACTGCTGACATTCTTGCGCAGTGGTTTTGGAAGTAAGGCTTTCACCTGAGCTTCTGTGGATTTTCTGCTGAGGGGGTGCAGGCTAAGCCTCTCAGGCAGGTGACACTTTGTCCGGGTCTCACATCTGAAGGGGCACAGTGCCCATCTGCTCTCCCTGGCAGTAATTTGATTTTTATCCAGTAAGTAACAGAAATAGACAGCAAGTAACTACCCTGCCAACCCAGCTCAGCAGCTGCCCACGGTGGCTTCTTTGCTGGGACCAGCACTGACGGCTGGGGCAGCTTCGGTTCCGGACTCCACCAGCCAGGCCTGCAGCATTCTCAGTGGATGGACTCTGATTCCCAGCACTGCTTGTTCTCATGCTGTTGTTTTGGAGCTCAGATTGTCTCAGACTCTGTCTAGTGGGGTCTTGTTGCCGTTTATGCCCTTGACAAACTGAACACTTTTAGAACAAGCATGTCGGTCTGTTTTCATGTATAGTCTGAGCACATCTAGCTTTAATCATCCACATTTCAGGGCTGATACCACAGGGAAGGAACCTGCAGACCCGGCTGCTGCTCATTGTAAGGAAGCGAGGATGGGACGTTCCAGTCCCTTCCTGCCCACCTGGCGGCCCCTGTCCCAAGCATACCTGCCCCACTCCTGCCCGTAGGCTTTGGGCTGCTTCTTTGGAAAAGGAGACAAGGGCAAGGAAAAGCCAAACCTATCAGCTTTAACCTACTGGTTAAACATCTCTAATCTAAAATCCAGTGCTCCAAAACCTGAAATACTGCCCACGTGGAAACTCCATGCAGAACGCTGTAGTAGCCCAGATACTGGAAATCTATCAGGTACAGCAAGCCGTGTGTGTGGTTAAGACTTGGTTCTCATCTGAAAGACATGTTCTGTATGTGCAAATACTTCACATTCTAAAAATATCCATACAGTGCTTTCAAGTTTTAGATTCATGATACTCAGCCTGCGCTTCCCCTCCTACCAGGAGCCTGTGCAAGCTCGATAGACTTACTCCATGAAAAAGAAAATGCCAGTCTTTAGTCATGGCTGGAAGGCTACGTTTTTCATGTATGCGAGAAGAAAATGATTCTTCCCTCATCCTCAAGTGCATATAATATTCAAATCCGGCAGAGACGGTAGCTTAGTATGATTTGCTGCAGCCCAATTTTGAGGTTTTCATAGTGGGGAGGTCAAGGAGACCCCTGCTGCCCCCTGCAGCCAGGAGGCACACTGGCTCCCTCAAGCAACACAGAGAGCTTTGGATATACTTCAGAAATCCAGCTCTTCCTGAGCTGGAACAACCAGACCAGAACTGGGATGACAGACCTCTCTAGTAGGTGGTGGTGCAGACAGCCGAGTGAACCTCAGAAAGTGGTGAGAAGGGTCATGTGGCCAGGGTGAGAATCCGCCCAGGGTCGGTCCACGCCTGGGGACCTGAGCCGGACTAGACCTTTTCCTGTCAGCCGGCTGGCTTCGGGGAAGGGTATCTCCTGCCTTGACTTGCATCTGCATCTCAAGTGCTCAGCCCAGTGTCTGGTCCGTCGATTGTCCTGTCCTCCTTTTACCCACAATGCTATATCTGGATACAGATTCAAGTAGAGCCTTGACATTAGTTACAGCAAAATGTCTCAAGGAAAATGAGCAACCCTGAATGGAAGTTATTGGCTGTGAGCCAACCGCAGTGAGTGCTAGGAACCAATCAATCCCAGGCCCTCAGGAAGAGCCCTATGAGCTTCTAACCACTGAGCCATCTCTCCAGCTCCTGGTAATTTTTACTTTTTAAAAACAGTTGTTAGAATAAGAATGTAGGTCAGGTGATGAGAGTGCTTGCCTGCATGTTCAAGGCTACGATTTCATCCCCAGCACCCCACAAAACAGATGTGGTACTGCAGGCTTACAGTATCAGTACTCACAGTGACCAGCATGGGCCTACGTGAGACTGTCTCAACAAAAAATAAATCAGTGCTGTCGCCTCACTAAGTAGACATGCGGTCACTGCATGAGCAGGTTTCAAAGACGGAAACCTATCAGCACACGGTAGTGGGCCGGGCTCTTGGCTTCCTGGATTCCTCACAGGCAGAACTTGTCTGACAGGAGCTCCTGACTGAAAGCCTTGGGATCTGAGCTGCTCCCACTCCTGCTTTGCTGCTCTAGCATCCTGTTTCCTGTCAGACACCCCAACATTCTGTTGTTTTGTTACTACACTTCTAACCCATACAGCAACTTCATGCTTGATAATGTAATAAACAATTATTTGCACAGACTGAGCAGGCTTATCAACTGTATGTAACCATGGTTAGAACGAAAGGAAACCATTATAGATACACAGATAACAGTGGAAGAAGCCTCATTGGACCTATTCTGTATAAGGCTGAAGAGCTTTCTTCTCCCCTTAGAATTGCGGCGAGCAGTAAGAAGCAGTGTATGGAAAAGAGAAACAGCCGCTCACCAACATGAATATGGACCGGAGGAAAACTTAGAAGATGACATGTACCGCAAGACTTGTACCCTGTGTGGCCATGAACTGACATATGAAAAAATGTGACTTTTAAAACCAATTTATACTCAAATAAAGACCCTGTTCAAAAGTTCCACAATGCAGTCAGTCTTCATAGAATAAACACTTATATAACAGAGTAATGGTGTGTTTAAGGCCTGCCTGAGGGCACAATGTTGGGTCTGTGGGAGCCCAGTGGTACAGCAAGAGTGAAAACTGGAGATCATTTCATATACTAACTAAAAGAAAAACCCTAAGGTGATATGCTTTAAAAAAGGCACACATGCACGAGTGCACATACATATACACAGGTACACATGCATGAGTGCACATACATGCACACAGGTACACATGCATGAGTGCATATACATGAACACAGGTACACATGCATGAGTATACATACATGTGCACAGGTACACATGCATGAGTACACATACATGCACACAGGTACACATGCATGAGTACACATACATGCACACAGGTACACATGCATGAGTGCACACACATGTACACAGGTACACATGCATGAACAGATACACATGCATGAGTACACATACATGTACACAGGTACACATGCATGAGTGTACAAGCACTCAGTCACAGCGGAGCCAAGATGGACCCGAGTCTGTGCCCAAGGCCCCATTCTTCAGGACCCACACATAGCAATTTGGACATGCTGTATTAAAAGGGGAAAATGACAACTTTCAAAGTTGAGTACCCGACTATCTCATCAAAAGCATTAATTTATCATTTAAGTATATACCTGCCTTACAAATTCTCATCAAGCACAGGGAGGGGTGACAGCTTGCTTCCATATTAACACTTGTAAAGTAGAAGTTAGTCACCAGTCTTACTTCCCTATAGGCATCTACCTCAGTTTAGCTAGCCAGTTTTCTTCACTCTTGTCAGAAGTATTACCGAAGAGCACATGAGTAACAGCTGTTAGAAGCAACTGTTATACATGAACAAAGGATCGAGAGCTGGGCGGTGGGGGTGCCTGCCTCTAATCCCAGCACTCAGGAGGCAGGGGCAGGGGCAGGGGCAGGCGGATCTCTTGAGTTCTAGGCCAGCCTGGTTTAGAGTTTAGTTGAAAGACAGGGTTACACAAAGGAATCCTGGTGGGAAGGGGTGGGAACCAAGAGAAAGAAAAGAGTATAAGTTTTTGTAGAATGCAGCTCAAGTAGAACTAGCTGAGGTCAAAAGCAGGAGCCATGCCCTAGGAAGCGCTGCTTCGACAGGAGGACAGGAGCCATTCCTAACTAGCACACTGTGCTTACGCCGCGGCAAGGAAGCACCCAGGACTCGGAGGTGAGGTGGTCATTTTCGCCCCTCAGTTGCAGTAACTGGGAAGCTGTGCGGCTCACTGTTCCTATCAGCTGCTGCACGCTGCACCCGGAGAAAGGGCAAACTCCAAACAAGTCAATCCCAAGTAACTTGGGGCCTTCATTACTAATTGTTCTTTGGAAACATTCAGCAGAGATATTCTGTGTGGTTTTCAAGGCTGGTGTTTTACATATGCCGTACTAATTCTTACAGCTCAGTAAAAATTGATCCTGAGTGGGCAGCCGGACTTCCTTATAGAAAGACATTTCTAGCCCGATGGCAAGAGTAAGTGGGGTTCAGGCTGCTGCTAAGTTCTATTGTGTGGTGGGGAGTAATTCATTCCTGAGATACATGGATTTAACTTCCTTGCTGTAGACTTCAGTGTTCCTGAGGTCTGCTTCTATCTGTGAAGTGAGCAGTCATCTGTCAGAAATCTGCTAGAAAGATTTAATAAGGAATGGCAGTGTGATACCCAGTAGTTAGTGAACACTGACTGTCAAGACCGGCACAGGAGATCTGTTCTGCTGTATGCTTTTGTGCTCTAGCTGACTTTAGGTTAATCCTGGTACCCAGACATCAGGCTAGCAAAGGCACATTGCACCTTTCGCTTTTAGGTATGATACAGGAAGCAAGGTATGTCTAGTTTGACAACAGCCTGGTAAGGAGCCTTTGTCGACTTCACAGGATTCATGAGGCAAGCATCTTGCCACTTCTGCTTATGGGAGCCCCATGGCAAGGGAGCAGCTGCTTCCTGCTTTTGCACTGTCTTCTATAGGATACAATCCTCCGCTCAGTGTTTCCAGCTGGCTGACCAGGATAGAGCAGGGGCACATGAATGAACAGTTCCTAGAAATCCCTACTACACAGGAGGATCAAGTGTGCAGATCAAGAATAACCAAACTCTACTGTGCCCCAGGAAAGGATACAGTTACCAGTGCCTTCAATGGTTAATTCTTTGGCTCCTGGAGGATTGGAGCTATTTCAAATCAATTAGAGCATAAGCTATGTTAAATGGAGGAGGAACAGGGTAAAGAAATAGGATATTTAGCTAAGAATCAGAGTCCGTCTTTCTGAAGTATCTCCCATCCAATCCTGAGCTACTGAATTTAAATGGTTAAATGATCCTTCCTACTTTAAATGTGGTGTTTAAAAAGCCCAGGAATTCTCATTATTAAGAAATTATATTCTACGGACATTGAAATGTATGGTAACTAAATACCCACATACAACAACAACACAATCACGATGTATACTTCTAGAGTATAACATGTACAAAAAGATAGCAAAGCACAAAATTACCACCAGTAATTTTATCATTATTAGCGGATTTTTTCTAAGGTTTAATGAGAAGTTTAAAAATCCTAGAAATCTGGAATGGCAGATAATCGCTTATGCATTATTTTACAGAGCACTCATTGCACTACAGCCTCAATAGCCTCAGGGATCGAATATCCACTCCAGGACCACAGAGACAAGCCCCAAGCCAAGTCCATGGCCGCTCATGTATCACCGCTCCACATCAGCTGTGATACTACAGGATCTTGGGCAGATTCTTCTTGAAGGTGCAGGGCATGACCAGATGCTTTTCAACAATGGCTGACAAACCTGCAATCACCTGAGAGGTAGAAGATCTGCTGCCGTCTTCATTATACTTTGAGATCGCAGTTTAAAATAACTTTCAAGATTTCCAGGTGGCTTATATTTAGACAAATTTGGGGATTAGTACTAATAATCCTTTATGCTAACAAGTAGTATCTTAAGAATACTACTTAGGAAAAGTGTCTGCAAAGGCAGCTTTGGACGGAGACTAAGCACCCTTCAGGAAGAAGAGAGACTACGATGATAAATCACGACTCCCAAAGTGTAAAAAAAACATAACTACAGTTTATTCCAGCCATGTTTCCCAGGAGCAGAGAAAAGCTAGCTCCCTGGGGATAGCCTGGCGGTTTTGTCTATTTTGCAAGCTTAACCTTGCATTTCACACACCTCAAACCTGTTGTTTTGGGCCCTAAAGAGAAAAAGTATCAAATTTATCACAGGAAAGTTGTGCCTCACATATGTACAACTCTACGGTCACCGTAACATCGCTGTCATAAAGCAACACTTGCCCTTCAGGGCGACTGAGGGTCACGTCATATTCCTCGCTCTCCTCCCCCATTTCCGTCAGGAAGTGAAAGACTACTACAAGAAAGCAAACATTCAAACCATCGAAAATAAGACAAGTTATTTCAAGATAATAACAAGGGGAGAAACGTGACTGTTAGGCCTGCAGCGCACAGAACTGCTGGAACACAGCCAGGATGTGAGGGTCTAACTCAGCCGTGAAAAGCAGGTTCTCCAGGGTCACCATGTACTGCTGGATTATCTGGTGATGCTGCAGACACAGAAAGAGGCTTCAGTCAGGAAACAAAAAGCAAGCAACCTTGTAGAACATGTCCCTCACAGCCCACCCATGCTGACACATCTAAGAAGGCTCAGCTTTGTAACACTACAGGGGAAGGGCGGAGAGACATACAATAATTTAAACCCAAACCCAGTTCTTATAGCCTCGAAGCAGGAGCCACTGCCCACAGCTGCTATCGACAGCTGCAGAGCACGCCTGGAACATCAGGACACAAGACACTGTCAAGTCAGCCTGTCTAGGGAGCCAAAGCATTAGAAAGTTGGAACCTTTTCTCTGTAGACTAAAACACACTAAGAAATTTCTATAGGGCTAGGGGCTCTCAGTTACCTCTTAAATGGGCTAATACATCTGGGAGATTTGGAGGCTTAAAGAATTGAACTTTTACTTTTGAACTAATTACTTTTGCATTAATCACTTTTCTGAAACAAAGGTGGACTTGGGGAGTTAAGAGGAAAAATGAACTTCAATCCCCTGCACATCAGTAAATCTAGCTGAAAGCAGTTTACCTTGTTCCTGTGGACACACTTTACCACGGGGGTAGGTTTTAAAGTAACTTAATGCATCTAATTACTGTTAAGTTAGCAGGCTTTCGTTCCCTCGCTACATTTCCGTGCAGGGCTCCCTAGTACGGGAATTGGCAACCCAGAGAGTAGGTGGTACAGAGCACCTTGGTTAAGTACTCTGAAGATCATGAGGGGCAGCAAATGGGCAGAAACTGGGCCAACAAGAGCTGCACAACCTCCACAGCTTTATCAGGACTTTTTTCTTTAAAGATTTATGTATATGACCACACTGTTGCTCTCTTCAGACACATGAGAAGAAGGCATTGGATCCCATTAGAGATGGCTGTGAGCCACCATGTGGTTGCTGGGAATTGAACTCGGGACCTCCGGAAGAGCAGTCAGTGAGTGCTCTTAACTGCTGAGTCTAACAGTGGTAAGATTCAGAATCTGTGGTCTCGAGCACGACAGACTGTGTTTCCCTAAACTCGAAAGCCTGAGACAGTGGTGCCATCACAAACCTGCAGGAAGATCTGCTGCAGCCTCTCTATGCAGTTCTTATACCACGGTGTCAATATACTGGTCCCATCAGTCTCACAGCGTACCAAGTGCTCAGTCAAGATCATGATGAAACGCTGGTAAGAAGCACAGGTTGAACAAGTATTAGGGGAGGGATATTAACCTCTCAACAAAGCCGTGCCAAGAGTTCTCAAGGCCTTGCTGCTCCACTGGACTGTGGGGTGCGCTCCGACTTTCAGGACCCCCCCGGAGCTGTCCACTTAGCAAGGGAGAGATCTAATGTTAAATCCCTTAGCTTCTTGTAGAAATATGTGCTGGCCTCTGCTCCAAGGAAACAGCATGTGACTATCAATCTATGTACAGAACATCCACAGGTAAAGAGTCATCACCTGAGCCATCAACTACAGGGAACCCGTGGGACAGGTATTTAGATGATGAGCCAACAGCTCAGACTCACGGTGGCCTCAGGTTGTGACAGTCTTCCTTTGCAAAGTTTTCTATTTTTAATGTGTAGTAATTAAAAATGGCAACTTTCAAACTGAGGAGGGATGCCCTTTACATCTCACCTGGAAAATGACGAGGAAAAGGTTCTTCTGCTCGCTCTGAGCAGACTCCACCTTCTCCTGCAGCCTTTCTATTTGCTCCTCGAGGGCCCCGTCCTTCCTGTCGCTGCCCCTGTCGTCATCATCACTGCGCTGCAAAACAACAAGCCAGTGTGGGGCATCCACCACAGAGGGGAACAATTAAAACAGATCAACCCCAGGTTCTGCCCTGTGGCCCAGGCTGGCTCTGACGTATACACGCCCTTCCTGCCTCCACCTCTTGAGAGCTGGTTTAGGCGGTGATGGATGGGTGGTGCTAGGACTCAAACCAAGGAGCTCAGAGACACTAGGCGAGTGACCCTAGGCCTGGGGAGGATTTTGTGCTAAGAGGCTTTGATTCCCGGATTGATTTCTCTGGGAAACTTGGTGGTGTTAGTGCTATTAGGGGGTGAGGCCTAGCAGGTGTCACTACCGTGGCCAGCTCAGCCATTAAACTTATCTTTGCCCCGCCTTCTACAATGGTGGATATGCTCAACACCAGTAACAAAGACCATTCACTAGTGTAGGTCAGAGGCTCAGCCAGCTCACGGCTTCCCTCGAACAGTCTTTATTACCATGGGAATAATCTGCCAAGCTGGGATTGAGACTAACTTGTCCTACCTCTCCACACAGCCTCTACAACTGTATCTCTTCTCCTTTGCGCCACTTAGAGATACAGAAGTTTTCTCCTAGGAAGCCAATGCAGAGGTGGTAAACTAGGGAATTATAGTTTGTGAACATCAGTGCCATAGCATGTGACAGTTTTATGTAACTTGGAATTAAAAACAAAAAACCCTACTGTCACGACAATGGGCTGGGACTACCCTGCAGGTTCTGTCCCAATTTGTAAACCTCAGATCAACACATGACTTACACGTTTGTGCTGCCTGGCCAGTTTCTCTTTAGCTTCTTCTAGCTCTTTCTGGATCTTCAGAACATGTTTGTTCATCTTACGAATTGTAGAGTGCAGAATTTCCCACACAAACAACCTTAAAGTAATACAGCATTTGGTTAACGTATGTTATGCTACTAGAGAGAACATATCTGCACCATTTCAGTCTATCATTCTTAAGGGCTGACAGGGCCTTCTATCCTTTGGGAAGAATTAGGCATTTTTTTTCCAGCAACACTAGTTCAGGTGAATAACCTGTACTTGTTGTCTACCCCTTAATAAAACACCATCAATAGAGTTGGTTCTCTCCTACCATGTGAGTTCTGAGGATCATACCCACGGATCTCAGACCATTAGGCTTGAGAGCAAGCTCCCTGACCCACTGAGCCATCTTGTTGGCCCTGTAAAAACTTTTGATCATATGTCATTTCAGGACTCAGTATATTTCAGACAAGTGTGCTCTGCAAATAGCAAGTGTAGTGGAGAAGTTAAGACTGTCACAGATTTTATTTCATTTGCTTTCACTATATATTAACTCTTGCTATTTGGTCCTGATCATTTATAATGCCTACATAACTTCACAATGTTGTTAAATGATATAAATTCTGGTTCAAACCTCGTAAAGTCACGAGACAGCTCCGATGAGAAGATCCAGTTTGCTACTGCAGCACAGTCAACAATCTGTGTACGAATCATCTTGTCAACCAGTACCGCAATCATCTACAATGAGAAAAGAGACAGGGTCAATTGGTACTGATAAACAGGCATGATGATAAGTAATGCTATGAAAATGAAATAGCAGGACTATAAAATGTGGTTTTTAATGGCAATGGAATTGACCAGTTTAAGCCACAGCTCATCCCTTTTTTCTTCTAGATAGGGTTTGATATAGCTAAGGCTGGCCTTGAACTGATTTTCCTGCCATAAACTTCCCAAGTGCTGCCATTGGAGGCATGGGCCACCACTCTTGATTAGACTAGTCAGTCTTCAGATTTATTCTGCCTTCTGCTATGCTCTAATACTGTAAGTAATACTATATTAACAATAAATATTGCATGAAAAGACAACTCTTGAATGGTAGCACACACTCTTTAAGAAAACTTTCATTGGTAATACCTTTATGAAAATATATGTGTCTGTGCATGTGTAATTTCAACTGAAATCTCCCTACTTAAAAAATAGCATCTTATGGGTCTTGTTTATAGAAATGACTAACATGATAACTATTTCCTACCAAATATTGTGGTCAAACAGTTTTCTTCCTCAGCATCTAATATGTATGGAAATGCTTTAGCACAAAACATATCGCAGTGCCACCTGAAGAACGTTACCAGGGTCTGGCGAGATGGCTCAGTGGCTAAGATACTTGATGGCAGGCCCGACAAGCCAGGCTCAGTACTGAGGCCTCACCATGGTAGAAGGAGAGAACGGACCTGAAATTTGTCTTCTGACTTCACAGGAGCTGGCCTGTGACCCCTCCCATGCACCCCTAAGCAACAGCTCAGTATAATTTAAAAACCTACCAAGAAGAATGTATCAGTTAATTATTTCGATAACACTTAATGGAACAGATTTAAAAACATTCTACTGGCAGATTCAACCATCCTTAATTTCTTCTCTGGATGCCCACACAGCCAGGGCCGTGTCTAACTGAACAGTTGTTACCTGTGGGTGATTCCTCCAGACTTCAAACATAACTCGAAGCACGTGCAGCTTCCCCTTATCACTTTCTGCTAGAGTTTTGAAGACTTCATGAAACCTTTAGACAAAGGTGAAAAGTACCACATACAGTAATTCATAAGCCCTTTAAATGTTACTGAATTTAAAATATAAATGCATAAATACATCGATAAGACATCAGATCATATAAATGTGTTGGAATTCCACCTGCAATGCTCTTTTCTTTGGATTCTTACAAACTTTGCTATCTTTAGATGCCCACCCCGGCAGGCTCTCGTTGTTGCTTAATTCCTGCCTGTGTAGATGACTGTCCTCAGGACCTAGGCTGCCACTGCCTCCCCTACCACATGCACACCTGCACTGCACACACTTAACGAAGCCACCAGAAACTGAACCCCACCCTACCAAATTATGTAGGAAGATGTTCATATTTAACAATTTTAGGGAACAGTTACTACAGCATTGGTGTTCAAATGTCTATACTTACTTTGCAAGAGCACTGAAGGAGTGACTGAAGGACTTAGCAGCTAAGTGCAGCAGAGTCTGGACAAAGACCTCTATTTTCAAGGGGTTAAATCTGAACCCTTCATCTGAAAAATATTTTATATTAAGATTTTAAGAAGTTAATTATAGTAATTCCTTAGTAATGCTATACTTTGGAATGCTAAGGATAATAACATATGAACATATAATAATGCTCTAGTAAAAAACAAACACTAAACCCTACAGATTTCAAATACTGAAAACATAAAACTAAGTTGGGCCACCCAAGGCTACATAGCAAGACCTCACCTCAGTCCCGCCTTGAGGCAGCACACCCTTACGTCTCTCTCCCGGGAGCACGTCCCACTTCTTCTAGGTACCTCGGGTTGTTTGTATGGCAGGCTCTCACTGTGCACTGCTGCCAGCCTGGAGCCGCCAACCTGGTCAGGCTGACAGGTTTGTACTACCACTTCTGCCTTACGACCCATTTGCCTAAAAGCATCACACATCCCTCCTTTGTATTCTGATTACAAGATTTTAAACTGTTAAAGCAAAACCAGCAAAATCTATAAACCTACATCTTACAACTTTTGCCAAGTCTAAACCTCCTGTTTCCACGGCTGACTGACTGGTCCTCGTGTACTCCCCAAACAAATGGCTGTCTCTGCAGACTTGCTATTTGCTCTACTTTTTGTGCAACACAGATTTACTTAACTAAATATTTCACAGTATGCCTTTTTAAGTACCGACACAACTCTCTCATTACTTCATTATCCAGTCATAATTCAGGCAAGCCTTTATTTCATTCTGTCAATTTTCCTATTCATACCAGGAAAATAAAACAAAGCTAAGATGTTGGCTGAAATTACATGATATATACCAACTAAGATTAGGCAGTAATATCACAATAGCTTATAATTTGGAGAAAATGTCAGCCACACCCGCAATATCCAACCCACTAAGCCCCCCCCCCCCCCAATTTGGGAAGCCTTCTTAATGTAGAGAGGAATAAAGTAGAAATACCTGAAGCCCCTGAATGAAGAATGTATGATTTATTTTTATGTAGCACATGGTGTATGCCCTTTTTTGGTAACTGTTGTTGCTTTTGAGACAAGATCTCACTGTGTAGTTCTGGCTGACCTGAAATCTACTATGTAATCTAAGCTGGCTTCTAATTCATAGAGACCCACCTCTACCTTTGCCTCCCAAGTCTGGGATTAAAGGAATGCACACCATACCCAGGATGGGCTTTAGTAATATAAGCTCTTCCCAGGAATTTTAGAGCCTCTTAGGTGAGGGGTTAAATATGCAGGTGCTCAGAACAGCTGACAGACTCTGTGTGAGCACCAATAGGTCGCCTCAGAGCTCATGTTGCCAGAGCTATGTTTATGCTTTATGTGTGAGGTTCAGCTGAAGAAGTCACTCTCTCATCTCACCGTCATCATCAACCTGGTTAGGGTTTGGTACATCCTTCAGAATGCTGAAGATCTCATCGTTGGTTGCCTTACTTTTAAAAGCAACAGATAAACAGAGTGCCACGGAATGTCCAGGAAGAGAATCTAAACACAGAACAGAAGGAAAGGTAGATTAATCTCAAAGCCTCTTCTATGAGCAGCTAAATCTGTTTGTTATTCCCTTTTACAACAGAATGCTCTTCAGGCCAAGATCAGCATTTAAACCACGTATGAGACTAGAGAGGAAAGCTTCGCCTGATTCAATGCCTTTTCACCTAGACTGGAACAGACAGCTCCCAGTGCCAATGCTCAGGAGCACACCAGGCCTCTGGCCTCCCACACACCTTAAATCCAAGCTTCTCGGCCAATTTTGCCAACAACCCTTTCTTCTGGGGCAAAAGAGTTCACACATGGTGAATACTGCCAAGGTAAAGGCCCTGTGTATGCTTACTACTGGTTAGGATTTTGTGAGTAAGTACTTATGGTATAGAATTTATGTTAATATAAAGGAATCAAAGCAAAAAGAAATGAACCTTCAATGTAATTCAGACAATGGTAACAAAAAGGGCAATTTTGACACAGGATCATAAGAAGGCATGTAGTAGCTAATGCCTGTCCCAATAGGCCATACAAGGATAACCATGTAGCCAGTACTTGCTGTGAGCCTGTCCCTGAAAGCAGAAGAAAGTCTATGAAAAAAAAAGTCACACACACACACACACACACACACACACACACACACACACACACACGCAGACACGCATGCAGGCACGCACGCACGCACGCACGCACACACGCAGGCAGGCAGACAGGCAGGCAGGCAGGCACGCACGCACGCACGCACGCACGCACGCACGCACGCACGCACGCCCAAGATAATAAGAACCCTTTGTCACCAAGGAATTTACACACCAGCTGAGAACCAAGAAATTTACTTCAGAAGCAGACAGAAAGCATTTTTATGTATCAGGTTTGTTAAAGGTTACAAATAACAAACTTGGGCCAGACCAAAAAGGAAAACAGGAACTGGAGATGAAAAGAGCTTTCTGTAGTGTGGAAGGAAGAACAGTTCTCAGACACAGAACTTCCTTGCAGCACAAAATGTGAGGCTCATGAATGGAAGACAAGATTCAGTGCAACCGCCACAGCACAGCTGGAAAACCTGACATCCACCTCTGTACCTGTCACCACTGCACACCCTGCCTCCAGGAAGCTAATAATAATAACAATGAAATCCTTCATCTAGTGGCTAATAAGAGTCACTTTTCTTTTCTTTTCTTTTCTTTTCTTTTTTTTTGGTTTTTGGTTTTTTCAAGACAGGGTTTCTCTGTATAGCCCTGGCTGTCCTGGAACTCACTCTGTAGACCAGGCTGGCCTCGAACTCAGAAATCCACCTGCCTCTGCCTCCCAGAGTGCTGGGATTACAGGCATGCGCCACCACCGCCTGGCTAAGAGTCATTTTTTCAAATACAGAAATAAGTCAGTTTCTCCTGCTATGAATACCCAGCTTCCGAGCACGCACAGATCAGTACTTGTAAGAAGATGCTTGGTGATGCATTACTTACTGCTACTTTCATCTCCATACTTGTAAATGCAGGTTGGGTTTGCAGGACACAGAGCTGAGAAGGTGGGAGGAACAATATCTAATATATGTTGATGGTAAGACAACCTACAACACAAATAAGAGCCTCAGCAAAGTCTCATGTTTCAGTCTCTGGTGATACTTAACTTGCCCAGAAAGCCAGAGTCCAAGATCCCAAACTCAGTGGACAACCAAGAAGCAGACGGGGACAGCCCTTCCCACCGCTGGGTAAGTTAGCGTAGCTGAGCTCAGGCCTGTTCAGACACTGGCTTTGCAGCATGGGCTCAGGGACCACAGTCTGCCGGTGAGAGACGGGAAGTGAGAGCGGGCTGGGTGCGGGTGGGATGGCATGGCTGGGAGGCTGGATGTGACACAGCAAAGAATAAATGGGAGATAGTGAGAGCCACACTTTGTCCTGCCCGACAGAGCATTTACACGGAATTTACTATGTTGGGTTGGCTGTGAAAAGAGGGATATACCACGCAAGCAGGCACGCACAGTGTCTTCCCAAAGGCCTCAACTCAACTACCCCTAAAAAAATACACATTAAGAGCTCAGATCACAGTTCCCCAAAACACTCTATTAATTAGAAACAAAAGGCTCTTTAAATAGGTGGCTGTAGGAGAGGGCTAAGAAAACACAAATTAGATAAAAACCCAAGTTTAGAAACTAAGAAAAGGCTCATCGACGTTGGGAGACATGGAAAAGAATCTCACTGGCTTAATTCACAAAAAACCCAAATGGACATCTACTTGTAGCCTAAATCTTGATTCAAAAGTGAGGTGGACAAACACTAGGACTTAGGAAAGAATATCGTGGACATGCATCGTAAGTGCAAAACAGAGGAGAGAGAAACCTGTCAGATAATAACCAGTTCAAGCAGTGTCCTTCATGAGAAGCTGAGAAGCTAAACCAGGGGAGAGCTTACCTCATACACTTCTCTAGAACTTCTCTTACAAACTTTGGTTTGGGACTTTCAAGATCCTGAGTAAGACAATCTGACCTAGGGAGGAAATCTGGATTTATTAAGTTAATATGCATAATCTTTTGTAGACATACTCTTCATTTCCTGGATTATACTAGGGTCTTTCTATCTTTTATCTCATCCACATATAGTAACTAAATATCGATGAAATAAATACTTAACACAACGGACTATTTTAAAAGTGAATTTTAGAGGTTGGCGAGATGGCTCAATAATTAAGTGTCTTCCAGAGGTCCTGAGTTCAATTCCCAGAACCCACAATGGAGGCTCATAACCATCTATAAAGGGATCTGATGCTCTCTTCTGCTGTGCAGGTGTACATGCACACAGAGCACTCATATGTTTTAAAAAATAATAAATAAAAGAATATATAGAGTTTTACATATTAAGGTTCTTCTGTGTGTATATATATATTCATATGCTACATACATGAATGTGACATGCACATGCAGGGAGACCAGAGGGCTGGTCCCCTGGTGTACCCATGTTGATTTTTGAGATGTTTCTCACTAGGCCCAGAACTTACCCATTAGATTAGGTTGGCTGGCCAGTGAGCTTCAGGGATCTGTCAATATGTCTGTGATTAGAAGCCCATGTCTCCATGGCTGCTTTTTTTTTTTTTCTTTTAAATTAGGGTAATAGTGGGTAGTGCTGGCTAGTCTGGAAATTACTATGTAGTTGGTCAGCCCCCAACTCATAGAGATGGGCATGCCTCTGCCTCCTGAATGCTGAGATTAAAGGTGTGCGCAACCATGCAGGGCTCAACATGGTTTTTTTAACATGGGCTCTGGAGATCAAAAGTTGTGTCTTTATGTTTGAGTAGCACACACTTTAACATGGGCTCTGGAGATCAAAAGTTGTGTCTTTATGTTTGAGTAGCACACAAAACAATCTCCAATTGTTTTGAATAAGGAAGGATAAAACATTACACTTACCAATCTTCCCAGCTCCAACGGAATTGAAAATTACTTAGATGATGAGAAAACCAATTAATAAACCTACATTGGCGAGCAGAGCAGAGAGAAGAGAAAATGAAGAGTACAATTTAGACCATAGCTTATAAAATCTGTTACACAGCTCAACTGTCTTGGGGCACCCCATTACCCATAGCTTCTGTAACTGTTTTCTCAACAAAGCCTCTGCCTCCCTGTTGTGTGTCTCAGATACCTCGGCTCTCACAACGGGGCTCCCTTTGTTCTTGTTAGGGAACAGCTATGATTTAAGCTCACATTTTGTGCAAAACATATAATTATCACAGCTATGAAGGAGAGTATTATTTTTCTCATGTAACTGTTGATGAAACTGTTTAAAAATAAATTGCAGTGAAATGTTTACAAATGGTAGAATCAGAGTAAGCTTCTCAGGTTTTGCTGGGAATTGGACATGGGTCCCTGGGAGAGGGGCTGAGACTTTTCGCTAGCTCTTCGACTCTCACACTTAAACCATGTCCTTTTAAAAGTGTAAGTACTTCTTCATTTATGTGTTTACATGGTATGTATGTGTATGCAGTGCCAGAGGCCATATGGGTATTGGATCTGCCAGGGCTAGAGCGACAGGTGGTTGTCAAGCTTCAGGCCATGGGTGCTGAGAACCAAACTCAGGCCCTCTGGGAGAGCAACAAGCACCTTAAATGCTGAGCCTCTTCAAGCCCACTGCAACCTTTTCAGGGCAGCCTATATGCCTGAAGTTCCCCACTTAAAAATACACTCAGCTCTCAAGACAGGAAACATCTTAGTGTGTTAAATAGTGCTATGAAGACCATCTGAGTACTCAAAATGTTTGCAGAGTCGGTACTCTACTAAAGTAGAGACACTGAAAGACACTTTCTTAAAGTACTTCCCTCAAGACTCTGACTTCAGCCGGACAGTGGTGGCGCTCGCCTTTAATCCCAGCACTTGGGAGGCAGAGGCAGGCAGATTTCTGAGTTTGAGGCCAGCCTAGGCTACAGAGTGAGTTTCCAGGACAAACCTGGGCTACATAGAGAAACCCTGTCTCAAAAAAACCAAAAAACCAAAAACCAAAACCAAACCAAACAAACAAACAAAAACCCGTAAAGGTAGTCACAGAGACTTTCCCTAAAAGGAAACAGTGATCATGGAATGACCTCCTGCTAACAATCTAAGATAGACTTTATTCATTGATTTAAAATAAAGTGAAATCTTAGTCACAGGTTTGAAGATACTTCTCTATACCTTCAAAAACAGATTATCTATAAGTGTTTATATATATATCTACGTATCTATATCTATAAAATGATAAAAGCATTATTAGAGTTATCATTCAAAGTAAGCTTATCTTAAAGACTTGCATATGAAATTAAGTAGGAAAAGTTAAAAGGAAAGAAATGGAATTATTAAAGAGAAGCAAACAGGGCATCACGGACTGGAACAGACCAGACTGTGATGCTCTAACAAGCCAAATGCTATTACACAACAGGGTCTTAGAAAGCAGGGAACAATTTGTAAATCCTTGACAGGCTTCTGAAGATTCCTGCAGGCACTGACACAGCCCTTAGTTTCAAAGTCACCAACGGCCGTACCTGTCTACACACGTGGTACTCATCGTGTCCAGACGCATGTACAGCATCTCAGTCGCCTGCGCGAGCTGTGATCAGAAGGTAAGGAAAACCACTTCCCACTCTCCTTTAAAATAAGCGTGGGGGAGACATAAGACCCAAGGACAGTGTGTGTCTTTTACTCTTCCACATGACTCATCTTGTTTTCCAGGTTGAAGCTGTCGATGATGGATGATGGACAGTAACCCTCACTGCTCCTTTGTATGCACCCCCTCAGCCATCTGAGACCTCTCCCCAAGCATCCACCCATCTTCTGTCATGAAGGAATCTTTTATTTTTCTAAAATTTCATAAAAATAAGTGTCATGTTCAGTGAATTTGTTCGTTTTTTCAGCATAAATTATTTTCAACTTACACCGTTCACTGCGTTAAGAACAAGTCTTTTTTTGTTGCTGACTTGAATATCACCATTGCAAGGAAACAGAATTCATTCATGTATTGTTGGACATTCAGGTTATTTCTGATTTTGGAAATATCACAAACACAATTTCTATAAGTATCATGTCCAATTCTATCTCTTGAGAATGAAAACAACTATCACAACCAAAGCAAACAAAAGTTTTTCTAAAAACTGTGGTGAGTACTAGTAGCAAACTATCTTTGAAAACAAAATTCCATATAAAATAACTGGAGATGGATGTTCAGGATGTACAAAAAGAAACGGACACCCGGGATGGTGAGTATATATGTATCTAAATGGTATCATGGATAGAATATTTTTTCTTTAAATGCCAAAAAGATAAAAGAAAATACTTGAAATTGGACTATTTTCTGATCTTTTTATTATCTAAAAGGAAGGTCAGAAATTAAGACTGACAGGCATGTAGGATAAAGTTATAAGACAAAAACAATATAGTAAAAACCTCAAACTTTTCGTAATCTAAGAGGGAGACAGTAAAGACAAACAAGGGGTGTGAGCAACAGGGCGCTGCTGACTGAGTGTGAGACTGGAGTAAGTGCAGAGAGACACACAAGGAAGCTGAAGGAAAGCATCCTAAGTACAAGAGAGCTGTTGACACCACACACACACACACACACACACACACTCAGAGTCACAGACATGGAACTACTTATTCAAATCATGCAACTAATGAGCTTATAGAAGTCCTGAGGTCCTGAAACAGCAGAATATACATTCTCTTCATGAAACTATTATTTTAAAAGGCAAGTGATTAGCCTCAAACCTGTAGTCCCAGCGCCTGGAGTTTGAGGTGGTCCTGGGCTAGAGTAAGGCCCTGCCTCAGAAAACAAACAAAAGGCAATGCCAGCATCATTAGTGTGTCGTGAAAGTAACAGGATCCTTCTGGGGAGAAGAAAGGAGCCTTTAAGCAACAACACCACATTCTATGTTAAGCAGAAGGAGATGCTATATGTTAACTTCCCAAACATCCATTTTGTCCAAAGTGTTATTTACTTAAATATCAAATGAATCAATTGAATCAAATGAATCCATTATCCCTAAAAGCATAGGAACATGAAGGTGAACCTGAGAAAAAATACTCCATACTGCAATCTTTAAAAGCACAGCCAAAGTGTGTACGCGTAAAAACATGAAAGGATACCACTTGGGGCAGAGAGCCCGGCTGAAGTTTGCACAGTTCGATTAGTAACGTAGTGTACATCACATCAATGTGAGGTGGCGCTGGAAGCTGGAACAGCTCTGCAAAGATCACCTGAGAAACAACCCAGGGTCAGAAACCTACACCTTAGTTATCTTTGCATTTCTGCATTAGAAAGACCTACACATTACAATCCAACCATAAACACCACAACACCTACAAGGGAAAGGAATTACCTTTAATTCTTAAAATGTATCCTTTCTGAGACCTACAACTGAACATGACCATCCCCCGTTCTACCCCGAGAGTCTGCTAGCTGAAGGCTGCTGTGACCTACAGTGCTGAGACAAATGCACAGTAATCCATCCTTTCAAGTCTCAGAGTTGACTGAGGGAGCATCAAGTGGCTCGATCCGTGGAGCTGCATTCCTGGAGGTAATGTGAACTATTGGTGGGCCAGAGATGGAGACAGCTGAGTGTCTACGCTGCTACTCACACCAAACCTCAGATCTTTGTGGCAGGCTATTTCCTACCCCTTCCTAAAAGTCTAAAGCCCTAGCCTGCATTCTTTCCTCTTAATGCATGATGAATTCTACACATTTTCAGATTTAAAAAATGAGGTGGCACATGCCTGGAGTCCCAGCAACTCAGGAGGATAAGGTAGGAGGGTCATGAGTCCCAGATCAGGTTGGGTGATGTAGTGACACTCAGTGTTTTATATTTTGAGACAGGGTTTCTCTGTGTAGCCCTAGCTGTCCTGGAGCTCTCTCTATAGACTAGGCTGGTCTCAAACTCAGAGATCTACCTGCCTCTCAGGTGCTTGGAGTAAAAGCGTGTGGCACTTAAAAAAAAAAAAAACAGAGAAGGGGAGAGGGAGAGGGAGAGGGAGAGGGAGAGGGAGAAGGAGAGGGAGAGGGAGAGGGAGAGGAGAGAGGAGGCAGCTGAGGCCAGTGAGATGACCTGACAGGTAAAGGCTCTGAGTGAGTCAGTCCCTCCCTCCCTCCCTCCCTCCCTCCCTCCCTCCCTCCCTCCCTCCCTCCCTCCCTCTCTCCCTCCCTCCCCCCCTCCCTTCCTCCCTTCCTCTCCTAGCAAGGCTAACTGAGAACCCAAACTGCTGGCATTCCCTTAACCCCTCTATTCATTCTCAGAACCTGATAAATAGGAGGGGAAAAAACAAAGTTAGCAGACAGGCGGGGAAAGTGAGAAGTGGCACCCCACGGTGTGCCTACCTCCACTATGTGGTAGTTCAAGGGGATCTTGTTCTTCCCTGGATAGCTCACCAGCTGTGCAGCGCTGTAAAAAGTGTGATCCAAGTTAAGTAAGTGTACAAAGATATACATGAAGCCCAACAGCCCTAAAAGTCTAAAGCCCCAGCCTGCATTCTTTCCTCTTAATGCACGCATTGTTTGTCTTACACACAAAATGAAAATAATAATACCATCACCTTCAGATCTACTAACCTAGGTGCTTCACTCCTAAATACATTTCTCTTCAAAGTCTAAGCCAAAACTTTCCAGCTCTATGAAATTTTATTAATACTTAGGTTTCTAAATGCTAGAAAACAGAAAAAACAAAAACAAAAACCAGTAGTATGCTTTAATTTCCACACGTCCAAATAAAAGCGGCCTACTATCAGTTTCAGCTTATTTGGGGTGTGTGGGAGGTGTGTATGAGTGTTCAGAGGTCAAGGTCAGTGCTGAGTGGCTTCTTCACGTGCTTCTCATTGCACCGGGCTTAGGAACTGGAGAGATGCTCAGCGGATGAGGAGGCTGTTCTTCAGAGGGCCCAGCTCTATTCCAGCACCCGCTCGCAGCTCGAAACTGTCTGTGACCCCATTTCCGGGTGACTCAAAGCTTTTATGGCACTTGAGAGCACCAGATACACATCTGGATACAACTAAACGTGTATGGAAAATACCCACGTTATTTATTAATACATTAAAAAGAAGACTTCAAGCAAAATATCTGGGGTTCACGGACTGGTTTGACTGGTGGGACAGCAACCCCTAGGGATCCTCCTGTGTCAGTACCTCCAGAAATAAGCTATGGGCAAGTGCCAACACCTGACTTTTCCATGGGTTCTGGGCACCTGGGCGCTGGTCCTCATGCTTGCTATCTCTACAGCCTCACACCTCTAAACATACACTTTGTTCTTACAGAAGAATCACGATGCCTTCCCACCCCCTTTAAAGTACCACAGAGGGAATCTTACCAAGTTTTCCTTTCCTTCCAGTAGGATTTTATGATGCAATGAAGGTTCTCCTCTATGACAAACCTCTCTACTGAATGGCTCCCTGGCATAACAGGACCCTGGAGAGAAGACCAAACATACTCAAACGCAGAACCATTAAACAGATTTCGTTCATTTGCTCAATGAATACTTGAGACTAGGACTGAACTGCTGTGCTAAATAACTACCACAGAAACAAGTGTATAGTGCTCCTGAGATATCCCATAAGGACACCAGAACTATTTTACAACTTTTTTATTTAAAAAACTCCATCACTCTGTCTGTCTGTCAGTGCTTGTTCACAAACCATACCCTGAAGAGCCTACTGTGCTGGGGCTGAGGCTGAGGCCCCATGCGACCAGGACAGAGCATGCAGCAGTTCTGCTACTTAGCTAATACTAAGCTTCTCTCCACAAACAATCTAGCAGTCAGATGTTTGCTGACTGGCCCCAAGGCAGACATACATACTGAGATATAAAATAATTAGTATGTGCTTAAATATTAATTTTTAAATCCATTATCACAACAAAATCTTGTTTTTCTATTAAAGAGTTGCCAACAATTTAGCTTTATTAATAAAAAACATAAAAAGTATTGTAAAACTAGAATGTTAACTTGGAGGCTGATGAAAATATTTTTAATAATTGTATAATATGATAACTTAAGCTAAGTTGTTTAAAAATATGGACAATTTAGAAAAGCAAGCTTTTTTTTCCCCAATATTAACAATAGCTAAATAGGCCTGGGAGTGCAGCTTGGTCAGTAGAGTGCTTGCTCAGAACGCAGGAAGCCCAGGGTCCAGTTCTTAGACAGATAAACCTGTGTATGGTGGGGAATGTCTGTAATCACAGCAGCGGCAGAGCTGGAGGGTCACAAGTTAGAGGGCATCCTCAAGCGCAAGAGCAAATACAATGCTGTAAGTGACCCTTTCTCAGGGAAAAAAAGCTGAAATGTGTAGCACAGTAGTTCACAAGTACTATCTCAGAATTCAAGAGGCCAAGGCAGGAGGATTATCACAATGAAGATGGACTGGGCTACAGAGAGAGACATACACAAAACAAACAATAAAAATCAGCTAAACATGTGCACGGGAGATGGCTCAGTGGAAGAACCCCCAGAATCCACATTAAAAGCTAGCCCAGGTGGCATGTACCTCTCTCCCCAGCACTGTGGGACTCTCAAGATAGGTAGATTTGTGGGGCTTAGTGGTCATCCAGTATAGCCTTTGAGAGACCTTGCCAACTATCCCTCCCCGTCCCCATCCCCTCCACCTCCCCCTACAGGTGAAGAGCAAAGCCCGCCTGGTAGCTGGAGTCAACCTCTGGCTACCCTGCACACAACACACCCCTCCCCTAACAGCTAAAACTGAGCACTCAGCATGAGTCACTGTTCAAGGTATTTTACATGTGATAATAATTTAATCTGCCTAGAGATATGTACTATTATTATTCCTTGGGAACCTAGGCAAAAGAAGTAAATCACACCCTAGTGGGCCCAGGCAGTATTTGCATGAAAATAATAGCTAACTTGGCTCTCAACTCACCCTGTTAAACTATGCTGTCTCTCTTGTTTATACGAGTAAATCAAAAGTTTTTGCATATCAAGGTGATATAGTTTGCTGAATTAAAACACTAAATTGATTTTCAATCTTCTTATGTTACTCAAAGCCAATCTGGGCTCCAGAGAGACAAACCCTGTCTCAAAATATCAGTCAAAGGAAACTAAGCCAGGCCCGCCCCTCCTGGAGATCTCAGCCACTCTCGTACCTCTGGGTCATCTGTGTAGTCAAACATCCTGAAGATGACCCTGGGCATGGGGTACACTGAGTCCTCCGTGTGAGGTGGTGGTGTGAAAGGGGGCAGGTTGTGCTGTAGTGCTTCACAGAGGATGCTGTCGAAGGCAAGGTAGGGTCTTAGGATGTGCCGTTCCTGCCACCGGTCCTTCTTCAATTTCTGAATCTGGGCCCACAGGCAATCTAAATACTAAAAAGAGATTTTAATATTTAATAAATACATCCTGGCTAAGCATAACAGAAGTCTACCCTCTAAAATGCACAATAAAGTAAACTAGTTTGGTATTTCATACAGTAGTAAAAAAATGGCATTACGTTTTTGTTTTCATTTAAAATTTTAAAATTACATTGCACACACTTGTCACAGAGTCACATGTAGGTCAGACGACAACTCCTGACAGGTGCTCTGTAGTGCCAGCTCTCGCAGGCTGCCCTCCCCTACTGAGCAGGCTCGCTCTCCATTTCTACTGAGGCACATTTGGAGTTGTTACTTCTGCTATTTTTAAAATTGAGTATTTAGATATAAAATTTGTCAAGTCTGTGAAAACTGGTATTCTAAAAAGCAAGGGCTGTCTCAACTACATTCTGACATCTACTAAAGAGCCCCTCATGCTTCTGATTCTGAGGAAATGAATTTCTCACTGGAAATATTTAGAAACCTAGCTAAGATGTACAAGTCAACAGTCTGAACATCTTCCAAGGCTGTAGTTTGACTCATGTGTGCGGCACACGGCCCAGAGCACTAACAAGCTTAGAGGACAACCTGTGGGAGCCAGTTCCCTCCTTCCCCATGTGGGTCCTGGGTTGGTGGCAGCACCCTCACTCACTGAGCCATCCCACTGACTCAGTTTAAGCATGCGACTCAAGGCTGTGTTTACATTACAAGATGGAGACCAATTCACCTCTTCCTGTGGATGTGGTTTATCGGCAGTCCACACTTGTAACATGGGCACATGAGTCTTCTGGCGTCTTCTAAAGATAAAAAGGAAAATCTATACTTAGGGTTTAAAATATAAAAGACATTCAATGGTTCTCATGATTAACTAAAGCAATGAAAAACATTTCTGCCCATCAGATCAGCAGATTAACATTTTTGATAATGGTCAACATATCATCAGGATATAATATATCTCAAATACAACCTCGATTCTGGAACAATATGTCTCTGGAAGACAATCTAACTATATCTGTCAAAAATCTCAACTGTTCTGAATCTTTACCCAACAATGTCATTTCTATGAATTCATATCAGCTACAAACATATATGCACATATACACACAAGCATATTCGGATCTTGTTTATAGAACGGGAACTTGCTCAAGCTAAATATCCACAGAGTGTGGACTAATAAAGAAAAATTATGTTCTATTTCAAAAAAAAAATGGAACCACATGATTTTATATAACAATTTCAAAGAAAAAAGCATGTAAATAAGTGTATATGCATGCAAATAAGTATACATGCTAGATTGACATTTGTATAAAATCAAGCATATATTTCCATACTCACATATATACACACATATTTGCATACACACAGATATGTAAAAAAGTCTTTAGATGGCATGTTCATTTGTACCCAACAAAGCAGTATTAATGGTATTTAAAGAAGCATGACAAAAGTCAATCTGTGAAAGCTGCAGGAGCACCTGATCGGCCATTGTCACTATGTTGTACGGGAATCAGGGATGTCTGCTAACAAGGCCCATTATTTGACTGTACCTAATAGAGCATGGTTTTACACTGGCCTCAGTGGGGGCTTGGCTGAGAATTAACATGTATGAAATAAAACTCTGTGCCAGGGCAGTGCTCCTATTCAGAACACATTAGTAATGTGTCTGAACTTCTTCCAGTCAGCTCAGTAGCCTGAGGTAATTCTAAGCCTCAGCTGACTCTTAGGAGCTGTCACACCACTGTGTTCCATGCCTTTCACAACCATATGAAAACAGCTTAAAAGACTTGTTACCACCTTGCTGCACTAACAAAGATCTGAGGTCTTAGTGAGTTATGGCAGCAGGAGAATGAAATTAAATGAACATTTTCTATAACTTTATGGTTCTGTTTTGTTTTTTAAAAATGGAACTGAAATGGTGCTATTGCTAACAGAGAACTTAAGGCACTGTTGTATCAGTAGGCTATCTTTATGCAAACAAGGAAGTGCACAAAAGCCATGGCCTTACTTGAGATAGCTTTCAGTGCTAGAGAAGATTCGATCCATTTCTGCATCTTTCTTTTCATATAACTCCTTCCCAACCCAGGGCAAGGACGACAAAAACGCATACACATACCAATCCCGTCGCACCTGAACAAGTGTAAAGGGAATTAAAAAAACAACATGCTAGTTCATTAATTATTCTTTCTTTCCCTGGTCAGATGGCAGGCAAGCACTCTATACCTGAGCTATACACAGCTCCCCTCATCTTTTTTAATCATAAATGCAATACCGGGGAGGTTTTTCAATAGGGCTTAAATAAAACATCTGGCTAACCCAGAGAATTTCTAAACATATATGCTTATTTTAATTGGATATTTTCTTTATTTACATTTAAATGTTTTCCGCTTTCCCGGTCTCTCCTTCCCCCCCCTCCCTCTATGAGGGAGCTCACTCACCTGCCCCCATGTTGCCTCCCTGGCCTTCCCCTACACTGGGGCATTGAACACCCTCAGGCCCAAGGCTTCTCTTCCCATTGATATCCAACTAGGCCATCCTGTGCCACATATGCGGCCAGAGCCATGGGTCCCTCCATGTGTATTATTTGGTTGGCCAAAAAGTTATTTTTAATCTTATTAAAATCATTTGAATTAACACAAAGAGATCAAGAGAACCCATCAGTAAGCCAGCTGACTTGCCCTTCAGATATTAAGCATTATAGTGTGATAATATGTTATTGTATTTTGTTTACTGCTGTTATCAGTGGGGAAAACAGAAACTCCAGTAACAGCGCAGAGTCAACACAAAGGGCCCTTACTTGAGGTACGTCTTCTTCCTGAGTTACACTCACAAAATTCTCAAACATAGCAACCATAGACGGGGCAGCAATTACGTGACAATTCACAAGATCAGACAGAAAACGGACCTGTGCAGGGGGAAAATGACATCTGCATTAAACCTAACAGCCTTTCATCAGAGTCACAAAATAAACAAGCCCTAATTGGCCTACAAAACTAAAACCCAACACTTATACTTGGGACAAACATAATCTAAACAAACTCCTGCACTAAAAGGAAAATTAAAAAGTCCCACACCAGGGACAAGGGAAAAAGAACACTAAGGAGAAAAATGGGCAAAGATGTAAAGCTCTCAGGGGAGCAGGGAGGCATTCTTCGCAGAAGGCTGTGCAAATGCATTTCTACAGCACCAGGGTTACAGTCCTACAGGGCAGTCACAAAACACCAAACCTTCAATCCTATATCCTAATAGGGATCCTAACCTGATCACATGATCTCCAGCTGGTTTACTAATTGTAAACACTGGATTATTACCAATCTATCTATTTATTAGATATTAGTAAGACTTAATTCCAGTTCCTTCCATAAAAGACACATAAAATCTCTATACTGCAAAAATAATCTAAGAGCCAGAGGTTGGGAGGAGTCAGTGAAATGCTGTCTTCTGGACAGGACGTGGCCGTAACACTCACAACCTTACAGCAGTTACACAAAACCTACACATGACTGAGCAGGTCAACTTTCCTTCCTGGATATAGGATGGCGCTCACAAGGCCTCACCATTTCTTGGTGAGGAGCTATGGGGCAGTTAACTGTTGAGGTTTGGTCTGTTGTTATGTACTATAATGCTAAATACCAGTCTTGGTTGCCTCAGGAACAAGAAGATCTTCACTTAACCAAGTGATGCTATGTAAGCTTGCCACACAAGTTATCCCTGATTGGTCAATAAAGATGCCTATAGCCTATAGCTGGGCAGAAGAGAAGAAGGTGGGGTTTGGGTTCAGGGCTTGGGGTTTGAGGGAGGGAGAGAGAAGTGAAGAGAAGGGAGAAGGTGTCAGGGGGACAAGAGGGCTGGCAATTATAGTTAAGAATGGTCCAGGCAGAACAGGGCAAATTGTAACTCATGGTTATTGACAGGGAAGTAAACAAAATAGTTACACAGGACTGACATCTGCCCAGCTCTAATGCTGTTGAGGCTAATTATAAATGCCTTTTATCTGGGAACTGAATGACTTAAGGTAGTGTAGAAACCCCGATTAATATTAAATATTTACCACAACAGGTAACAGTTTCTGGGGAAGAAGGTATCTCCTTCCTTGTGTAGTCACTACTAAGGTGCCCATGCTACAGTAAATGACTTCCCACACCTGTATGCAAGCAACCCTAATTAAACTCAGCAAGTCACCCATCAGCAAAAAGACAACAAGGCGGCTAAAAGGGTATGGCAAAAGAAGTGGGGAAGAGATAATAGGGACCAATGTGACCAGAATAGTTTACATACATACATGAAACTGTTAAAAAAAAAGTTCTAAAGTTTTAATATTTACTCTCTATGGCCCAATGAATCATTTTGTGTATCAGAATTTTAAAACCACCCACTATAAAACACAGGAAGGAAATGAAGCTTTTAACCAGTAGCCAACATGAGCAGAGCCTAGTTATACAAAGGCTATACTGCTACTATTATTGAAGACAGATTCAAAGGCAGGGTAGATGGAGGCAGTAAGAACACCCAAAAAAGTTACAAAGTGTGCTAGAAGGGATTTGGGAGATAGGATCTAGAGCGGTTAGACATAAAAAAGGAAGCAAAGAAAAGCTAAGTTAATGCCAGCTTTCTGGATAGCTTACCCAGGAGACACTGGCCCCTATGAATGTGCTGGTGAGCTTACAGAAAATGGGTATAAATAACAGGAACTTCAGGACTTGAAGTAGCTTCTTTCCTTCATTTCAATGCTAACTTATCATATATTATAAATTATATATGTAATATGTATATTATGCACACATAAAACTTACCAAATATACAGCTTCATTATAGTTATTTGCTTTTAGTGATTCTTTAAGTTGACGAATCATAGCTTCTACAAATTCTCCTCCAAAGTTGTAATTTCTGGCATTCAGCAGTCCAACTAATGTTGTATAAATTGTTAGCTTCTCGGGTAACAGACGTGCACTGATTTGAGAACCCGTACAAAACAACCCCAAAACAAAGGTTTTATATTAAGCTGTTGAATAGTACATGAAGCTTTTAATATTAAATAACTCTGGAACAATTTTTTTTTAAACTATGGTTTGAAAATGAATTCTGAAAAGACATATGTATCACTGAAGAATATGCAGATACAGACTCTAATATTTTTCACTTTACTTAATCCAGGAATTAAGGAATAGTTACTTGTGAAGCTATCACACCAAAATTAATGCAACTCGTGCTAGAGCACTTGTCCTTCAAATGTGCGGAGTGGAAGTGAGTAGCAACCCCACAGAAGATGGTTTCTATGGCAATCTCCGAAGTGTTCCATGAAACGAGATTCTTTAATGCAGAACCATTAAGGGGAACAGAGCATTCAGAGCTTCTAAACTTAGCTAGCCAAACACCCTGCGACCAGAATTCCTCTTGGAGAAACATTACTGGATTGCTTATAAAAAATAAAGAACTAATGAGTTTCAACCAAGTTCCTCTAAGAAATGCTTAAACCATGGTATGCTAATCAAGTTGAGAACATGCTAAGGACAGGTAGATGGTTGAGCAGGCTAAAACTCTTCCTGGCTAATCTGAGTTTGAGAGAAGTGATTCTTCCAAGTCCTTCTGACTTCCACACAAGCTGCAGCACATGTGCACCCACACATGCACATACACACAAAATAAACAAAGCCTTTAGATAGATATAGCGTACAAAGAAAAGCAAGTAAGTACTAATGGTAATTCTGTGGAGAATTCTCTTATACTGTTCTATCTTGCTAGGTACAGGGGAGGATTTAGAAACTCAAAAACGACTTGTATTGAAAGTACACAATGGTCCCTAAAGCTTTCTCCAAGTAAAAAGATTTTAAATGGCGCTGCTAATCAATACCATCCCAGCCTTACACGAGCAAGCAAGGCATCCAACAGCTTCGCCAGCATAACAATTATGTAACACAGACTATCAAAACAGAGGGCATTGTCTGGATAACTATACTAAAATGACCATTTTCATAGTTTCTTAATCTAGATATACATTTCTCTGAACTGACTGGATTCCTCTGCAGATAGAATGTATCTATGGGTCTAGAGAGCTCACAGTTACGAGCACCTGTTCTTGCTGAGGACTCAAGTTGGATTCCTAGCACTCACACGGTGAGTTATGGGCTCATAACTGCCTTAACTCCAGTTCCAGGGTACCCAATGCCCTCTTCTGACTTCCACAGGCAGAGGAGTAAAATACTCATATACAAAATAAAAACTTTAAAATTAGCCATTATTTAAAAATTCCTGAAATGGTAACTACAGGGTCAACGATAATTATGCCATTAAAAGCTTCAAGAGCATCTCCAGCCCTCAAGAGAGGCCACCTACTTGACTTAGAAGGTTTCCAATATATTTGGTCCTACTAATAGCGCGCGCGCGCGCGCGCACACACACACACACACACACACACACACACAGAGCTAAACTCTATTTTAAACATGTACATGTGATACATTCCTTGGTGGGGGAAAAAGCATCTCTAAATAAGACATCTACTTTCTCATCTATTTACTGAGTTAAAAATTAACTTCAGGCTCAGAGTGAGTGGGGCCTGGAGCGAGCAGAGCCATAGTAAGAGGGAGAAGGGAAAGGGGAAAAAAGAAAGAAAAATCAACTTCAATGATTTTAAAATTCTAAGAAACAAAACATTAGGAAAACACTTCATTCTAGTCCTATTTATCCCTTTAAAAAACTAAGTTCAGCAAAGGGCAAAGATGACCATTGCATGAGCACGGGTTTCAGGCCAGAAGGACAGCAGTGACTAACATGAGCACGTCCTCTGAACACTCCCCAAAGCAGACAAGAGTAGATAATACATCATCACCTGGATCCACAAATCTTTTACATACATACACTGTACAGAGGAGCCTTAAGATCTTGCTCTTGTAGTTAGGAAGATCAGCTTCTAAAACACCAGCCAGGCCTTCGAGATTGCTTTCTAAAGAGCAGGCACTCTGCAGAAGACATCATTATTATAGTTAGCACTCAAGCAATCTGTGAATTAAAATTCTTGGATGACCATAAAGACATTAAGGTCTCCTATAAGGCACTATAATTCAACAAGAACTGATGACAATTTTGTGGACAATTCCCTCAGCATCAATTCCAGTAGTTACTGTTCTACAAAAAGTCAGTGGAATCTTCCAAGGGAGAGGACAGCACAGGCTGCATTCTGCTTCTCACTAATGATCCACCACTGCCTCAGGCATCAGTCTGCTTCAGGTCAGCCATACTGAGAGGACTATTCCCCAGGTCTGTTTAAGACTTATCTAATACAAATTACTTACTGAAAAAATTTAATGATCTGAATCCCAGGAGTTCCAAAACACTTTCACTTTGAGATACAGATGTGCAGTAATAATACAAGCTTTGTCTAAAACCTATATTACCTGGCACAACTTCAGAAATTAATCAAAGCTGTCAATCACGACCTTAACCCCGGGCTTGGTGCATACCTTTTCCCCTACTTTGCATATTAAAGATTCCAAATGATCTTCAGTTTCATTTGCATCAGACGTCTTCCTCCTTTTGTGAGGCTGTCCACCTATTTCACAACATTAAAAAAAGCGCAGCATTACATGATGAATCTACTATCGAAGTTTTTGTCACCTTTTTAGCTTTTAATCTCTTTTTTATTAGATTGTATTTTTTAGAGTAGCTCAAAACCAACCTGTTTTAACTAGGCTAGGTACCTGGAGAACTTCTATCCTACATCTTTTAAAAATTTGTTTGTGCACATGTGGGTGAATACAGACATGTGCAGGTCCCTGTGCCACACACTCACACTAAAGCCAGCAGTGGGCGTTCAGCTTCCACCACACTATTCCTTCAAGGCAAGGTCTCGCCCTGAACCTGGGGCTTACTCTTCTCAGCTTGTCCTAGTGATGATTCCTGTCTCCAGTCTGCCTTGTAGCTGGGGTCAAAGGCATGTACTGCATGCCCAACTTCTGAGCATGCTCAGACCCAATCCCAGCTCTCACAGGCTTTTAACCCTGGAGCCGTCTCTCCAGACCCGTCTCTCTCTCTGCCTCTCTCTATACATGTCAGTCTCTCTGTATACATGGAAACACACACACATATGTAAAAATGCACATATATATGTAATATAATTTTTATTACTATGTGTATGTATGTTTTGTCTACATGTATGAGTGGTACTGTTTACCACTTGTATGTGTGGAGCTCATGAAGGACAGAAGAGGACACCAGATGCCATGTAACTAGAGATATGGAAATCTTTGAGACATAGTCTGAGAGCTGGGAATTAAATCAGGGCTCTTAACTGCTAAGCCATCTTTCCAACTCCTCACCCCTGTCTCTGTCATTAAGATCACTATAAACAACAATGCGAGGAGATAGATCTCAACTAAATAAACAGTGTCCAGGGAGCTATGTCTAATTCTGTGAATACACTGCAATAGCACCAACATACGAAACAGTAATAATCTGAATACTGCTGCTACTGCACCTGCAGCCTGTTGACCCTCAGTTGTTGGTTACTAAACCTTAGGGTATCAACAGTACTTGTTAATCTGATGATGTAACTCAACTACTATGTAAACTGGTGAAATAGGAATGCAAAACCAAGTTCAATCCTTTGGAAGTTCTTTATTTATAATACGACCCTAAACATCAACAGTACTGATGCTGAGAAACTGCTCCAGAATGCATAATGCATACACCATGTTCTTCATTATTAGTCAGAACCAAATTTAGGTGAAGGTCATCTACTATACTAATCCTTCATCATATCTCCAAGCTCTCCTAATTATATGGTTACCCTGTCCCAGTTCGCAAGCACCCGTCTTCAGAATGACCCTTCCAGGTTTTCTTGTAAGCCTAACACATAGAAAACACTGCTTCAGGGAGACAAGCAGGCTGTCTAAAGAAAATTAGAAAGTACAAGCACATAGTCACCTCTCTGAACTGTAAGCCTCTATCACTGTGACCACACAGCAAAGGGTTATTTGGAGAAATGTAGTTGAAGAAAGTCTGTGGTACTTGAGAGAAGATGAAGTACACCTATTAGTGCTACAGATTACAATCTGAACACATGGGCAGTCACAACACACTGACCTGAGCAGAGAGCCTGGATGAGAGCACAGAAGCAGAATACAGTATCTTCATTAAGAATCCTTTTTTGGGGGAGCACATGGATGGCTTGGTGGGTAAGAATACTTGCTGCACAAGCATGAAGACCTAAGTCCAATCCCTAGCGCACACACCACAAAGCCAGCACTGCTTGGTACCAGGGAGGCAGAGGAAGATGAAGCACTGTGAATTAGAGGTCACATACAGAGTTCCAGGACAGGCAGGGCAAATAGTAAGTCCCTGTGCTGGCTAATCTTATGTCAACTTGACACAGGCTGGTCATTTGAGAAAAGGGAGCACCAATTGAGCCTCAGTAAGATCAGGCTGTAGGCAAGCCTGTAGGTCGTTTTCTTAATTAGTGGGAGAGGGCCCAGTCCATTGTGGGTGGTGTCATCCTTGGGCGGGTGCTCCTGGGTTCTAGAAGAAAGCAGGTTGAGCAAATCAGGGGAGCAAGGCAATAAGCAGTACTACTCCATGGCCTCTGCATCAGCTCCTGCCTCCAGGTTCCTGTCCTAACTTCCCTCTATGATGGACCTGGAAGTGTAAGCTGAAATAAACTCTTTTCTCCCCAAGTTGCTTTGGTCATGTTGTTTTATCACAGATATTAAAAACCTTAACTAGGACACCCTCTCTCTTTAAAAAAAAAAAAAAAGCCAGCACGGCCATACAAGGTACCCCAAGCCCATCACTATAGGAGGTATGTATAGACATGAGGACTGTTGGAGCTTGCTGGTTAACTCAAATGGTGAGTCACATGTTCAGTCTAATATGGCAGAGAGCATCAGAAGGATACCCAGTGCCTCTGCATGGCACACACACCATGTGCATATACACAGACACCATCCATACGGTTCCGGGAGTGGGGGGGGACTCACTGGGTGAAGTGCCCACGGAGCAACCTTGAGACTAGCCTGAGCAGTACCAGCTGCCTGTCACCTAGAGGAGGCAAAGAACACGGGAACAGGCAGGTCCCTGCAGCTCCTTATTCGGCTAGCCTAAACAAGTCTGCTTTGTTTTGTTTTTTTAAATTGTTGTTTGTTTATTTTTTCAGACCTTTTCTCAAAAAAAAAAAAAAATGAGCTGGAGTAAGAAAAGATAGATAGCTTAGAGCACCAGTTCTCAGCCTATGGGTTGCAACTCCTTTGGGGGATCAAATGACCCTTCACAGGGGTTGCATATCAGATAGCCTGCATATCAGATATTTACATTACGATCCACAACAATAGCAACATTACAGTTATAAAGTGGCAATGAAATAATTTTATGATTAGGGTCACAACAACAAGAGGAACTTGTATTAAAGGGTCACAGCACTAGGAAGGTTGAAAACCACCTTTGTTAGATTTTTTAGACACTCTTTGGGTAATTAGCTGAATGTTTTCATACCCTAAACAATAAAAGAAAAGCAAGTTTATGTTGGCACCATAATACAAAAAAGGCTTTAAAACATTGCTATGTAGGTTTTACAATATATATCAAAGTTGCATATTGCTACATACACTTGGTAGCGCAGAGAAGAGGCCATTATGTTAATAATTGAGAAGAGGCCATTATGTTAATAATGACTCTAAAGGCTTTTTTTTTTTTTTTTTTTTGGTTTTTTTGGATTTGGTTTCTTCTGTATAGCCCTGGCTGTCCTGGAACTCACTCTGTAGAGCAGGCCGGCCTCGAACTCAGAAATCCACCTGCCTCTGCCTCCCTGAGTGCTGGGGTTACAGGCCTGTGCCACTACCGCCTGGCTCTCAAGACACCAAATAATAGCCAGGCATGGTGGTGCACTCCTTTAATCCCAACACTTTGGCAGCAGAGGCAGGCACATTTCTTGAAGCCAGCCTGGTCTACACAGCTAGTTCCACAACAGCTAGGGCTACACAGAGAAGCCAGTGGAGGTAGGTGGGTGGAAAACAAAGACACTAGAACAGAACGAACAAACAAACAAACAAGACACCAAAAAATTTTCTCCCTGCAATAGGAACCTAATGTTACAAGGATACATTGTACCATTTCCTATACCCTTATTAGAATCAGATGTCTAATTTAAATCAACAAAGTAGACAAAAAAAAAAAACATAAAAGAAAAAAGTAACTTTGACTCTACAAACTTAAAACAAAAAATTAAAAGGACAAAAAAATATCACCTCTGAAACAAAATATACTATTCCCAAGTATAACAAACTTCTCATACAGTTAAGTTTAAAACCATCAGTCATAGTAAAATATAAAGACCTAAGTGGAAGTAGAATAGGCTATCTGGACTTTTGGCTAAGATTCCGAACAATCTAAATTCCTTCTTAACAATAAAACAGTACACTTAACACTGATAAAATGTATATCCAACATAAATTGAAGAGGTTCAGAGATACTGTTAAGGAAGACTGCCAGGCACCATATTTCCCTTGGGGATAGGCAGGGGAAGGGAGGAGCTGTCAGTGGGATCTACATAGCCAGGACATAGTAATAGTAGTTCCAGCTTGAAAAGCATAGTTCTAGACAGCCAGGACTACATACATAGACAGCCACATAGAGACCCTGTCTCCAAACAAACAAACAAACAAACAAACAAGTCTAAGACTGAGTTAGATTTGGTACTTTCCATTTCCAATAGCCCTTTCTGTGACTCAAACTGCAGGAACTTTATTGAGCATCTCTGTGAATCCCCCAAAGTATAGTCCTAACAGAAATGTTTAAAGCGGCCCAGTAAAAAGCCTCATCTAAAGTCCCTGGTCTTCTGTCTCATAATTTCTACTCTCACTTTCTCTCTTCTACCAACAATGACTTCCTTGCTTGTCTGTTCTCTAACATGACAGAAATGCTCTAACCTTAACTCATGGTTTGCTTTGGACCTCTGCTTTCTCCAAACATCCACAGGGCTTATCCTCCCATCACTGAAGTCATAGACCATCTGCAAGGAGGCCTTACCTGACCAACTTCTCTCTTTGGTCTCTATGCCCTTTACCTCACTTTATTCGCCACAACCCTGTGACCATGTAATGAGTTACACTATACTGCTGTGGGTTTTGCCTTAATACAGGGAAGGGAACCTCCACTGTCTTACTGCCTCCTGCTGTACTGCAGGTACAGAGGCTAGGAAATTGTTTAGTAGGTCCTGATTATATTATATAGTTGTTTCTAGTAACCACAGGGCTCCAACTCAGATACCAAAATCTAATGATGCTCAAGTCCCTTATATAAAATGGTGTTGATATTTGTCCATGATCTGTGAATATTGTGATACTTTACATTATCTCTACAGATCATGTAATACCTAATGTAAGTGTTATATATATCATTGTGACATTGTATCACTTAGGAAATAACAAGGGAGTATTAACTTCAGGTTCAGTACTGACACTTTTCAAGTATTTTGTAACCACATCTCTGAATTCAAGAATGGAGAGAATGAAGATGCAGAAGGCCAACTACACACAGCCTAGAATTAGAAACATCAGAGTAAAACTGAAAATAGCCACAAATGCTTAGGTCTAGTTAACTCTGATTCCTTTAAAATTCATAGCCACCTCTAAAACAGCTATTTTTTTTTAATTGTAGACACTTTACTAAAAAGCAGCACTATTTTTTTATTTAGATCACTAAACTGATTATTTAACTCTAGTAAAGTATATTTCCATATGTCTACAATTGGAGGAACTATAAACAGCCTCTCTATCACAAAGTGATTTGCTATACTGATTTTGATTAACAAATGGTTAGTTTTATGTCCCCTTGTCCTATTTATTCTCTAAGGTTTGCGTTGCCAGACCCAACAGGGAAAATGTTTCAGCTGCTAACTGAGGTTAAAAAAAAAAAAAAAAAGCCAACTACAATAAAAAAATCTGCAAGCCTCCTAAACTAAACCAAAAGAGGCTTTCTACATATTTATCGGTCTCTAGTGCCAACCTCACTTTAGGGGTACCCTGGAAGTGAGAGAAAGAATGGAGAAGAGAGAATGGGAAGAACTAGGAATGAAGACCAAGGACAAATTTTCTGATCCATAGCAGATTAGTCCACTAGTCAAATACAAAGCAGAGAAAAAGCTATATTTTCTGTGTTCTGTACATGCATTACACAAGAAGCCATCATGTAAAACAAACAAACAAAAAACAAAAACAAACCCCAGCATGCATAGCAGCTATGCACTGGGTGGAGAGAGCAGACTTGCTCTGATGTGTTAGGATATTCTCTCAGGTACTGCCTAGCAGAAACCTAGTGGCCCACTATATGTGATTCGCTTGGTTGTCTTAACATTCCAAGGGGAAAAGCTAACCCAATTAAATTTTGGTTTTTTTTTTTCTTAATCATGTCAGCATTTATCTGTATCTTAACAGTTGATGAAATAAACATCATCATGAACTACTGGTGAGCACACTATCTCATTTAGCCCCTGTAGAAACCAAACGGCTTAGTATTATCTATCCACAGACCACATTCAGGTTTTAGGAAGTCATATGACCCTGACAAGATCGCATAGTAAATAGTAGATGTCAAGCTTTGAACCTAAACCCTTAGGTTCTCAAGTTTTTTCATGTCTTAATCCCCTGGGCCTAACACATGTTTCGAAGAGGAATTCACTAAAATATCAACAGCTCCAGGTTTCACTTTTCTGTATGGCTGTGTCCTTGAAAGGCAATAATGGTGCAAAATTGAGCTTGGCAACAATTTTTTTTTTTTTTTAAGACAGGGTTTCTCTGTGAAGTCCTGGCTGTCCTGGAACTCACTCTGTAGACTAGGCTGGCCTTGAACTCAGAAATCCGCCTGCCTCTGCCTCCCAAGTGCTGGGATTACAGGCGTGTGCCACCAACGCCCGGCTTGGCAACAAAATTTATGGCAACACAATGACCTCCTTGCCGGCGACTATCAAAACTGACACGAGAATTACTAATCAGCTCGGGTTAATTTTCCTGCACTTTCTTATACAGGAAAATATGCTTAAATCCAATCCAACAAAACAGCACGTGTCTGTTTATTAGTGACCTCTGGGGTATTGGTATTCTTTCCATGAAGCCTAAAAGAGGGAAATCAACGGGTGGCAGGTAGAGGAGTGGGGCTCAGATTGCAATATATCCGACCACTGTCATAGCTTTGTTCTTTTCCTGTCTTCCCAGGGTCCTTTCCAAGTGCACCTTGGATAGTTAAAACGAAAACACTGGTCCACTAGATCCCCGCCACTATTTAACCCAGGAGGCAGCAGCAGACACACGTGCGTTTCCGTGAGCAGTAGCGAGGGATTAAGTCTTCAGTGTCGCGGGATCCCAGGTCGGGTTTGCCCACGGGGTTCACCAGGCCTTTCTTCCCCATGGCTGAAGGAGATGGGGCAGCAGGGAGGCCGTCGCTTTCCTTAAGTCACTATCCACATTCGAGCCAGCAGCCTCCTTTCGGGGTTCTCCGAACCCTCCCGGGGAGAAAGGACGCCTATCTGTTCCCTGGAGACAGAAGGCAGCCCGGCCTCGGCTCTCACTCGGGCGCGGTGGCCAGGCCGAGAGCACTTACCATCGTTTTCGTAGCTGTGCCGCCTCCGCGACATGCTGCTTGCTGGTGCGCAGCCGATCTGAGTTGCGAGTCGCCTGCAACACCAGAACCGTCGGGCTGCTGGCCGGCCGGTGCGCGGTCAGCGGAGAGGCGCGCGGACTGAGCGGCGCGCAGGCGCACTCGTTCACGATGCCTGCCGGAAGCGGAGAGGCACCGGATGGGCTCTGCAGTGGAAGGCCGGTGTCTGCAGGTCCAAGCGCGGCCGCTTCCTCCGGCTCTCCACTCTGGGACCGTCCGAACGGCGAGCTAAATTATCCCGGCCGCAGCGATCCCGCCTCAGCTTTGCACAGGCCCAGCGGTATTTTCCCGGCGGCCCCTGCGCCGACGACTTCGGAGACTTCCGGAGAGAAGTGACGTCTCGGGGACTTCCTGCGCACGCGCGCGCCGGGGGGCGTGGGCTCGAGGACGGGGAGCAGCGCCAAGTTGGTGAAGGGATACCCCGGAAAGGCCTAGGGTTTGTAGGTACGTGTTCTTACTCTCGCCATCCGACTGTAGACGCCTCGGGAGACCTGAGCCGGGACGAGGGCAACGGTAGGGAAGCCAGGCCCGCCGGCCGAGCCTGCTTACGGCCGTCCTCTTGCCCACCTTCCAGCTGACGGGCGCCTCAGATACTGATTGGTCTGGTTCCAATTGTTCTTCTGTCCCTCTGCACGCGTACAGTGTGTGGATGCCTTCTGCCCTGTGATGGGCACCAAACTGCCTTGTCCATGATCTAGCCGAAACTTTTCCTTCTGTCTTACCTGTTACAGTAAATGGTCGTTTCTGTAGTTTGCTTAATCCATGAATTTAGGGAGGAGTCATTAGCTCCTTCACTTCCTGTGTTATAGTTTATCCACTAACACTGCCAGCTGTACTTTCAGAGCAAGTCTATAATCAAACTTATTTCCTACGTTTAAAACTCTTCACGGACTTAAAAAATTATTTTATGTATTTGTGCCCGGATGAAAGTCTGTACACCATCCTGGAACTGGAGTTTCAGACTCTTCGTGAGTTGCCTTGTGAGGTGTGAGAAGAGTGCGTGGGAGTGGGTTGGGGTGCTGGATCTCGGGTCTTCTGCAAAACCAGTAAGCACTCTTAACCAACGAGCCATCTTGCCATCTTTCCGGCTCTACTTCTCATTTTTGTTTGTTTGTTTTTAAGAATAGATTATCTTTTATCTATTCTTTTCATTTATTCATACATGCAAGCAATCCATCTTTCCGGGAATTTCCATTGCAAATTCCAAACTATGGCTTTTTGGGTTCTGTTCCCATCATTGTGTGTAAACCACTATGTTCTTCTGTTAAGTCCAGCTTGTTCACAGTTTAGGAATCAAGACTTATTTCCTTTACCTGATGGTCTCTGCTCCGAAACCTACGTGACTGACCATCAGGGACCTACAGAGTTATTTCTCTGACTCTTCAACTCTTGCTTTATTTCATTCAGCAAGGACTAAACTGTATTAACATTTATCACTGTCTGTACACAAGACAAGATGTTTTTCAGGATATTGAAGCTTCTGCTCTTTTGTAGCCAAAGCCCTAAATGACTCTCTCAGGAATGGCCACGGGCACTGTAGTCTGACTGACTTACTAGCGAAGAGAGAGTGGGACAAGTTTCCATCAAAGGAGCAGGGACAGATTTAGAGTAGGTTGAGACTTTGGAAGAGTCCTCCGAGAACAGAGTTAAGTGATAGGTTATTTCTCTGCCTGAAATGAGCCAATTTGAGCCAGATGAGAATATATTAAAGGTGGATTTATTGGGAAGCTGCTCTCAAGTTCCCTGGCCGCCAGGACTGAGGCCAAGGAAGTCACTGTGGGGATAGGGGTGGAGGAAGAAAGGACACAGGAGCAAAGAAAGAAGGGTAGGAGGCCACACAAGGAGGCTAGAATGTCAGATTGTATAGGGAGGAGCCTCTGGGGGGAGGGGCAGCCCAGCCTCTGGGCTGGAGGGTTGGGGCAGGGTATACCAGGTAGGGACTAAGGGATGCTGGGAGAACCTGAGGGCCAGGTCTGCGTTGATATGTAAAATATGTACCTTGGTCCAAGGTCCTAAACCAAACATTAATCATCACTAAATCAGACAAGAAATGACCGGGCCATAGTGAATGTAGTTCGAAGTGGATTGCTGACTTTCAAAGGATGGCTAAGCATAGGGCCTGGTAGAGTGACCCAGCAATCTGGAAGCAGAGGCAAGGGGAATCTTAAATTTAAGATTACTAGGAGCTCAAGGCCAGCCCCTACTATGTAGCAAGACCCAGACTCAGAAAAATTAATTTTAAAAATAGGGGTTGGCCCAGGCAGCATACACCAGCTGATAGGAGACCCCAGCACTAATTCAGCAGAGGACTGCCTGGTCTGGCCCAGAGAGTGAGGGAAGTGGCCTCAGTGATAGAAGATGCACCAACCCTCAGAAACTTGAGGCTTCAGGAAGTGGGGGCATTCTCTTCGTGTGTAGGGGGGGAGCAGAGAAGGTGTGGGATGAGGAACAATCAGGGTGGACTAAGAGAGAGAGAGAGAGACTGGACTGTAACAAAAAGATTGAAGAATAAAATTTTCTTAATTTTGTTGGAAAAAAAAATAGGGGTTGTCAAGATGGCTCTGTGGGTAAACCCCTGCTACTCACGTCTCACAAGATGTGTTTGCTCCCTGAAGCCTGTATAGATGTGGAAGGAGAACTGCAGGTACCAGAACACACACAAGTAAATAAAATGTAACAAAGAGCTGCATTGGTTATAGTGTATCCATTTTGGTAAGATTTAGCCACTGTAGCAATTTGGAAATTTTGGCTCTGAGATTTGAGAAAAAAAGAAAGGAAGCTGCAGTAATTCTGGGTTGGTTGATTTGGGACACCTGTAGTGCTCTCCTGCTCTGTCAGGGGCCTGCTTTCTAGATCATGATTCTTTGAAAGTGCTATTGCCTCAGCGAGGCTTTCCCTGTGTGTGAGGAGCCCTTTCCCTTGCCTCCTAAATCCACTTATTTTTCTTTGGAATATTCCAAAAAATGAAAAGTCAACTTAAGTAAATGAATTTATTGGCTTACCTTTCCTACTGGATTGTAAACTTAAGAGGATAGACTTTTTCCTGTTGCATTTACTGCTCTATTCCTGGTGTGTAGAAAAGTGCCTAGTCCGGCATGAATGCTATGGAATGAGCAGGTGAAGGAAAGGATAGCGTGGGTTATGAGGCGACTGTTCATTCGCTTGACTGCATGAGCTTCATGTCTGCTTCAGGAGGTAACCAAAGAGCTGACCGTGGTATTCTCGCTTTTGCTTATGTCTCAGAAGATACTCGACTGGACGGAATCTGTCTCACTGATAAAACCAGATGCCTTCCTCCACTTCACCAGACAAAGAGGATGGCCTGGAGACCTGTGTTTTAAAGGTTTTTGATCTGGATTTAAAAGAATCAAATCTTATCAATCCCAGCAGCAGTCTCAAAGCAGAGTTAGATGGCAGCACAAAGAAGAAATACTCGTTTGCAAAGAAAAAGGTAAACTTGCTGTCGGTGTCCTCATGATCATGCATATAAACTTAGTGAGGTACATGTAGAAGCAGACTGTTGAGCTTGCCTCTACCTCACAGTGTAGTCTGGTCTCCAATTATGTATAGTCTTGGAACAGTTATGGTAGTGTATTTCGAGAGACTAGGTCCAGGGGCTGGAGAAATGGCTCAGTGGTTAAGAGGACTGACTGCTCTTCCAAAGGTTCTGAGTTCAATTCCCAGCAACCACATGGTGGCTCACAACCATATGTAACGGGATCTGATGCCCTCTTCTGGTGTGTATGAAGACAGTGATAGTGTATTCACATACATTTAAAAAAAAAAAAAAGATTAGGTCCTAGAGAAGAAGGTCAGACATCTTTCCTCTAGTGTAGAAAGAGTCCCAGGAACTCAGAATGGTAGTGTAAGGAGAGTGACAGGTAACAGGGCACCAGACATCTAAAGACATTGTTATGAACCTTGCTGGTCAGGGAAGTTCTGTGCTTTGAAGGAAGGATAGAGCATTGCAGGATGCTACAGGGTTCCTAAGAATACTGTTGTGACAGGGCTATAAAGATAGTGCCGATGATGCCCTCTTCAGGGCCATGCATCCCTGTTGTTGTTGGTGGTGGTACCATTGGCTGAAACTCTCTCTTCTTAAGCAGGGCATTGGCTGGTCGAGGACATAGCCTGGCCATGGTTCTCTCACCCCTTGGAGAGCCGCTTTTTGGTTACATGTTAGTGGAGAGTAAACGTCTCTGTGATTTCCAGCTGCTACTTCCAGTCAGCCTATATGGATTTTCTTGAGAATTAAATTCAGAAGTTACAAAAATCCTTGACCAGTATTATTTTACAACAATTTTAGACTTATAGAAAGTTAGCAGAATTTTATATGTGGCCCACTTATTGGACCTCTCCAAAGGTTCTGTTCATTTGTCCCTGTTGTTTTGTTTTTGTTTCTTTTAATAAAATCTTAATTGTTTAATTTTACCAAAGAAGACTCAGGAGCCAGTTGCCAGGGTAAAAACCTGCTAGTTCAGAGAGACAGAGAAAGTGCCCACCCAGCTGACCTTCCTCCTTAGCTGATGTCCCAGAAGCAATGCCCGCCCCTCTTTCATGCCATCCCCCAAAACCTCCTTCAACCTGATATCCCTCCCTTGTACATCTCCTGTGTCTCTCTATCCATCCATCTTACTCTCTATGGTTTTTTTTTAATCTGGTTGGATGTTCCACTCCTTGACCTATGGTTGGGTTTATTTAATCCTGTTTACAGTATTCAAGCAGAAAGCTCTTGTATGAAAGGTATGTTTTAATGTTATGCCACACCATAACTAAAAACATTTTTTTCCAGTAAATAACACTTGTCTTGGGATTCACAATGTGATCAAATATCCTACAACACTTAGCTTGTCTCAAGTGCAGGAGGCTCACCTGGTTACGACAGTAGAAACAGTTACTGCCAGCGCCCACTTCAGTGGCTTGGTTGCTGCAGGTGATCTGTAGACCAGGCTGGGCCTTGAAGTCATACACATCCATTTGCCTCTGCTGGGATTAAAGTTGTACACCACCCTTCGCTTATCATGGTTATAGTATTGATGCCTTTGCTCCATGTTCTTCCTCATTAGTCTTATAGACATTCCTAATGTATTAATTGTGAGGTCAAGGCTACAGTAACAAATGGCCTCACACCTGCAGTCGATGAGCACAGTACGTGTTTGGACTTGGGATATGAGAGATAAGGTAGCTTCATTAACACACAGGCCGCAAGGCCCCAGGCTGATATTACCTCTGCAGGACTCAACACATCCCACTGGAACTAGAGAGGAAGTAAACACAGAGGAGCTCACTTGGGAGGCTTTTATGGACCGGAAGTGGAGCTTCCACCTGTTGCTTCCATTGGAAAACAGTTGTACAGCAGCACTAATTGCAAAGGCTAGGAAATGCAGCACCCCAGCAAGAAGGAAAAATGGATTTGGTGTATGGACAGGAGGAGGCGGTTACTTTAGAACAGTCTTGTCAGTTTCCTGAAGGTTCCTCTCTGATTTGCTTTAGAATTGCCTTATAAATGTGTGCTTTCAAGAACAGGCATCTTTCAGTTAGATAAGATCTTGGAGATTTACAAAAGTGTTGCAGACACTAAGCTAAGCACAAGCTGAGCTGGGAGGCAGGGCTGTTCAGTTGACATGAAGGAGCAGCAAGCAGGCCATTCATCTGAGCTGAGCTGGGCACAGTGCGCGGGGTGGGTGGGTGGGTGGGAAGCAGGCGACTGCTTGTATTAGATGAGGATATAATTCTATATCCATAATAATGCTGTTTAACATTTATGTAATTCTTTGATTTACTTTTTCCAAGTATAAATTTGGCATCTACAGGCTATATAACTTCCTAATTTGTTTTCAAAGGTAAATAGCAGAGCCAATGTTTACAACTAAGTGGAAGAGCAAAAATCTAAGATTTTACATCTAGAAAGTAGAAAAATAGCATTTAGTGAGAATTGTATGGACTGATGTCAGAGGGGGCCTCTGCAATGAATTCTGGGTGTTTATTTGATTGAGTAGAAGATCTCATCCTATGGATTGTGATATCAGATATCCTGTATACCAGATATTTACATTACATAACAGTAGCAAAATTACAGTTATGAAGTAGCAACAATAATTTTATGGTTGGGGTCACTACAGCATGAGGAACTGTATTAAAGAGTCACAGCACTGGGAAGATTGAGAGCCACTCCAATAGAGAAAACAGAGTAGCATCAGTGTGGACAAGGAGGGGCAGGGAGGTGGAGGCGGTAAGGTGCCCAGGTTTGTCTGTGGCTCTGACACGTGCAAAAGATCACGGATGCAGGAGGCTGGAGTCTGGACAGCTAGGGTATGAAGCCAGTGTGAGTGTGTCGGCTGCTGGACACCGCAAGCCCGTGCTATTGCTCTTGGAGTCCGTTACAGCCTGGCAGGATGCCAGGCTAGAAACCTTGCCCCCATAAAATGTGATATAAGAGAGTCAAATGAAACTTTTATTACCCTAAACCTAAGGCTGTTAAACAGTGATGGTATTTGAAATGTTATTTGCAGGCCTTTGCCCTTTTTGTCAAAACCAAACAAGTTCCAGCACCTTCTGAATTTAAGGGAAAACGGTGGCGATGTTGTCAGCATCTGTTTGCAGACCTGACCAGCATCCACAGACATGTGGCCACACAGCATGCGGAAGACGTGTACCAGCAGACTGCTTCTATTCTAAAGCAGCTGACTGCAGCATTGAGTGCCTCACAGAGTCTTACAGCCACAGACAAGAGGAGCTTCCCTAAAGACTGTCTGGCTCCTAGTCAGGAGGTGTCTTCCTGGCTCCCTGATGTGAGCCATGCTAGCCTTCAAGAGCTGAAGAGGTAAGTTTTTCACTCTGTAGTTTGGTTTACTTTTAAAGTATTTTCAACCACAATGAGATACTACAGTTAGCCCACTGAAATGGGAAAATGAGAAATAGCAGTCTTGGTAGATTCAACCGACATGGTGAATTAACTGAAGGGCTCAGCCATTGCTAGGGAGAATGCAAAATTCATCTTCCAGCAATCTACTCCTGGGTGTGTGACTAGCAGAAATAAAACACACCCATAAAAGTCTAAACATGAATGCTTGTGGCAGCTTTATATGTAATAACAAAATATTGGAATCAACACATTTTGTATGCTAACTAAAAGTAAACTAGATGTACTCTACAGTGACCGTGGCTGGAGGAATGGTCCATTGGGGTATACACTTGCCACGTAAATGTGAGAACCTGAGTTTCAGTCCCCAGGACCCACTTAAAGTCAGTCATGGGAGTGTTTGGGGGTCATCCCAGGTCTCCTACTGGAAAATGGGAGTCAGAGACAAGACTCCCCAGAAGCTCACAGGCCAGCAAGTGTTGGGTGCACAATGAAGAACCAGAGACCCTGTCTCAAACACGGTGGAAGATGAGGACCAGCACCCGAGATTGTCCTCTGACTCCCATGTGCCTTCATTCATACAAGAACACATTCCTACCATGTACACACATCATACACATCATACACACAGGCATAAAAAGACAAACAGGAAACAACTGTAACTAGCCACTGCAGGAGAATGAAAGGATGTATGTAGTCATGTCAGAGCACTGCTGCCTAGAGTGGTGGCACACGCCTTTAGAGGCAGGGGAGCTCTGAGTTCAAGACCAGCCTGGTCTATACAGGGAATTCTTGGGCAGCCAGGGCTACACAGAGAAACAAACAAACAAAAAAGGAACACTTAGTGTCAGATCCATGGACAGCTGATTAACACAGGGCAGTGTGGGAATGGAGCCTTTATGCTGAAAAAACAGAAGCAGCACAGAAGGGGGTCTACTTTGGTTGCATGACTGGAGGGCAAAGCCCATCTGTAAAGATTGAAAGCTTCTTTCTGGGGTTTGAGTGGGAACATGTATATGCTTGATTTTATTTGTAAGTTATACTTTGATTTATATGTTTAAATAAGTGGAGTAGGTAAGAACCAAACAGACTTGTTTGATCCAGACACTGATGAATTCACAAATATGCATCTAGACAAACATCCATCAGGATTATTGGGAAAGGCTGGAGAGATGGCTCATGGTTAAGAACACATGGTTAAGAACACTGGCTACATGGTTAAGAACACTTTCCAGAGGATGCAGGTTCCATTCCCAGCATCCACATAGTGGATAACAACTGTCTGTGATTCCAGGGGATCTGCTGCCTCCTTCTGGCCACCATGAGCACTGCATGCATATGGTATACAGACAATCATGAAGGCAAAGCACCCATACACATAAAAATACTAAATGCACAAAATGTTTTCTGAAAGATTAGGGGGATACAATATTCCATATACTGAGTTTTCAGAATCTAGCCTTTTCTCTTGATTTTAAAATTTAAGTCTAGTTTCAAACTATATTATACTCATTTCTGGTCTCTTAAAGTAGTGATGTCTTCTCAGTGGTTTTGTGCTACTCTGTGAGCATGCTGACATAGAAAGGTTTGTCTTGTGTTAAGTGTACTACATGAAAAAATGGAAGTAAAATGTTTTTTTATGGTGTGCCAGTCAAACCAGACACTGCCTTGTGACTGAGGGAAAGGCAGAGTGGGCTCAATTCCCAGCTTGCCTGTAGAGTAGGCTCAGTAATATGTCACTTGGTGCGAATGCTAAGTGAGGGCAGTGGAGGAACTTGCTCTTTGAAGGAGTCTGGCGCAGATACTGTCCTATGTGGAGGAAATGTGAAGAGAAGTGCTCCTACGTTAGACCAAGATCAGAGGCACGGGCTGTCCCAGCTTTGTGCTCCCAGTTCTGCCTGGGTGCACTGGGGACTGTGGCTCCTTGTGGCTCAGGTGCTCTTTCCTCTGACTTTCCTTGTGTAGTGACCAGGGTGACGAGGAAGGAGAGGTGCTCCTGTATTACTGCTACTGTGACCTGGAGGACCCCCACTGGGTCTGTGCCTGGCAGACAGCTCTGTGCCGTCACCTGCACCTGACAGGCAAGGTAAGCCCTGCTCCAGATGTTTCCTGCACAGCCTCCTCTTGTCTCTGTAACCTTGGGCTGTAGGAGCTGTGCTCTTTGTTGAAGTCTTCATGCGGTGGATTCTCAGAAGGGAGGGAAACCCTGCTTGCATTCTAATAAAGTGTAAGATGGCTATTGATAAAGTTACTTTATAGACCAGGCCTCAGTCAGCCTGTACCTAATGGGTAAAACAGTAAATATATCAAGCTTTGTTACTTTTTCTTTTTTTTATTCATTGCTATTATAGATTGGAAACACTCGTGGGCATGGCTGGGTTCTGATACCTTTGTCAGCTGAGACAGGGAAATGTTCTGAACTCCAAAGCCTCTTGTAGATTCTGCATGTTTGATTCCCAGTCACCCCTTGGTTTTCCTAGAATCAGGTCTCTGATGATCTCAGGTACTGGCATTTGCTCCTTCCCTTCTGTGAGGCCTCCCTCCCCTCCTTGTCATGCCTCCTGAATAAAGGAAATTAGAACTGCATATTTCTCTGGAATCCAGGAGAGTGTGTAAGGGCGAGAGGAAACGTGTTCCCAGATGGTAACACCTCTGCATGAGAGGATGGCGTTTGCTTCTGTAAAATGCCCTCTGTGGCTTATCCTCCAGCTATATGCCTATGCATGGAAATATTTTTCAAAATTTAAATCAAAGGGAAGTTGTCTTAGTTCAGGTTTTGCTGCTGTGAACAGGCACCTTGACAAAGGTAACTCTTACAAGGACAACATTTCATTGGGGCTGGCTTACAGGTTCAGAGGTCTAGTCCCTTACCATCAAAGTGGGATCTTGGCAGCATCTAGGCAGACACGGTGCAGGAGATGCTGAGAGCTCTACATCTTCATTTGAAGGCGGCAAGCAGGAATACTGACTTCCAGGCAGCTAGGATGAGAGTCTTAAAGCCCACACCCACAGTGCCACACCTACTCCAACAAGGCCACACCCCACAATAGTGCCACTCCTTGGGCCTGGCATGTACAAGCCATCACAGAAGTAGGGACCTTCTGAGAACCTGGTGGTTGTGGTTCTCCTATGCCCCAGATATAGTAAACTGGTCAGTACCATCTTCCACACCACATTGTTTGACGAGTGCTGGTATCACCCTCCTGTGCAACTCACCCCACACCCTGCCCTGCAGTCTCCCCTGACTCCATTTACTTTCTCTGTTCCATTTCCATCACCCTGACCATGCCGACACTCTGTCTTGTCCATGTGGTAACGTCCCCACTAGCCTGCAGTCCCCACTTCTCAGCATTTAATCTGCTTTCCAGTGCAGCAGCCAGAGCGATCTTGTTAGAACAGCTCCAACAGCAACCGGTGGGTGAAGCCCTTGACTCTGCCTAGGCTGCTGCAAGAGCAGGGTCCTTGGCCTTTCCCACGAGTGTTCTTCGGTTTCTGGGGCCCACCAAGTCTTGTTCTGTTTGCCCTTTTTTGGAGGCAAATTCACTTCAGTGTTCATGCCTACCCCACTCTGTCTCTAGTCTAACTCTTCTGAAGCTTCAGTTCTCTATCCTAATGACTCTTTCTCAGAGGCCTTTCCTGACCTCCCATCCAAATTCATCTTCCTCAGTGTACCCTCCTGAGGCAGCTGTGATACTTTTATAGCTCTTGTTTCTTTGTATCTCTTAGCATCTGAATCTCCTTTAGCCTGAGATGTGGGGGCCTCTATTCAACAACTATATCCCTAATTCCTAGCACATAGTTTTGAAAACCAGTAACTATTTGTCCTTTGATTTTAAATATATCACCATCTCTATTCAGTGAGCTTTTTAAAGCTAGGTGTGATGGTATACTCTTGTAATCTCAGCACTTAGGAGGCTGAGGCAGGAGGATTGCTGCAATTCCAAGAGCAGGCTAGGCTACATACAGAGAGAGAAAAAAGGGGTGTCTTGTCAAGGAGAACCAGCCTCTTCTAGCACACTAGCAGGGAGCAATCTTGCCCACCAGGTGGCAGCATCTTCCTGGCTCTCAGACGTCAAAGACTTGGCCAGTTTATCAGACACTTTAGCGCTGAGTTTTGACATTATTGGTTCTTAGGCAAGGAAAAGGAGAACCTAAATGCCCTTTGGCATACATCATATGAGCTCAAGAAATTTGAGAGTGAGATCTAGAGATGGCGGAACAGTTACAGTTCTGAGCGCTTTCTCAGCAGGTGTTCCACAGTGCTAGCTGTTCCTTGTCTAGTTACAGAACCTTTCCACCAAAGGGCGTCTGAAGGACTTTTTGAGAATCTAGATATTGCTAGATGAGTGAGTGAGTTTAGAGGTGAGTCTGTAGGGAATGGGGGTGTGGGGCAGCTTGCATTTGGCTTCTGAGATTAGAATGAAATAGGAAAGAGCTTGCCTGTCTCCCTAGAAATAGTTGCATAAAATAGACATTCACCATCACCCAGTCAGACTGGTTTCAGACAGATTTCCAGACCTTGTTGGTCCCAGGCTATTTTTCTTTATAGTCTACTATTAGTTGGTGATAGATAGGTGCATAGCCTATAGAATAGAGATGACCTGTGTTCCCTACCTCATACCAAGAGCAGTCTCCCCTGGACCAAAGCCTTATTTTATTTTGTAGGTTTTCTCACACAGTTTCTCTGTGTAACCCTGGGTTTCCTAGAACTCATTCTGTAGATCAGGCTGGCCTTGAACTCAAAGATTGTCCTGCCTCTGTTCCCCAAGTGCTGGGATTAAAGGAATGCAGCACCTATACCCCACTTCACCCTACTGTAGCCCACTTTCTCAAGGAGTCAGGGGTAATCAGAATTCTTCATCTCTAGGTAGCTGCCAGCCAATTGGCATTGGCTTGTAGGATGAATCCTGTTGTTTATCTATAACCTAAAAAACTGGACCAAGTGAGACTCTGAAAATGAATGGCTACATACAACTTTAAAATGTGGCTGCATTCATGTAGCCAGAGTCTTTGATTGAATCATTTCTCTTCAGAAATATTATGATTCCCTAGCTGGTATATTCTAGCACCTTACTCTGGGCATGGCTCCTTATATAGCTGTTCCATCTTAAACTCACCTATAGGATTTACTCTACTAGGACAACCAACTGTGCCAGCCCCCAAGAATGCCCTCGCTCAAGCGCTCATGTGCCATTCCCAGTACAGCATTTTAAAGACACGTTCAGGTTAGAGGAGCCAGAGAGCCACAGGTACAGGTGCCATGCACTTACACACAGGCACCACAGTGAAGCAGGCGTTAACGCAGACATGGGCCACTCCAGTGAGCAAAGAGAGCTGGAATTTTTTAATTCCACTTTTGGCATTGTTATACCTGTGTAAGTTGGGCCCCCATGAGGAAGTGCTGGAGCTCATCCTCTTTCTAAGCCTTTGGAAGCTCCTGTCTATAGCCTGGTTTTAGACTCATCTCAGAATCCCCTTTGGCTACTAGACTTGTTAACAGGAGCTTTTCAGAGCTCATTTGGCACAGGCTGAACAATAGGCCGTGCTGCTTCAGAGGAGCACTTGTGCTCTATCTTGTGATAGTGGGGTGGCCACAGCAGGGCCTCTGTTTCTCCTCTTATGCTCATTGACATGAAAGACCTTTAGTTTATCCTGGGAAGATGCCCAAGCCAGGCAGCACTGTTCTCTTTTCGTGTGTCTCAGATTCGGATCGCTACTGAAGGAATCAATGGAACAGTTGGAGGAAGCAGAGTGGCCACCAGACTCTACGTGGACGTCATGCTTTCCTGCCCATTGTTTAAGGAGTACCTGAGTGAGGATGATTTTAAGGTGAGAGAGTAGGAAAGGAACTAAGCAGCCTGCCTCCGTGGCTCATTGACGAGCACATGCAGAGCCAGACAAACCCCTTTCCCCCGAGCGCCAAGCCAGTGCAGGAAAACACGCGGGCTTGTCACTGTTTGCGCTGAGTGCCCATGCCACTTGGCATGTCAGTATCCTCTCTAGATCCTCATCTCCCTTCCTATGAGGATGGTATAGTTAAACAAGCTGGGATCTAAATCCTGGAAAGACTGTTTTACAGATCTCTGTGGCCAACGATGCTTATAGTAAACCTGAAATTAAGGTTGACACCACATCAAAATAAAGCTGTGGTTCTTTCAGCTGAGGTGCTGTGTCTAAGTACTGTGTGTGGTAAGCTGGTGGGAACACGTCACTAGTTCTCATGCTGGCCACAGCAAGACACAGTGGTCATTGCTCCAGAACAGAAGCTGGTGTGTGATCACATGTGACTCTCTCAGTGGTGCCGAGTCACATGTACATAGCCATACAAACACAATGTTCCTGCGTATGGAAGAGGCACGGGAAGCAGTAACATGTTGAATCATCTGGAACGTTTTGGACCATAACTTCATCTTCATTGAAAGTGCTTCCTCCCCCGAGTCAAGATTTAAAGTTTCAGCTGTCACACTGTAAAGCACACCATAATTCTTACATTTGGCACTTGTCTTTACCTGGCAGTGGGACAAATAAACTGTCTTGTTTCTCCTTGGTTAGAGCAGCAGAGGAGGGTCTCACTGCTTCTCGGAGTTGCGTGTCGGCGTATTTGAAGAAATCGTGCCCATGGGCATCAGCCCCAGTCAGGTCTCCTACAAGAACCCTGGTATGCTAACGTTTTAAAGAATTGTTGCTTTTTGTCAGATATAAAATGTAATAGACAGATAAGAAAGTTAAATACTGATTAGCAAAAACGGTAATCAATCTTCTCTTTAAAATAGCCATGGGGAGGCCAACTCTTTGTCCATCCAGCATTTAAACTGGCTTCTATGGTGCTTATGGTAACTAAAAGCTCACCTATAGACCCAGAGCACATTTTTCTTGGTGATGGTTTATCAAGAAGTTGTTTCCTCTTTCTAGAGAGAGCAATTTGAAAGCAGTGTAGTTATTATTTGCAAATAGTTCATCAGCAGAATGAGAAAGAATGCATGGGCTTTTGCCACAGTAAGCAAATGGCTTTCAAAACTAAAGCAGTATTCTAGAACATTCAATCCCTGCTTCCCTGTGGTTACTATAGATGACTGAAAGACATTTGTTTGGCAGGGATTTTGGTTTTGTTTTACTTTTTACCATGAACATTTCCAAACATTAACTAGAGTGCAGAGAATGATAAAGTGGCCTTCTATGTGCTTACACAGCCCAGCAGCTAGCCTCTGTACCCCATCCCTTCCTCTCATCCTAGATCTCGTTATTGTATTCATAGATCCTTTAATAAGTACTTTTAAAAGAAAGAGTAACATTTAAGTGTAGCCATTACCATGTCTAAAACATTTTAGCAACAATCACTTAATAAATATCTTGTCATTGAATTTCCTGCTATGTAATGATTTAAGTTTCTATTAAGATTAAATAAGAGGATCTGGGAAGATGGGTAAAGCACTTATGACTCAAGTGTGGGCACCTGATTCCATTCCCCAGACCCATGCACAGCTGCAATCCCAGTGCCCCACTGTGCGGTATGTGCAGAGACAGGAGGCTCTGCAGAAGTTCTAGGCTAGTCAGCCCACAGGAACCTTGCAAGCAAGATGCAGGGTGAGCACTGAGACCAGAGCTTGTCTTCTGAGTCCCACTCAAATAAAGACAAATTTAAATAAGGTCCCTTTAACAAGAACAAAATGTTTCCGAGCTTGTACATTCAGCTCTTCCCCATTGCACACTGGCTTTCAAGGATCTCGGACATTTGGCTTGTGGAGTTTCTCAGGATCTGGATAGTGTTAAGTGCATGTCCTGGGTAGTCCTCAGTTGACTGTCTCCTGGAGCCTCGACTTTCCCTCCCTCACTGCAGATCGGGGTTTCTCACTTACTGGTATGTGTGTGGATGGGCTGGGGAACTGCACTGAGTATGGAGAAGTCATGAGGTTTGGTCTCTTCTTCCTCCATGGGGTTCTGGGGATCAAACTCAGATCATGAGGCTTGAAGGAATGTTCCTTTACCCACTGGCCCATCTTGTTGGCCTTGCAGACTAGGTTGGTAGGCACCTAATCATTTGTGTATAGAGTTCCTCAGTCTTGGATTAGTGCTAGTTACACCCCAAAAGGATAGTCTTCTGTTCACTTATTCCCCTAGATTGCTATTTAGGTTGAGAGCTTGCTCACAGAGAATGCTGTCTAGTAGAACTATGGGAGCCACATAACATTATTTTTCAGTTTCTAATAGAAATAGGTGAAATTAGCTTACATAACATGAATATGCCCAAAACATGTTACTATGTAATGCAATAGTTGAATGCAAAAACTATTAGTGAGGTTGTTTACCCTTTCATACTTAGGCCTTGAAATGCAGTATATATGCAGTATATATGTCACCTTCTTAAAGCACACTCAGGTAGCTATCAGCCAGAGGCAGCTAGCAACATCTATGCAACCAGCTCTGGGCCAGCCATGATCAGGTCAGGTGCAGTCCCTGTTTTTTGCTTCCCCTTCCATGACTGCTTTCTAGGTAGGATTGTCTTTTGTCAAAGAACAAAAGGCCACCTGCTTCTAAGGCATTCATTTTTCATAGGTAACTATGAAGAAGAAGGAGTTAAACTAGAAGGAAAGGGGTTAGTTAGTACAAGCATCTTGGAAATGGGCTCATCCATGAAGAGATAGAACCCAGGCAGGGCCATGTCTACTTGGTGTCCCCATTTAGTAGAGCAGTGACGGGAGTGCCTACTTGGTATGGCCGGAGTGCTGCTTGGCGCTGAGGGGAGACTGGCCTACAGGCAGTACTGGACTGTCTTCACCTAAAGCCTGTGATTTAAAGGAACCTCTTGTAAACATGTCCATCTGGGTCTTTGTCTCTTTGGGTCCTTTCTTCCAGAGGAGCAGCCGGGACACATTAGCTCCCTGACGCTCCCTGCAGGGAGAAAGCAAAGAGAATTTCCTTGCTTCTCAAAGTTTTGAACCTCAATTTTTATGTCACTGTTTTGGGACCCGTGTAATTATATGACACTGACCTGAATAATATCAGGCCTGGTTATATTCTATAATTTTAGCTTTCAGAATTGGAAACCTAAACTGATCAGGGACCCCTTTTCTCTCCAGGTTTGGAGAACTATTGAGAGGTAGATGGAGTTTATGCCCAGTGGAGTAAGTCTCCTGTGATGCCGTACAGCTCTGTCATGAGTGTCACTGGAGGCCACCAGCCTGCAGTGTAATTATCCCACAATGCCAAGTTTACACGAAGTTCTTCACAATTAGTGAGCTGTTGGGAGATGTTTCTGTCTGAGGGTCACAGGCAGACTCCTCGGGCTGCACCCTTCCTCCTGCCCTCGGACACTCCCACACTCACCCCAGTCTCTCTTCTCTACAGCCGAAAACTTTTCTTCTTCCTGCCACTGTCTTTCATGTCTGTTTGTGGTGTCACCTCCACCCGCCCTCTCCCCTTCTGTGTGCCCACAGACGCAGATACATCTCCTCACCCTTGTACCCAGCACAGCGTGCTCAGACCTTCCTGTAACGTGAGTCCCAGCTACCTTGGTCTAGCCCAGGCTCTTAGCCTTGACTTTGTGCTCAGTTTTTTTACATGACGCTTTGAAGGCTGTAGTGAATACTGAACATGTTGAAGCTCCTTTGTGGACATTGACAGTAGGACACTGTCCATTTCCTGACTCACTGGTAACCACATAGCACACAGTGGACTGGCATTCCAATACATCCCCAAGCATCTGGCTTAAGAAAAATCCCTTATTTCCAAACTGCTGGAATTCTCTGATCTCGGGTTGGAATAAGGAGACGGTAGACCTGGGCTGCTGAGGTGTCACAGCCTGACCGTGAGCTGCTACCATTCCTGGCTGCTGTCATTATGACAAGAGGGTTTGATGGAGTGGGGCAGAACCAGCACTTCAGTCAGACTAGGACATCTGGGGTTAGATTTTCATTTCTCATTTGTTTTAATGTAAATGTTTGGCTTGGTTTTAGGAATCCATTTATCCCCTGCTGAATTTCATAAAGAAATAGAAAAGCTTTTATCACAGTCAAATCAGGAACAAGGTGATACTATCCTACTGGACTGCAGGAACTTCTATGAAAGCAAAATAGTAAGTAAGCGGCAGAACTGAGTGGCGTGAAGTATGGTGTGCCTTACATAGCACCGTGTATCTGTGTGGAACCCTTAGCCACATCACCCTCCTTCCTGTACCAGCATCATCAAGAAAAACATAAGTCCTGAGCTCCAGGTCTGTTGAGAAAGCTTAAAAAAATATGAGTTAAAGACATCTTGGCACATAAAAGGATTTTGTTTCCCATGAACCTACCCTTGTCATATGCCAGTGACCTTATGAGAGCTGCCAGCATAACCTATATCTCCCTGAGGGACCCATATGAAGGGAACCCACAGTTCTGCTCTTGAGGGTAAAGGGGGAGAGTGTGGGATGTGAACTTTAGGTAGCAGATGCCCTTTGCCCAGGTGGGGGTTGTTACTGGGAAGAACTAGGCTCTAAGCAGGTACAATTTTCTAATCATTTCCTTCTGTCCCCATGTTGTAGGGACGATTCCAAGGCTGCTTAGCACCAGACATCAGGAAATTCAGTTACTTCCCTAGCTACGTTGACAAAAACCTTGACATTTTCAGGCAGAAGAGGGTGCTGATGTACTGCACTGGAGGCATTCGCTGTGAACGGGGCTCTGCATACCTCAGAGCCAAGGTGAGGCACTGCAAGCCCAGCATACAGGCGACGACCATCCACCCACCAGCCTGTGTGGTGCTCCTCACCCCCTGCTCGCCACTAGCTGGCTGGCCAAGGGATTTATTTTCCCTGGTACAGCTCCAGCATTGGGTTTGTAAGTAAGAAGCCCGAGCTTCTTAAGTCTCCAGCACTCAGCCTTCTTGAAGACTCATCAGGTACAAAAGAGGAAGCTTAGCTGAGCAGCTCCCTTTCCTAATCCTTGTGCTTGATCCTGAGAAGAGCAAATTCAGTAACGTTACATGTCCCAACAGATGCCTTCCTATATTTAGGGGATAGCAAAAATAGTTAGGCTTGCCAGGATCTCAGAGGGTGAAGGGCCTGCCTGCTGTCATCACTTAGCCTCCAGGAGGCAAGGTCTGGCCAGGTGGTTCCTTGACCCCTTGGTCAGCATTTTCCACACCATCCAGGGGGGCCATGGGAGCCCTGGCTTGTGGGCACAGGGGTGAATGCTCTGCTCGGACACTCACTGCCGTGGAACTGCTTCTAAGTCTCTGTTTTGTTCTACAAACAGGGAGTGTGTAAGGAAGTGTTTCAGCTCAAGGGTGGCATCCACAAGTACCTGGAGGAGTTTCCTGATGGCTTTTACAAAGGGAAGCTGTTTGTTTTTGATGAGCGGTTTGCCCTGGCCTACAACAGTTCTGTGGTATCAGGTAGGTCAGCCCAGGTCCAGGGACACATTATTATAGGTCAGAATCAGTCACTATTCTAGAGCCATTGCCCAGGGAAGGCAGGCCAGGACTCCGGAGCCATGAAGGGCACTGGGCTGCCATTTTGTTTCCCAGCAGCTGGACGCTGGGATGAAGCAGGCTTCAGATGGTGATGGTCACCGTATATTGGGTGGGCAAGTTGAGAATCGGAGGGAGAAAATACTTAAATTTTCCATAACTCATGACAAAAATGAAATGCTTCCAACATGAAGCAGACGAGTTATGCCAGGTGTCCGGGCCTTTGTCGCTGGTAGAGTCCAAGTCCTGCCACATCCACTGCTTATGCTGTGGGTAACTCAGCACAGCATCATGGTCCTCACAGTCAGTCTCACAATGGGCAGAGGTAGGCCTCCCACTGACTCTTGTATTTAATGTGTTAACATATAACATAGCTTATGTTATATCACACACTTTGAAAGTTATTTTGCCATTATGTATTTCTATATACTAGGTTTCCTTGATAGCATGATGCATTTGATTTTATTCATTTAAAATTATCTTTCATAGGCAGGGTCCAAAATTATTATCAGCTTGTAATGTCCATGGCCAGGAGTGAGCAGCAGGCGACCTGTGGACATGTGGACACTTGAGGGCTTGCTCGGAGGGCTGAGCAGGAAGACAGAGTGCTAGTGTACCGAAGACTGGTCCTCTTATATGGGGCAAGTCCTCATCAGCTGGGCTGTACCTTCAGGAGGGACACACGTGGAGCCATGAGGGAGGAAGGAAGGGGACACCTGCTTAGACAGACAGGTCAGCCAAATCAACCCTGGTGATCAGTGGTGTGACATGCTGCAGTCAGATCGCACTCCGTCCCAGAGTGCACATCTGGAGGTGGGCGTGGATAGGAGGGGCAGGGCCATGGGGGTGGCCGCTGCAGCCAGCTGGTCACACTGGGGCCTTGTTGGATATGGATAGGGAAGGAGAGACATCCCCAGAGCATGAATTGCCCTGGGTCCTATAGCTCAGTAGTATGTGAATGAAAGTCATAGGTAGGCAACCTTAATGGCTGCTTCCGTTTCTAGAACCTTCTGATTACAGACCTCTTAGTAAGCGTTGCTCATCTTCCTTCCCTTCTGATCTTTGTAAAGAATTGCGTTTGTCTCTGTGTGCTCGTGTACATTGCCCAGTGTGTGGAGGTCAGAGGACAACCTACAGGAAGGAGTCACTTCTCTCCTTCCACCACGTAGGTCATGCGGATGGGACCCAGGTCACATTCTTGGCAGCAGTTGCCCTTACCTACTGAGCCATCTCGTGTTCCCATTTTTCTGACCTTTTCTCATGATGGTCTAATATTTGTTTCGTTTAAACCTCAGATCTGCTTTATAGCACAGTATAGTATAGATCATAAGTAGAAAACAAATGAGGGATCTATAGAGGAAATGCCTGCATGCTACTGTAGTGTGAGAAAGGCCAAAGACTGCACAGAGGGAGACTGCCGTTCTCAAAGGTGACCAGCATTGGCCAGCAGGAGTTGGGTGGTCAGGTGCCCTGGCAATGACCTTTTGTAGTGGCCTGGGGGTGGGACATAGTTCATTCTGTAAGTTGGATGTAATGTGGGGTCATCTGTATTTAGGTATGTTGTCCCCCTGGGAAGGGAGATTATCTGAGGGAGAGACTGGGGGTAATACACTGGTTACGGAAGCTCTTTCTCAATGGGAGAAAGAGCAATGGATGAAAGAAGAAGAAATCAGAACATAGGCCCAGAAGCAGCCTCTCCACACCACACCCTGCTCCCAATAATCCAGAAGCAGCCTCTCCACACCATACCCTGCCCCTGCCCCGTAAAGGCCTTTTCCTTTCTTAGACAGGAATGGTGTTGTCTTTTAACCTATCTCTTTCTATTTTTGAGAGAGGGTCTCTCTGTGCACATAGCCCAGTCTGTCCTTGAACTTACAGTCTTCCTGTCTCAGCCTACCAAGTCTTTAGGTCAAAGTTGGCACCACCCTGTTTGACTTGGAAACATTCCCTTGGGCCAAAAGAGTATATTAGATTCTAGTGAACTAAGGATTAGTTTAGGAATTGGAATTTGTCTATGCCTCCCCCCCTCTCCCCTCCCCTTGTGTGTGTGTGTGTGTGTGTGTGTGTGTGTGTGTGTGTGTGTACAGGCAAGGGAGAGAGAGAATAATAAGATCCTGTCTTCCCTAGAATGTTCATACTGTGGAGCCCCGTGGGACCAATATAAACTCTGTTCTACTCCCCAATGCCGCCAGCTCGTGTTGACCTGTTCTGCCTGTCAAGGACAAGGGTTCACAGCCTGTTGTGTCGTGTGTCAGGACAAAGCGGGCAAGCCGACTTCAGGCCCCGCCCAGGACAGCTTTAAAGAAGAATGTGAGTGTACCGCCCGGAGGCCTCGCATCCCGCAGGAACAGCACGCCTGACGCCCTCCACGAGAGCCTGGGCGCCTGCGGCTGGCGAGGCCGAGCAGCCTCTGCATCCACGAGCAGACTTGAGTAGCCAGTGCAGATTGGGAGGGTTGTAGGAACGAATGGGCGTGTCCTTGGGCACTGCTAGCACAGCAGATGGCCACAGGCGGAAGGGACAGGGAGTCCGTGTCGGCTGCCTGGTTTACCTGCTTGGTTCAGAGGATGCTGGAGCCGGGCACAGAGGTAAGCCACGTGGCTAAGATGAGGGGTTAACCGTGTCCAGCCCGGTGTCCTCTCTGCCATGCCCGGGGTGGTAGGATTGCTCTTGTCAACAAACCGTTTTACCCTGGCAGCCAAGGTATAACAGCTGGGCCCTGGGTGTGGACTCCTAACAGGCCAGCTACCATCTTCCCCTGCCTCCGCCCTTCCCTCTGCCTGAGGCTCTGTGACTCTAATCACCTTGTGCCTTGAAACATTTACTGAATCTGCCAACCCATTCCTTTATATGTGATCATGGCACTGCTGAGTAGTTGGCTAGAGACCATGCTTCGGAATCTAAAGTAATTACACCTGTCCCTTCACAGAGGTCCTCTGAAAGAGGTGCCATGCTTTTATTGATGTGGTTTCTTCAAAGGTGTTCCTCTAGCAGCTCTGCATTACCCAGCCCCCCTCTCTCAGCGTGTAAGTGCTCTCGGGGATCCAGATGAGCGGCTTTAGGCCAGCGTCTGGCACACAAGACACTTCGCTTGTGGCACTCATTCAGCAGGGTAGCTGCCTGGCCTCCTGGTCTTTGGGCACGTGTTCTTATCCCACGATTCTTAAGAAGCACACGGAACCACACATAGACCAAATGGCTTTAATATTATTTTGCAGTTTCCAGTGGTGCAGAATGCAGCTGCAATTGTGTTTCAAGGAGAAGCTGAGTGGGGCTGGCCGTCCCTGCAGCTTGGTGCCACTCCTGAGCCCGTGTGCAGCCTCAGTGGACACTCATAGTGCTGAGGCCCCAATGCCACCTCTAGTTACCCTGTACTGTTCACAGCGTTACAGTTCGGTGTGCAGGCTTTCTCTTAAGTCAGAATCCCCCTGTCTATGCTCAACAGCTTTTGAGCTTTGTCATTACTATAATATTGGCTGAATCCCTAAGGAAAATAACTCCCCAAAGCAACAAAAATACTAGTTTAACTGGCACTGTGGTCTATTAAAAGGCACAAGAACAGTGTATTTGAACATTTTTACTGGCTCCCCTGGTGTTAAAAAAGGGATCCAGTAGGAATGCCAAGATTAGGTTCAGAGTAATCCCTGTGTCGTTTGGCCAGGATCTCCTAATTCCTTACCGGTAGGATGTTGTACTCTGCTGTCCTCAAAGGTTTCGTTTGTAGGCAAGAGCTCTGTATGGTTTGATTTGTCTCATAAATGACCAAGCAGGCACTTGGTGTCTGTAAGCAGGGCCATGCTAATACCACAGGCATGGTGGACTAGAAATCCACCCAATGGTGTTGATCTCACATAAGGCATTGGCCCACTGCAGTATAGGAAGATGTTTTTATGTGGCTGTAAGTTTTCATCCATCATGAAGTTGGCATTTGATAAAGAACTGATTTCTGACTGCAGATGAGTACCCCACAGGTTCACATAGCACTCAGAAGAATGTTGCCTGGCGTGGTGGGTTTTGAAACTCAAAATTCCACCATAGCCTTTTTCTCCCTCTTTCTCTCACCTGGCAGAAGGAATCCTGTGTCTTTCTGACTCTTAGGAAATTCTGGGGCTTGCCTTTCATTCTTAGGGGGCGGGGGTCTGATCCTGGAATCAGTTTGGCAGCTTTAATATTGGTGTTAAAGTTTCAAGTGGGGGTTGAAAAATCATGATTCTGTGTTCTTTTTACTGAGTTGCTATGATCAAATCGGAAATAAATTGTTTCACCGTGCTTCCAAACTAGGTGGGAAGAGTGTTCTGTGCTGATGCGTCCCATGTTGTAAGTGCACCTAAGCACCAAGCATGGCTGCCGAGGGGCTCCTGGGCTGTCTGCCAGTGTCACGCTGTCTGCAGCAAGACCTGCCAGCTTGAGGGCTTCTGCAGTTTTAAATAATTACCAGACTGAACTTCTGTGACTAAAGAAAAACTTCACATTAGCCATATTTTATAAAAGGTCCGACTACAGTCACTAGTTAACCTAAACCTTAGTGCACAAAGAACTGAACCACAAGAGTTCCACGCCAGCATGTGCCTCCTGGTCTCCACTGGGGAGCACACATTATCAGCAGAACATGTCCAGTTCACAGGCGTGGGCTTCCCTTTGCACACTAGACACCACTGCGACACTTGGGAATAATAGGCCCCGTCAGGTCTGCGAGCCTCCTCTTCCTCACTGCAAAGGAATGAGAAAGAGATGTGAGCCAGCTGTCCCTGCCAGTCCCAAGTGACTGGCTTCACAAGGTCAGAGTCTGCTTTTCAAGGACAGTTACGAGAAGGCTGTATGGTTACTAATGAGTCTGTGGTAAGGTGGACATATCCTCCTCACATCTCTTCTAAATGTCTGACCACGCAGTCCCTCTGCCCTGCCCTGCCCCCCAGCCCCACACACATTGGCCTTTGCCAGTTCCTACAGCGGCTCCACAATTGAAGACTGGATCTAAGCAAAGTTAACTTTAGCTAGTCTTAAGACTGGAGTCTTAGTCTGCTAAAAAATGTTTCTCCTTGCTCCTTCTGGGAATGCCTGGCCTGCCTCCTGCTTGTGTTAATAACTGAAGATTGCCTACAATTGTCATGTCCCCTTATTTTTTAACAGTGGCATTTCCCCAGGAGCAAGACAATTCATGCTCGAATGCTATTCATATGAGTTAAGCCCGTAGACAGGGAAATATGAGCCAGGAAGTTGCAGATAGGAGGTAAAGCTTAGTGAATGGCTAGGCTGAGCCCTTTGGTCCAGTGAGAGGGAGCTTGTGTTGGCAGATGAAGACTAAGCAGCAGGCTATATTCACTGCAAGAGAACACAAGGTCAGGAAGGTCATAGATGAGATGGGGGGGCTGCTGATGGTGGCAGAGGCAGCTAACCATTGCTACCTATTCAGTCAGCTTAAGATGGTTTCCACTTGGAAAGCTAAGATGGTTTGTAGCCACCAGCTCAGAGCCCATGAGTTGCAACACCCCAGTCACCTCGCCCATGACTCAGATGGGGTGGGTGTGTCGTGAAGGTGTGGCTGAGAGCTGGAGGTGGGTCAGAGACTCACAGATGCCCAGTGTGGGTCCCTACACTCTCCTCTCATCCCAGGTCAGAAGGAGGAATGCAAACCAGGATAGGTAGCTATATGGAAGGAAGGCACCATCTAGCCCCATTCCTGAAGGTGACTAACTGTGTCACACAGTTTGGGACTCCGTACAGGAACAAAAACAAAATCCAAAGGACAGAAGAGTCTTGTACAGATGTACAGTTTCTACAAATGAGCCCATCAACCAACATTAACTGTGCAAGCATGTCTGTGTGCTACCTTTACCTTTCCAGACTATGGTAGATAGTCATCCACTTACATGTAGCACCAGGATTTGAACAGAAGCCCCTCTAAAGGCTCTGGACTCCTCATGTTGTTATTTGCATTTCACAGAAAAGGAAATGATAGTAAGGACATGATTTTTGCTTAAAGCAAAAAAAAAAAAAAAAATCTAGTGATAAACAGTGTGATAGTACACCCCTGTGATCCTAGCACATGGGAGGTGAACGTAAGAGCATCAAGAGTTCAAGGCTAGTCTCTGCAACATAGCAAGTTCAAGACCAGACTCGGTGCATGAAACTGTCTCAGATAAAAAACAAAGCTAGAATCAGACAGAGCTAGGACTTGTTATGTGAGTTTCAGCCAAGTGCTTCTCAGTAGTTTGGTTACATGTCCATGTCTCATCTGATCCTCACAGGATCGGCTCTCCTCTGTTAGAGAAGAAAGCCATAGGACTGCAACCTTAGACAGTGGCCTTTGATGGAAAGCACAGGAGGAGACCAGGTTGGGGAGGCAAAAGGTGGGAGGGATGGATTCCACTCCTCTTCCTTCTTGTCTACATGAGGCTAGATCTGAGGGCATGGTTGTTAAGAATTGGCATTTACAGAAAGGGACACCCATGTCCTCAGGTGGTATGTTTCCATTTTGATGATGGACCAAGAGGGGGAAGCCACCTACCATAAAAGTTCTAACAAGTGACTTGGAGTTGAAGCTAGGTCTCTGACTCAACATACTTGTTACTTAAAAAAAATAAAATCCCCTTGTTCACCATGGCAACAGCCACAGGCTCCCTTGTTTATTAGCAGAGCCAGAGGAGATCTCCAGTCATCAAGACCCATCTCCGTTCATTGTCTGACCTCCCTTTACTACTCCTGGACAGACGAAGCATTCTACCATGTCTTAGGAAGCACTCTGGACTCAGCGATGTACGTCAGCGTTTGCCTGGTGCCATGTGCCATGCATAGGCAGCAAGGATGAAGATACAAGCAGTGAGCAGCCCTGACAGAAGATTACAGGCGTCCTGGCAGACCTCTGAGGTGTAAGGTGTGTGGGCGGAGTGGCCAAGGCTTCCTAAGGATGGGCGGAAAGTAGGTCACTAGGTTGTGAAGGAAGAAAGGGTGGAGAATCATAAGGTAGGAAAGTCTTGTCTGTAAATTAGCTTGTCGGGGCACTTCTGGGACGCGCAGGGTACCTGGAATGGATGCTTAGCTTAGCAAGAAGATGGCTTGTCAGGATGTCCTAAGGAGCCAGCCCTCTCTAGATGACGTACAGAGCAGAGCTCTGAAAAGGGACTCCTTTTTGTTCAATCCTCGGTTCTTCCTACCACACACCTGCATTTTTACTAAAAAGTGGGGATGATAATAGCAAGCCATGGCCAGTTGTTAGTCGTATGGGAAGTAATACAGTTGGTAATAGGGGAAATGTTCAGAACAGAGCCTGGTGCATCACAGTGTGTGCCATGTTTCTGTCGAGGAACGTGGGAGCCACATTGGGGAGTTGAGCCTGAGCTACGGCAGCTAGCAAGGCCTCTAGGTAGCAGAGTGGAGGGGTCAGCTTTGGGAAGAGTGCTGCTGGTAGCTGCTCATCTGCAGGACCCGAAGGCAAGGAAGCTGTAGGGAAATGTGGCCGGTTGGACTGGAGGCTGGAGTCAGGAGCTACAGAGGTGAATCTGGTCAGCATCCAGGAGATAATACTGGAGGCTGGATAGTGAGAGGGAGGGGCAGTGAGAAGGGGAGGGGGGCGGTGGTCGAAGTAGGTGGCTCTTTCTTGATTCCTTTGAGACCTTCACACAATACGGTACATAGTTACTAATGGTGTGTTGAACATTTTAAAATTGAAAGTACATTTCAACTGATTTTACCACAGAAAAATATTGAGGCTCCAGATATGCTAACTTGATATTAATTATTCTATTTTTAATCTTGAATTAAAACATGTACCTCATAAATATAAACAGTTATAAGTTGTTAATTGATTGTTAAAAATTAAAAGATGATTTGAGGTTAGCTCTTGGAAGTGCCTGTTAGAAAGGCACTGAGACCATGGTAAAGGAGAGACGTTCTGCTTGTAAATGTGGTGTTTTCTGCATGCCTCCCTCCACTACTCCCTAACTTGGAGGCTATGGTTTAGACTTTGTTAAGAGTGCTGGTGGCACGTTTGGAGGACCTGAGAGTCACCCTCGGCCTGGCCTGGGCTATAAATAGCATGGAGACAGGAGAGAGGAGTCATCCGGATAAGAGGTGACTACATCTCAGCTCTGTCCTTTAACCATACCCCGGTGTTCTATAAGCATCTACAGGTCAGTTTGCTTTGAGCTCAGGGTGGGAAAGACTAAAAGATGCAACCAGATAGGCCATCGCAGGCACGGGCTCAGGGCTCCCAAGGAAGAGCCCACCTGCAGGCCCAAGTACTGCAGAGGACCCAGCGCCAAGCCTTCAACCAGCCGCGAGCGAGGGAGGCAGGAGGGACATCACAGAGGCCTGCTCTCTTCCCACATGTGCTCTAGCACAGCATCACTGACAACCATAGTACACGGAGACTAGCAGGACGAGTTCATGATAAAACATCCAGCTGGGAAGCACAGCATGGCAACAGGGAGCCACCAGGCTGGGAGGATGGTGGACATTTTTCTTTTGCAGGAAGAAGCCAATCGTACTGTTTAGAATCCAAAGTAGTTCTCAGAATGAAAATTAGCAAACAAGTACACATTTGGAGTTCAAACTGGAAGTCATATATGACTACCTAACATGAGTGTGGCCTGTGTCACTGAGAATATCCTCCGGTGAGAAACATCAAGGGAACAGCTACACGGGCAGCCCCCTGGGGTCCCTAGAGGCCAATGTTGTCATTTCATCTTGACATCCCTGTTCAACAAACAGCCCATGGTTCCTGCTCCCCACGTGCCTTCACTGAAGCGTCTTTGGCTTACTTGTCCCAAGTCCAATCACAGTCCATCACTGAGGGAAGTCAGGGAAGGAGCTCAGGGCAGGAACCTGTAGGCAGGAACTGAAGCAGAGGCTATGGAGGAACGCTGCATACTGGCTTGCTCCCGCTGGCTTGCTTAGCTGCTTTTCCTATACAACCCAGAACCATTTGCCCAGGGTGATGATGACCCCTCTCATGTAAGAAAATGCCCTGCAGGCTCATCTGGAGGCCAATCTGATAGAGGCAATTCCTTGGTTGACATTCCCTGTTGCCAAACAACTTTAGCTTGTGTCAAGTTGACATTAAAACTAAAAAGTACAACCATCCTGTAGGCCAAGTACCCCCCTAAGAAGGCCTGAGCTCTAGTTCTTCCTAGATCTCCTTCAGGGTCACCTCCTGACCATGTCTGTTAGCCCTCTTTCTCTTTCAAGGCTGGCCAAAGACCCTCCTCACAAGGATGTTTGCTCAACTGGCTTCTGCCCCCATAAATCACTTCCTCTTGCTGTTTGGACAGAGCTTGCAGGCATTCTTGAGTTTTTAAGCATGCCTTTGAGTCTTTTCCCCTAAAAGGTGGCAAGCCTTTGTATAGCCCAGAGCTAGCCTTCCTATTACGCCAGGTCACCCAGCACAGCCTAGTCACACAAGGTTTCTCAGAAAAGTGACTAAAAATGGCTGTGACCCAAGCCATGGTTCCCAGCCACCTCAGGCTTTAGTCTTAAGTAGGGAAGTAGAGAGGGAGCTTACAATCCAGTCAGCTCTAGCTTTGAAACTCCTTCATCAGTGTTGGGGAGTGCTTGTGATGTGAGTTGGGTCTTTGGCCTGGAATCTAAGTCTCAGAACTTGTCTGTCTCATCCAACAAGGTTCTGATGTACCCCTGCACCCTGACTAGTCATCTGGTATACCCCAGCAGTGGTCCTGGTTAGTCATCTGAGAACCTTTTCTGCCAAAGAAGGAACTTCTGTCTGTGATTCAGAGAAGACAAGTGACAGTGGATACTGAGTATCATATCAAATACTCAATCTATAACTAGGGGGAAATGTGAGATTATCATTTCTCAGAGTAATACTCAGGGTTTTTAAATGTTGGTTCACACCCAGATCATAACTGGGCCTGATACCTGGCCTCATCCAGTAGGTCAGCACCATCACTTCTGTACTGTGGTAAGTTTGCATCATATTTATGTTTGATCTTACATTGTTTTAAATAATGGATTGGTAAACCAAGACAGAGATATATTTTTCCAGGCTCTGGAAAAAGTGGCCTGTGGCGGGAGCAATATAAAGAGCTCTTCAGGCTATGTTCTGCTTAAGAGCAGGAGCCTGTATCCCCAGCACTTTGGCAGATGTTCCTGAAGTTGAAGAACTTGATTGGAAGCATATGCAGGTCTGAGTTCTGTGGTGAGGTCTGTGAGTGCCTGCCTTTCATGTGTGCTTCGGGAGATCAGTATTGTGTGCGCATGTGCATGGGCGACAGACAGCCTCCGACTGTCACCTGAACCATGCTTCAGGGTTAAGCTCTTTTCATTTGCAGGATCTTGGGAGTTCTAGAGAACCCCGGGGTAGAGCCTGTGAGAGTTTGAGGAAAACAGTGTTTGTCTTGGTTGATGACACTCAGGGTAAATGTCACCATTAACCACGTTAACAATATAGCTGGTACATGCCTTGTTTCTCCTTCTGACTCTCCCACGTCTCTGTCAGTCACACTGCCTTCATCTCACACCATGTCCTGTTCTCCTTAGCATCATCAGGAATAATAAGCAACTCCACCCAGGACTCGTGAATAGTCGGCATGTGGGAGCAAGCGGGTGGCTGATGTTGCCTTTCATTCTGTTGACTAGTACATGTGTTTGATGGAGCTCATTGTCAAGACAGACTTTTTTCCTCTTTCTGTTTAGGAAAAGGAGTCAAAGGATGCCTTCAACAAACACTGAGGGAATGTAACTTACTTTTGCGTCTTATTTTTACTGTTAGTATTGTGTGTGCATGTAAACTGCAATGTGCATATAGAAGTCAAAGGGCAACTTTGTAGGTTCTAGGGACTGAACTCAGTTCACCAACACTGTTTCAGTGAGCATATTCTCTCACTGAGCAGCTTGCTTGCCCTGCATTCACTTTTATATGAACCCCATATTTCTAACTTTCCCCTGGGAGCCACATGGAGTCTCCTGGGCTATGGCTTTGATGATGGTGTTGGCTTTTGGTCATGGCATTGGCTGAGAGCTTTGGGAAATCAGTGTGGCCTAGAGAAGGGTCTTCTGAAGAGGAGCAAACCCAAGATAAGTGTGTGCATCCCAACATTTCATTTCCTCTAGCTGACATGCTGAGCTCAGGGATGAGCTCTGGGCCCAGTCAGTGCTGGGCTGGGCTGTGCAGGAGAAGCATTTGCCCTTGGTCCTGAAGGGCACTGAGCAGGCAGCTCACAGCTCACAGAGGGCAGGAGGGAAGAGGCATCCATAAGCACAGAACAGAATGTGATACCCCTGACAGTCAGGAGTTTGACCCCGAAAGCCTCTCCTGGAGTGTGGTGGGCTCGTAGGATGGGTAGATAAGAAGGCAGAATACAGGCGCACTCACCAAGGTCGTTGTTGTTCATCACAGCATTGGATGCCCGCAGCCGGGGCCCCTGCTGGGTAAAGTGGTAGCCAAATTTGAGGAGCGTTGTGTTTTTCTCCAACATGTTCACGATCTCCATTTCCACTTTGTTGCCCAAAGGTTGGCTCTTTGGTTTAAAAAAAAAAAGAAAGAAAGAAAGAAAAGGAAAAGAAAAACAAATTATCAATCACACATGTGTTTTACCCAAACTACCTCTTCACGTGGAAGCCCTGAGTGTTGTGTGGACAGAGTTACCAGCTCTCAAAGAGTGAAGTCATGCCGAGAAGCTGACATAGAAAGAAAGCTGCTGCTATTCAGCATGCTCAAGGCAGAAAGTTTTCCCCAGGATCAGGAAAATGCCACCCTGTCTGCTTCTAACAGAACTGTTCTAGAGGTCCTGGGCAAGACAGCTGAGCAAGAAAAGAAAGACATCTAAGCTAAAGAGGAGAATATATGTCAGGCTTATATAATCTTGGATCTAGAGAATACACACACACACACACATACACACACACACACAGGTTCATCAAGCATATAGAAAATAAAAACAGCAAAGAAAATACATCTGCATGTCTACAAAGTAGGGATAAGCACTCAGAACAGCCCCTTTGTACTAATGTCAAAAAGAACAAAATATATAGAATTATGTTGACAAATAAAAAAGACTCTGAAAACTACAAGACATCATTGAGTGCCATCACAGGAAACCTATGAAGTATAAAACCAACAACCCATGTTCACAGGCCAGAAGTCTGCCTCTGCTAATAACCAAACTGACCCGTGGCATCAGTGGGATACTTTATTAAAATTTCAACTTTCCTTTCTTTTTCCTATTCCTCCGAGAAATAGACAAAATGATCTAGAAATCACATGTCAATTCAAGTGATCTCAGATAGTCAAAACAATGTTAGAAGGCTCAAACTCTTCTGATTTCAAAGCGACTCCAAGTGGTAGTTAAGACTTTGTGGTGCGGCATAAGACAGACATGACACTGAAGGAAACAGAAGACATGGGAGCCTGAACATCTATTTATTCAGACTACTTTACAGAGGGGCACGAAGAAAATGCAGCGAAACCATGTGGTGGCACAAGCCAAAGAATGAATTTAGACCCTTGACTTGAGTCATTCCTCAATATTAATTCACAGTGTCTCCAAGAGGGCTGAGGTGGTGACTCGGTGGATAAGCGTGCTTACTGTACAGGCACAGGGCTGAGCTCAGATCCCCGGCACCCATGTAAACAGCCAGACGTGATCATGTGTGTCTGTGTTTGTCTGTGACTCCAGCACTGGGTGCTGAGTGGAGACCAGAAGATCTCTCTGTCTCAAAGGAATAAAGAGTGACAGAGGACACCCAAAGGCCTCCTCTGGCCTGCGGATCAAAGACCTAACAGTAAGAACTAACACTATGATACTCTTAAAACACTGATGCAAATGTTTGTGACCTTAGCATTTGTCCTTTGGTATGACACCTATAGCACAAACATTAGAAGGTGAGAATAAATAAATTAGTTTTCATCAGCATGTAGATTGTTTATGCTTATAGAACACTCTCAAAGAAGTTCCCATCTACACTAGCAAGCAACTCTAGTTAAACCCAGGGGTCACACTCTGAAAGAAGACATGAAGGCAGGAGGGTGACGTGTTGGAAAGAAAGATCTCAGTGGAAGGCAGAGGAGCATGAGAAAGTAGGGAGACGGGAACACAACTATTCATTATAAACATATAGAAGGCTGTCACATAATTAAAAACTGGATAGTGGTGGTAAAAAGGCAGGCTAGGAAGATGACCCCATGTGTAAAGTTATTGCTGCACAAGCATGAGTTCAGAGGCCCAGCCCTGATGTAAAGGCCACACACCGCAAGGAGCATGCGCAGAACCCCAGTGCCGAGGGGCAGAAGCCACCAGATCCTGAAAGTTCAAAGGCCAGCTACTCTAGCCAAAGCGATGCCTACAGATTCAGGAAGAAACCCTGCCTCAAAAGATACAGAGCAATAGAGAGACAGCTGGTGCTGACCTCTGGGTTCACACGAGTGCACAGGCAGATGTACTTTTATATGCACGCCCCCACACACATGCACATACACATAGACATTGAGTCTGGCCTCCATGGGCACCAGGTATGTGTATGTGTATAGACACATACATTGAGAGTTATGCGGCAAAGGGACTGTCCAGTGAGGGAGGAGGCATCTACATAGAAGGTAGCTGCCTCCTTCTAGAGCTTCTTGAGCATCATTAGTGGGGAAGGCCAGGGCCTCATGACCTCTAAAACCCCATGGGGCTGTGGGCCGTGGCCCTACTATGAATAACTTGCTTGGGTGGAATAAAAAGAGTGACCTCAGACTTTGACAGTGGGCAAAAGGCAGAAGCCCCAAGGGAGAGGGCGGGGCTGCGCTGCCGGGTCTGAGCTGGCAGAGTTTGGGCAGCGAAGAGCTCTGGCCTCCTTCCAGATGCACTGGAGGATTAAATAAATCACCTGTGGACAAATTAATCTCATTTTTAACATTCAAATGATTGGATGGAGAGAAGCGGAGCCTTCCTTCATATCAGCCCCCTGCTATCACTCCCGTTTGTGGATGTACCACCCCCCCACCCCACCCCCAACACACACCATGGCCCATGGCTACGCTTCTGGGCCTAAAAGGCATGGCATAAATAGACAGGGCTAGGCTGTCTAGTTGCCCTTTTCCCCTTAAATAGATTTATATCATATTTATTTTCTGCAACTTCCTGTTTCGTTTACTGTTTTGCAGAATCTCCCCAAGCTAGAAGCACCACCTTGCTTTTTAACTGTTTCTTGGGATGCCCCTGAGATGCTGCAGTGTAGACGGCTATCTGCGTCCACACCTCGTGCTATACAGGGCAGTGAGGTGGACTCTGCAGGAGAAGAGAGGTTATTCTATAGTCGGCTATAGTTGGGTTGAGAGGGAGGCACACTTTGGCTGTAGTAGCTTACGTCCTCTCCTACTTATGGTGACAGGCTTTTCAGTCTGATGAGAATATAACAAATGCCTCAGGGGTTGGAGGACCTGGTGGCTGAGACCCGGGATGTCAGACCATTCCCTTCGCTAATTTGACAGTCCACTTTATTGTGACCTAGAGGACATGTGTAACTGGAGCACTTGAAGATACATAGTCTCAACCCCTGGGAGGCAGAGGTGAGCAGATCTCTGTGAGTTCAAGGCCAGCCATAGTGGATTCCAGGACAACCAAAACGGTATAGTGAGACTATATACTTAGTCTCAAAAAACTGAAGAAGGAAGAAAAGAAAGAAAAGACATCATCAGGAAGGTGTCTTGGAAGTACTTGGCCAACACCAGAGTCATATGCTGTATCTCACTGGGGTACGCATCATTCACTTGGCAAGCTGCCAATTCTCTGCTCTGCCGACACAACTCTGGGGAGGAAGCTGACCCCTTGAGAGACACCTGCCTTGTCCTGGGGTAGCGCTACCGATTAGAAAGGTCTTTCTTGCCAAAATGCTACAACACAGACTAGTGCAGGGGACATGTATGACAGTGATTTAAAGTAGTCTGCAGAGAGAAATGGGGAGGGATAACTAACATAAAGTATATTTGGGGGGGGGGGAATCACATGAGAATGCTTGTCCCAGATGCCACTGCCGAATAAAAACCCCAGGGCCAGATGTGAAGTACCTCCCTTTAAGATTTGTTCAGGGGTGTCTCAGAGACGCTCCCAAACAATATAGGCTATTGCTTATATACCACCAGAATGTGACGGTAAGGCCAAACTCAACACGGGTTGGTCACAGGACATGGGGAAGTCGAGTTGGTACTGACCAGGCAGATTCTTTCGCATAGGCAAGCATTCATAATACTTAGAAGTGCTGCAAAGGCTGCTGAAGGGTTGGGGAGTCAACAGTCTTGTGCAGCTATGAGGCCTGTCCTGGCAAGATGGGTCCGATAACAGTCTCAAATGCTGCGGGTAGCCAGCTGCTCTCTGATTGGATTTAAGGTCCATCCCATGGGAGGAAATGCATACCTGGTGCTGTGAATCTGGCCATGGTGGGTGAGCTCCCAGAACCCAAAGGTGACTCTACTGCTATTATTCTGCTAAATGGGCACAGTATTGAACTGCCCTCTACGCTTGTATCTTCCTACCCATGGATTAGTACAGTTTCCATACCACAATAGAGAAGTTTCTTTGTGCAGTAGATGGTGGGTAATGCAGAAACTTGGAACCAGCCAAAATATGGCGAATAAGTGTCACAGAGTGCTCAGCCACAGACGGAACCCCTGGATCCTGCCGCAAGGCTCAGGGACCCGCACGGAAGAGGGAACAGAAAGATGGTGAGAGCCAGCGGTCGGGAGGACTGGAGCAAAACACTGTCATCTGGATGTGACAAGCCTCCTGAAGCCATGGACTCACAGCAGCCCTGCCTGCCTGCACAAGACCTGCACAAGATCAAGCCAGCCAGCAATCGGGCTTGGGGGAGGAGGGACTGCGCTCAACTCTACTGAGGAGCTATTGATGGTTGATGTCCGAGGGAAAAGAGAGTCAGTTTTCTTTATGGGTGCTGCCCTGACAGGCAGAGCACACTACAGGGGACGGCCCTTTTCATGAGGGTACAGGCAACACAAACTGGTTTTGGTAGGTTATATATAAATATTTTATCTTTTGAGACAGGGTCCCACTAGGTGTGGGTAGAGAATGGACCTGGGAGGAGTTAGGTGTGAATTTGATCAGAATATGTTATACGAAATTACCAAAGAATTAATAAAAAATAGACCTGAAAAATTCCATGGTCTGCCTCCCTCAAAAGGTAGAGAGCCTAGTGCACCTCCTCCTGAGTGTGTGCTGTGCCTACCGACTCCCTTCTGAAAGAAAGTATAAGACTAGACTTGGTTCACATTCCGAGGCTGGGCCATCGAAACAGTTGGGACTTTCTTCTTCTTTGCCTTGAATTGCATGTTCTAGGGGGAAGTTCGCCAGCGCAGCTGCCCCGGATTCCTGTGCCTTGGAAACTGAGCACATTTGTCGAGTGTTGGTTTATCCCGGAGCTCTGAGGCTAAGCTTTGGGGTCATTTGTTATATAGCTATAGATAACAGATGTACTCCCAGACAGTGTTGAATTAGAGAAAAACCAGACACAAATAAATTAACTTGGAAAAACAACATGCATGAACGCTCAATCCATTTCCTATGGCTTCTGTTCAAAATAGCAAGCAGCCTCCCTGTCACCAGTGGAGGGGAACGTGGGACCTGTAATCAATACTCCCAGGTGGGGAGCACACCCTCAGTTGGAGTGGTCATGTTTCCAGGGCTTGTCTGTTCTGAGGAACTCTGGAGGACTGGGGAGGGACTGGCTGCTGGGTGCATTGCTGTTGGGGGGCAAGGGGAGAATCAGGAAGCAGAACAGTGCTGGGGGCAGGGCAGTACAGTGGAGATGGGGGTCTCCAGGCACGCTGTGTGCTTAGAGTCTACTTCACTGGCCAGGTAAAGCTTTTCTCTCCAGCGTACAGCCTGCATGCTGACATTCCAACCCAGCTCTGGCTTGTACGATGGCCTGTGACTACAGCAAGCCCCGCTCCTCAGGCCCTCAATTTCCCCACCTGTAAAGGAGAGCTGATGAGAGACTCAGGGCTTGTCAGCCCAGCCAGGCCTCCCGAGGCTGCTCCCCACCCTTGCCGGACGGGCGTTGGGCAGTTTTGGGCAGAAGCAGAACATTGCCTGGAGATAAGGGAAGCACTGAGTAAACAAACCGGTTGCCTCAGAATCCATGTCACCCTGGGTAGAATGCCCCAAGTCCCTCTCTTTGGCCGTAAAAGGAGAAAGAAGGAGAGTCTCTCAACACAGGTTGCAGTTCCAAGGACTGAGGCAAACACTCTGGCCTTCAAGGACCTCGGTGATGAACCAAGGAGGAGGGATAAATCAGTGCCACTTGTCACCTCCTCCTGGTCCCTCCCTCTGACCCAGGCCACCATGAGGAGACAACTGTTTGTCCAGGGCTCCTAGGACACACTGTAGCACACACATGGTCCCTCCCTGAACCTGAACCAGCGAAGCCTCCAAACGGAAGCCTGTCCTCTTCCTCTCAGCCCTTCCTCGCAGGCCCTGTTCCAGCCTGAGGACCCCAGTTAGGCAGGAGTGGCATCCAAGGGCCAGAGGCTTGGCTGTAGCTTCTGCTGGCCTCCTGCCCTTGGCCTTCTCCTCACTCCTGGTCATTCCTGTGTAGCCACTGGCTGTCTTGCCAGAGCAGAGTCTACAGCCTTACCCACAAGACCCTTTGCCTCTTAATCCCCACAGGCCTCTTCTGGGGCCCCAAAATCCTACCCGGATGGACTCCAAGTTCTACTTTTTCTTCTGGGTGCCCCCACTTCTTTTTTCCCTTTGAGACATTTTCCACGCAGGGTTTATTCTGATGTTTTCTTCTTCCTGACACCCTCCCTCACCAGTTTTTGACTATGGGTATCCCCTCAACTGGCTCTCCCCCATCCCCACCCCATCTGGTAAGGGAGCACCTCATACAAAGGTCATTTCTGCACCTGACTCTCCTCCTACCCAGTGTGGCTTTCTAGGAGGGCTCAGGTGGAGCCTCATTTTCCCAGAGTCTAGCATGCCCAGGGGGACAAAATGGAAGAGAAAGACCAGGTAGGTTCACAAAAGCCACAGTTATTTCAAGGATGCCACAGGCACTGTGTGTGGGCTTTAAAGTCACACAGAGCTGAGCTGCTGAGCTAGGATCTTCCTCTGTCTGCGTGTAACCTTAGGTAAGTGACACAGTCCGTGTGGCCATTAGAGTCACTGACAGGGTGAGCATCGAGTGAGAACAGGGACCTCAAGCAGCCAGGGTCAATACTCGCCCTCTGGGTAGTGAGTGAGACTCCCAGACAACCTGCATAGCAATTCTAAAAGTTACCGATGATGTCAGATCTGTAAGCTCCTTAGGAGAAGAGTTGTTCATTTTCCTCATTTACAAGAGGGGAAACTGAGGCTGAGGGAATGTTCTTATGCCAGGGTGTTTGGCCAGGGCCAGGCCAAGGATGAGCACAAGCTCTGTCTTGGGTCCTGGAGCAAAGGTGGGACGTAGCTGATCAGGGAAGGCGGGCACCTTGCTGTCAGCTACCACTTCAGTGGCCGAGGCTGTTGTTCCAACCATCCTTGGCTAGCTGATGCAGTGTAGACTCTGACTCCTTCCTGGCCAGGACAGAAGTCACAGGAATAGCCAAACTGGGGGTGGTGGTGGTGCTGATACAGGCTGTGATCCATCTGCTCTGCCTTTCTCACCTTCAGGGGATCAGAATCAGCAATGGCCAAGGGACAGGGCAGAGACGGGCGGGGTCAACATAGCATCAAGGCTACCAGCATATGAGAGATGCCCGGTGCAACTCTATGAGAGGTGCAACCCCGCAGCAAACGTACATGACAAGAAGACTGCTGGCTCACGCTGCCTTTTTATATGAATTAGTGATGTGTTCTCTCTCTCTCTCTCTCTCTCTCTCTCTCTCTCTCTCTCTCTCTCTCTCTCTCTCTCTCTCTCTCATGTATAAGCTTGCAGAGCTTTTCTCTGGGCTCCTCTCACTGTACAGGGAACAGGATACTTTGGATTTGTTTTTTTCGAGACAGGGTTTCTCTGTGTAGCCCTGGCTGTCCTGGAACTCACTCTGTAGACCAGGCTGGCCTCAAACTCAGAAATCCACCTGCCTCTGCCTCCCAGAGTGCTGGGATTACAGGCATGTGCCACCACCGCCCGGCGGGAACAGGATACTTAACCATCCTGGACACGTTTGCTTACCAAGTACCCTGAGGCCCAGGTCCCAGGCTGGGAACTAGGATAAGGAAATGACCTGGACACAGCAGCATCTCCCAAGAAGCTCATGGGGAAGCCACAAGGTGGAGGACCGGAGGGAGCATCTATTTCTCTCCAGGTAGAAAGGCTTAGAGGAGTTATGAGGCTAAGAGGAGAAGGTCTCTACCTTCTCCTGACATTCTCTTCATAAAAGCCTTTCATAAGGTGTAATGGCTCTTTAAAAAAAACAGAAGAGGAAAGAAAGAAGGGAGGGAGGGAAGGCGTATGTAGTATCTACCACTTCCCAGAGTCTTCTATACTCCTGCTTGCCAGGGCGATTCAAGGCTGACCGGCCAAGCACATCGCTGAGGTGCAGCCAGGCAGAGATGAACACATTGCCCTAAAGCATCTGCTCCTGGATGCTTTAGCGCACTCTGCGAGGCACAAAGTCACCCAAAGCAAGAGGTCTTTCTAGGCAGGGAACGGGCACGTGAGCATAGCATGTTCCAGAAGGCTATGGCCTGGGAGCAGGGGCAGGAGGAGGAGAAAACTGGGAAGTTTCCAAAAGCCATGGCTCAGATGGCGAGGCCTGAGGCCTCTGGAGGCGGGTGATGCTTAGTTTTGCCTGAGACAGGGTCATGAGCCTGGAGTGATTGATCTATACATTTATGTTCTAAGCACTTTCTGTCTGCCATGTTTTGCGATAAGAGGGTTACTTATGGTCTTGCTTGGGCACAATAATTTTACAGTGTTACCTTCTGATATGGTTTGTAAATGCTTGGCCCAGGGGAGTGGCACTATCAGAAGGTGTGGCCTTGTTGGAGTAGGTGTGTCATTGTGAGTGTGGCCTTTAAGACCCTCATCCTAGGTGGCTGGAAGCCAGTATTCTGCTAGCAGCCTTCAGATGTAGAACTCTCAGCTCCTCCTGCACCATGCCTGTCTAGATGCTGCCATGTTCCCACCTTGATGATGGACTGAATCTCTGAACCTGTAAACCAGCCCCAATTAAATGCTGTCCTTATGAGAGTTGCCTTGGCCATGGTGTCTGTTCACAGCAGTAAAAGTCTAAGACACTTTCTGATCTTCCCTTGCATACATATGCAACCACTCAGCCATATTTTCTCCTACAGGGAAAATCCCTGAGTTCCCCATCTGTAAAGAAGGTAGTGACTTAGTCTAGGAAGCACTGTGCAGTCATGGATAGAGTGGACTTGGGGGTTGGAAGATATGGATGCCAATCTTGCCTCTTAGGTACTGAATCACCATTTCTTAGCCTCTTTTAGCAGAGGCTGGCCACACCCACATCCTCTGGGGGAATGGTGTGAAGATCAGAGATGGGCACACAGAGCACTGAGAGTCCTACAGTGAAGATAAGAGATGAGAGGCACACTGTAGCACCGAGCCGCCCACCTCCACAGCAACCCACAGCTGCCTAACATCCAAGTTATTGCTGCGTGCAATTCTGGTTATTACCTTTCTCTTAGACAACCAAGACCAAAAGAGTTGTCCCAGAAGAAATGATTAAACCACAGAACTCAGAGAAACAGGAGCCAGCTCCCCAGGCTAAAGACAGAGCCACCCAGAAAGGAGGTGCAACGGGGAGGAGACTTGGAAGCCACATCAAATGGAAAGACTGAGGGGCGTTCCTGGTGAAGAGCCCCATGGTCTGTGGGATCTGTGTACCCCGTGTCTTGGGTTCCTCTGCAGAGCAGCTGAGGCTACATGCAGAGCTTGGAAGGAAGTCCCTTCATTCTGGGACTAAGAAAGGACATTCTCAAAGCCAAGGCATAAGGCTGGTGCTGAGGAGGCCCCGTCACTAGGGACACAAAGAAGTTGGCAGAGCACGTGACTAGTAAGAAAGAAGGCAGAATGAAGGAGGGTCTGGACAGGAACACGGTGGGCTCTGGGGCATCTACCATCAGTGTCCTTTGCTCTGCCTAGCGACCTGCGGGCAGGTGCTCACTCCCCTGTGTGTGGAACAGCACGAGCAGACCGCTGCCCCACTCACCTGGTTATCGATTTTCAGTTCGACCAGAGAAGTGTTGTGGAGGAGAGCTTCCACCAGGCGCAGGATCCCAGCTCCGGAGATGAAGTTGGACTCCACGTTCAGTGTCTTCAACACCTTGTTCACTTTCAGCATTTCAGCAAGAGCCTTGGTGGCAAGAGAAAAGCGGGTCCTTGTGAGATGCAGACCCACAAACGCACCGAGGGGCTCGGCCGGACAGCCTCAGGCACCACCTTTCTAAGCACCTCTCTGTCTCTGCTCTCCCGCAACCTGCCGTGGCTCCCAGACACCCCTGCTGGAGAACGCTCCTCAGCACCCTGAGCCTCTGGCCCTGCATCTCCTCCCCTGCGCAGCCTAGGCTCTTTGAGTGTACTGCTTGTACTCAGTGCCTTCCCCGCCCTGAGCCTTCCTGCGCTTCATTTGGCCACTTGGAATGTTCTGTTTCACCTGTCCAGCCTAGTTCATCTTTCAAGGCCTTTCTCAATGCCTCTAGTTCCCAAGAGCTTTGCTGATATCTCCAGATACCCGGGGCCTGCTCTTTGGAACCTCGCAGAACTTACCCACAATTCCTTCATGGAACCTACATTCCTCAGATCCAGTTGTTGTCATTGCTGTTGTCGTGTGCATGCGTGTTCACTGATATGCCGTATTCATGTGATTGAGTATTCACTAGTGTGCAGGTGTATGTGTGTGCATGTGCCAGTCAGAAGACAACTCCAATGTCATCTTCATAATGTCATCTACTTCCCCTGAGACCGTCTCTCTCATTAGCCTGGAGCCCATCAGCTAGTCTAGATTGGCTAGTGAGAGGGCCTCAGAGATTGTCCTGTGCCCACCTCCCCAGCACTGAGATTACGAGTGAGCCACCATGCCCCGCGGTTTACATGGTGCTTGGGACTGGGCTCAGGCTCTTGCTTGTAAGGCGAGCACCTTACCAACTGAGCTATCCCCATGTTCCTCATTGTGCCTCCACCACTAGACCACCTACCCCTGTGGGCTGAAAATGCACCTTAATGTCTGTTTTTTAACCACAGTGTCCAGCACATAGTAGGTCATCGAGCAGTGATCACTATGGCCCCCCGGGGAGTCTCCATCTCCCCTTGTGTATGCTCAGCTTGTCTCCTCTATGGCCCTGTTGAAATGTCACGTGGTCTTCCTCTCAGCCCCAGAGAGTACAGGGCCAGCTTGCAGAGTAGGGCTCAGATGGCCCTCAGCACGTTTGAGAAGGAGGTTAGCTGGCAGGGGGAGGGCAGGGGGTGGTGTAGATGACAATCGAGCCTCTGAAGGAAATGAGGTAATTAGCAGCTGGTGGAAATGATGTGTCATGGGGAAAGACGATACCAGCAGCTGAGAGGCCTGGGACACCGTGATCGTTGTGCCAGGGTGTCAGAAGTGATGCCAGGCATGGCTGCCCTATTGTGCTCCCACAGCTTGCTGAGCCCTGCCAGAGGCCCAGCTCCCAGGAAGCCTTCATGCTGACACTATCTCTCCTTCTTTGGCTCCCTCATTCAAGCATGCCCAGAGGTGGTGTGACAGCTTCTCTATGACCAATGGCTGTTCCCCAGTCTGTGTAAGGTGGCCTGAGTCTCACCGGCAACACCCCCCCTCTCAGGAAAAGCCTGGCCTGACCGTTAACCCTGTTTGACAGACAGTGTGCAGGCGTGCCAGGCCATGTGCAGGCTGGTAACTGGACAGGCCCTGGAGTCTGCTTGTGCCATGGGTCAGGTCCTGTGTGTTAGGTCACAATAGAGGAACAGAGGCTAGGAGATACGCGCCAAGGCAGGCAGTGGGGGGCAGAGGTGGGGGATGGACTTGCAGGGCTCCGGCACCTGGTCTAACAACAGGCCAGTATCATTTCAGCACTTGGTAATAAGCACGCAGGTATGAAGGGCCTGCACCAGCTGTCGGCCTGGCATGGAGTCCATGCCCCCAAACCTTCCATGGCATGGAGCCGAGTGCCAGCATGCCGAGTCTGCTTTCTGAACCACGAACAAGTAGTACATGGGGTTTTGCCAGCTATGTCACTACTGACAGTCGCAGGATCCCCTGAGGTCAGACAGAGGTCACAGATGTAGACATGCCCACACTGGTAGTGTGGGTGTTGCCTCTGCCCCCTACTGAGAGCCCATTCAGTTAGTTCAAAAGTACCAAAGGAAACAGTCTTACCTATTTTAAAATTGGGAAGTGATCTGATTGTTGTTCATTCCCTATCCCCCATGGAAGGCTAATTCCTGCATGCCACCCTGCTTCCAGTGGGAGAGCAGCCACACTGAGCTGTACATCCGGCTGTCTCCAAGGCCAGGCAGGCGGGTATGGTCACAAATGTGGGACATGAGGCTGCTTACAGGCAGATTCCCAGAGTCTACTTCAGTATTATGCATAGACTGATAAGAAACTTTTACTGGACGTTTTAAAAAAATTGATGGTTACTTTATAATAAGTACAATTTACTTTGTAATATGGTTTCTCCGTTTGTTGAGAGCCTCACAGAACCCAAGATGGCCTCAAGCTTCTGATCCTCCTGCCTCCACCTCCCAAATGCTGCTATTACAGGTTTGACCACCATCATACCTGGCTGACTGGCAGTATTGCTAGAGACACTGATAAAAATAAAATTGACCCCTTGGATTCATTAATGAGGATGGTGTTTGCGAGATGGAGTTCCCGGGGAGGGGCTGAGCTTTGCCTGAATGAGAATGTTGTGTGGAGGAGGACCAGCTGTGGAGGTGAGCGTGCTCTGTTCCATGCCAGGTCTGCTTTTCTCTTTTTGTGTGACTTTGGACAAGGCCAGTTGCCTAACCTCCCCGGGAGACCCACCTTACAGAGAGAGAGCAGGTGGTTGCAAGGATTAGCTGGGGTGAGCACAGGGCATTGTGTGGGGGCTGTCCCATCTGTCTACCCCTCCTGGCTCCTAGCTGAGTCTCCTCCCTTGACACACGGCACTCTATCAGTGGGACCAGGCCCCAGTGACTGACGACACAGCAGAGCCAAGAGGTCAGAACATACAAACGCCACAGGGTCGTTGCTGCGGGTCCCCACGATGCTGAACTTCTTCACGTAGGAGTTCTCTTTCAGGGCTTCTGCATATGCCTTGAGGGTGGGTATGGGAATATTCTGCAGAGAGAAAGGCAGGAAGTGAACAGCAGCCCTGCATGGGCCAGGGCAGTAGGTAACTGCAGGAGGGCGTGGACAGAAGCTCTGTCCCAAATGCAGCCTGGCTCCCTGCTGCGTCCTAGCAAGTCTCTGAATGGATCATGTGCCAGAGGATGAGGCTCAGAGGATCCCCCAGTCCATGGATTGATGAGATCACCCCTGAAATTTTCAGACAGGACCCACTCTCTTCCGTGCAAGGGGAGGCCAGAGAAGAGGCAGCACTCAAGGCCTGGGGCTTGGAGGAATGTGGAACAGAAGGTTCGGGACTGGGAGAAGGGCAGGGCTGCACCCTGGCTTCCACTTAGTGACTAGCAGTCTCTGACATGCTGGGTGACACTGGGGGACCCTTTTCCCTTCTTTGGGAAAGATAGACTGGAAAGATACACCGACTTCTCTCTGAGACATCTGTCCCAAAGGGTCTCAGGACTGGCTATGTGTCTGTGAGTCCTGGGGGGCAGCTTATCATGCTTATGTGCGCGCCAGCCCCAGACCATCACACACAACCTCAGGGAGGCCTGGGCTCTGGTGTATGCTTTTTATTCTCTTGGGAAACCTTATCTGTGTCCAACCGCTTCTTGGTACAGAAGGGAAACTGAGGCCTGAGGTGTTCAAGCCTTTGGCTGAGGTCTCCCGTTGAGCTTTCTTGTGTCTGCCTGTCTTGAGGAGGTACTAACTGTCCAGGACATACAGGGTTGTGTCAGCATCTCTCACATGGCTGACAAAGGAAGGAGAGAGAGTCTGTGGCTATGTCTCTTTGTCAGAGCTCTCGTTTCAATGTCACCTAAGCCCCCGTGGGAGCAGAACAAGGAGCCAGGTGGAGGAGAAAACCCAGGTACAGGTTTCCAATCTGATTGTGCTTGGAACTGGCAGCCACTGAGGAAAGCTGAGAAGAAGGGAGGGGGATGGCTTCTTGTCTTACCCCTCTCACAGCTAATCCCAGGGCCTCAAGCAGAGCAGGTGGGCAGGAAGCCATGCCTGCTTCCATACTCCTCCTGCACCCTGCCCTGGTGGCCACAGAGGAACACAGCCACAGAGCTACAGCACACAGTTTGGGTCTTTCTTGGGGCACCTGTGCCAACATCTCCCTTCCCTGACTGTAAAACAAGTTTAAACATAAGCATGGTCCAGAGGGGACGGTGATGTCTCAGGGGTTAGCGGGGTTTGTGATCCCCCAGTCTTTGTGGCACGGGGCTTTGTCAGCCTTGAAGTCCCATGCTGCAGTGTGGTTCTGACTCACAATTTTATCACAGAGAATCTCTTGTGTTTTTGAACAATGTGGCAGGTGTCCAGATCAAGGCTGGCTTGGCCTGTGGTTGACTTGTGAGCCCGGAATTGTCCTCAGAAAGAAACCAGGACTGAGAGATTTGCGTTTGACATTGGTCACCCCTGAAAGGCTCTCATCTGGGAAGGCTTTTCTTTGTTCGTGACTTAGAAATACCTGGGTCTACTTATGTATTTGGACTTGGTGATCTATATTCCCTGGACTGCTGGCTTCAGTAGGTCTAGACATATCCCCCCACCCCCAAACTGAAAACCCTTACCCTCAATCCCCATGAAGTGAAATGGCAAGACTTTACCCGGATGTTGTTCAGATTAACCTCTTCAAGTTCTGGGTCATTGTTCTTTATCCGTTCCAGCGTTTCCTCCACGTCTGTGGAATTTGGTTCTTCGTCAGGCACAGGTTTGTATTGTGTGGGTTTGATCACACCTATGGTAAGGAATAAAGGAATTGGCTCATGGAAACACGGGGGTCACTTTCTCCCAACATAAGGACTCCCAGGGAGTGGGGGTGCAGGAGCACTGGTTGAACTCAGGGTATAAGGGAGACAGCACATTACAGGGAGTACCAGGGGCTGCAATGTGGTGGAAGAAGTCAGGTAGGAATGAATCCAAGAGGTCTGGGCTATCCCTGGATGCTGCATTTGAGTTCTTACAAGACCTAGCAAATTAGCTAACGGCCTGTCCCTCAAGCATTTGTCTGTCCAAGGGGGATGGTGTTACCACCAAGCTGAGGCCTGGGCTGGAAAGAAACGCACCCCAATTTTCCTTTGGTCCCAAAGTGTCATTTTAGAACAATGTAGTTGAATAACTGAGACACTGTGACATGGGCCCAGGAAAGGCCAGAGGGTCTCAGGGGACAGAAGAGAAAGAAACTGAAGAGAAAGAGAATCCCACAGAGTATTCAATAACACATTTTTCCAAAGAATATTGTGGGGAAAAATTAGGTATCTATCAAAAAAATTTAAGTGTTTGTCTCACAAGCATGAGGACCCACGTTCCACTCTCAGAAGCCATGTTTTAAAAGAAAAAGGAATCTGGGTGCAGCAGTCTGTGCCTGTGGTTACAGCACTGGGGAGGGGGGACCAGGAGATCCCAGGAGCTCACTGGACATCCAGTCTAGTGAGTACATTCTAGGCTCACTGAGAGACTTGTCTCAAGAAATACGGAGGAAAGCAACTGAGGAAGACACTGGCCTCTGACTTCCATAAGCATGCCTGTGTGCACACATGTGTATACACACACAGAGAGAGAGACACACACACCAAATGAAGTTGAATCTCACCCCATTGCACAGAAAATATCTGTTCTGGGAGGAATAAGACACCAAATATAAGAAGCGAATCTCTAAAACCTTTAGAAGAGAACATGACATCAAGAGGAAGAAGGCTTTGATAAGGAGATATAAAGCCCCAGCTGACTCAAAGGACAAGATGAAGAGATTTGCCTGCGTAACATGTGCAGTGAGCCAGAGTATCAGGAGCACTGCACCAAGACACAGGAGGAGGCGTCTCTCTTCCAAGGTGCCCTCTGCGAGCCAGTCACGGGGCCCAGCAAGGGAAGGGATGGCAGCCAAGCCGGGCTGTGTGTACTCACTGTTGAGGCCCTCCTTGTTCACGATGGAGCTGCTGCCCAAGGCTTGGTAGTACTGCTGGTTACTCATGAGCGTGTGCATGCCCAGGATAGCTGTGGGGACAAAGGGAGGCCCATGACTCTGATCTTGTGGGCAGAGATATCTTCCGGGATCTATCTTCTACATGTTGGGAGTTTTGCTCATAGAAACGGTAAGAAACATGTACATAAAAATGTCAAACTTTGGATTATCTTCATCCTGGCTTTCACTCGTGTGATTCTCAGACACCTAACCTCCCAAGACCTTTCTTTGGTTGTGGCTACAGATTTCCAGATCCCCTTGAGGTTCAACGGGTACACCCACCCAACACAACCCAACAGAATGAGTCTTTCCAGCAAGTGTCTTTTCCAAGGAGGGTACTTCTGTCTTCTCCCCTGTCTCTCAGACTCTTTTGACCTCCTGAGGTCTCTCAGCTAGTCCCATCTCCTTTGCTTGTACCTCTGCCCTGGTTGAAAACCTATTCTGGCTGCCATCAACTTACAATGGTCCTCCATTAAAATCTTTCAGCCTTGCGATGTTATCAAAAGTGATACACAGCCAAAAGAAGCCATACTTGTATTTACATCTTTATCTTTTCTAGGCTGGAGGCATCATCGGAATAGATACTCAAGATTCTAGATCAGGTCAGTGGACCTGAGCTCAGTCAATCCACCATCACCAGGAGAAAAAACCAACATGGCGGCACCCTCAGTCAGGCATGCTGTTGTGTACAGCCAGGCATTAAATGCATTTTGATTTATGATATTTCCAACTTAGGGTGGGACCCATCAGGCCATTACACCATTGTTACTGGAGAGACATCTGCATTAACAGAGCCACATTTTACCATGCCTTTGGTTTCTTCCTGCTGTCTACTTCCCAACATTCAGCCAGCATAGAACAGCCAGAAAGATCTTTCTGGAGATTCCCAGACAGCCTTATCACTACGTGCTATTCTTTCGCTCATCCGTTTCTTTGGCATTTGCTGAGTGCCTTTGTTGCGTGCCAACTCCAAGGGACTGAACTATGAAAGGCAGGAGCTCTGCCCATGGAGTTTACCACCTAGTGGGAGCAAGCAGAACGGAGCAAGGGCCAACTGTTAAAACCCTAATAAGCTCAGGAGGAGTCAAGGGTTAGAGAGAACATCCCGGAAAAGCACAACAAGGGGCTTGGGAAGGGAAGGATGATCGATAGTTGGCTAAGTCAAGGGAAGGGAGAAGGAACGTTCCAGGCCGTGTGAATGGTGGCTGGGGAAGCACTGAAGCAGTCTAGTGGAGTCGAAGGTTGGGAGAGACAGGGTTGGACAGGTGGTGGGACAACAAGGATGACCCCCCCCTTCCCAGTAGGACATACACCAGGCCAGAAAAGACATTTGGGTCCATGATAATCCCTTAGTATAAATATGCCGTTCAATATTTGAGATAAATTATTTAAAACTTGTGGGCCTTTTTTCAGGCCTGGAAATTGAGCCCTGGGAGCTTATACCATGCTTGGCAAGTGCTCTACTGCTGAGCTATATTCCAACCCTCTTTCTACATTTTATTTTGAGATAAGATCTCACTCCGTTGCCCAGGCTGCCCTTCGGAGCCAAGGCTGACCTTGAACTTTGATGATCCTGGCTCGGACTCCTAAAAAGCTGATATTACAAGCCTGTTTATCTAAAACTCAAACTCAACTGGATAACCTATATTTTATTTAACCATCCTATCTCCACTACGTCAAGACTTGGTGCAACTCTTCCTCCTCCAGGGAGCCCTCTTAGATTCCTCCCCCTCTCTCTCAGAACCTAGTATTCTTTCTATGCCACAGTGAGCCTCAGTACAAAGGTGGTGCCAGGACACCTTTCTCTGTGCTCTCTCTGCTGGGCTGTGGGCTTCCCGAGGTCAGGGAGGAGTATTACTACTCTTCAATCTCTTCTGGTCTATAGTAGGCATTTGAACTCACGATCCTCATGCCTCAACCTCTCAAGTGTTGGAATTACAGGGGTGCCCAGCTATGCCTGGTTCCTTGAGGTGATTTTGGTGCCCCGATGGGAACTGAGAACCAGAAGATGAGATGATCTCAAAGTCCCTTCTGTTTCTCTCCCCTAGGAATCTTCTCAGCTAAAATTAGCCTTGCCGGCTCATCGGCTCATCACTGTGGAGGGAGAGAGAGGCAGCTGCTGCCTTCCCAGCTCTCGAGGTTTTAATTTAGGCTGTGTCCCTGTGGGCTGAGGGAGCAGCGGGGGCTGAGTCAGCAGCAGGTGAGTCACATCTCCTCGAGGCAGTCTTCCAGAGAGGTGCTCCTGCCCACCCCACCCCCACAGTAGAGTTCTCAGGTTTGCCAAGGTTGGGATCATATGAAATACACTACTTTTTTTTTTAATGCCTGTTTTCGACTCAGAGTACACACAGCAAGGTAAGAAAATAAATAAAAGTAAGAATGGAAAACATATTTGATGCCTGAACTCCAGCATCCTGTGACGGGTTAGACAGAGGCACAGAAGTGTGTGAGGGGACCAAGAGCAAAGAGCTGGGGGTTCTTACTACTTTTCTTTTTTTGGTGACCTTGTAGAGGTCGTTTCCTCTCTGGGATCCCTGGGTTTCGCATCCGCAAAACAGTGTGTGCTTGAATGCCAAGCTCTTACCTTCCTATGGGACTCGGCAGTCGCTCACCGATTATGTTTTTTTTTTTTTGCCTTCTTCAGTGTTCTAGAATAAGCATCCTGGCGGGGCTGTCAACCGCCCTCCCACACTTAACAGGGACATGGTCTGCTAGGTGACTCCGCAGAGATGCTTCTAGTATATAAGCAGTGGGTACAGTGGCCTACGGGGCCACTAAGAGTTCTAAAGTTGACAGCCCTTCACCTGGAGAATTCTAGGAAAGATGGTTGGTGTATGCTGATAGCAGCTTGGTGGATCAGAGGAAATTTGGGTTCCTGAAAGGGAGGAAAAGTGGGGGCGGGGAGAGCGTGGCTTGAAATGGTCAGTACTAGCCCAGTGGCCCTAGGCACACAGTGTGGCTTTCTCTCTGGCTTGTTTTGTGTCCCCAGAAGTAAGCAATGCAAAGAAACCCTGGTCTCTCCCATTGCTTCCTTCTTTGTAGGCCTCAGCCGATTTTTAGCACTGATTTTTAAACTTGATTTTTTTTCTTCTTTTTCCCTTTTCCTTTTTTTTCTTTTTTAAAAAAATTGTAGATCTTCCTCAAAACTTGAGAAGGCCTATTTTTGAACTCTTAAGAAAGAACATTGAGTTCTGTTTCCTCTCTCTGCCTTGGCAGGGCTCCTTCCGTTTGTAAGTCCACTCAGAATGCAGTGTGATCACAGCACCCATCCTCGGCGTCTCCAGCTGTTGTGGGCTTAAGCCGTCCTGGGTGGAGTGGGCGCTGAGAGCTGGGTTCTCATGCCCTAGGTACCTGGGCTGAAGCTGGCTCTGGCGCGGAACCTGGGTGCTGGCAAACTGTTCTAAGATGAGGCACATCCTCTGACAGTCCCAGAATCAGAGCATCAGTGCTGAAAGACAAGGACGCCACCAACGACCCGATGGCACTATATGAAGAGCTGGCCCATTGTCCTTGGGAGGTGGGTGATCCCTCCAAAGGGTGGAAGGGTGGGTCTCCTTTCCTCATTCCTGCCCTAAGACAAGGGTTTCTAGCACCCAGCTAGGACAAACTCCTTGAGTGAGTCTAGTTGTTGATAATCTCAAGAGTTTGTAGCTGACTCCTCCCAGTGTCCGATAAGCTAAAGTCATAGGTCACAGGTCAAGACCTTTGCATTGCCAGAGCCTGCTCTGCGTAGCAGAACTCACATTTAAGAAGTCACACATTTCTGGCCTCTCCTCCTACGTACCTACCTCTTGGGTCCCCAAGGGCAGAGAACGGAATTCATTCGTCCTGGCAAATGGGTGTTCCAAAACGTCCATCAGCTCAGTGAGTTAGTGCGTGGCTTGTCAACAATAAACCTCTCTGGTGTCACCTCTTGTCAGTGCATCACAGGTTCTGTGGCTCCTGACATTTCCAGGTGTTGAGGCTCCGGCATGAGGACCTCCCCGACCTGGATGGGGGCTCTCACTGTGCCTGAATGTCCCACCCTGGGGAGAAGGATCTGAGGACAGCTTCCTCTCCCCTAACGCGCTGTCACCAGATCGCTTCACTTGTCTGACTTCGTCTTTCATGGTTTTTCTTTATTTCCCATGACCCTGTCATTTAATCCAAGTGCCTCTCTTGCCATGTACCTGTCCCACTCAGAGTGACACTCTTACTGGCCATGTCTCATCGGCCTGTGTAGCACTGCTCTGTGAAGACAGACAGAGTTCTTTCCTCAGTGTCTCAATTTTTTTTTTCACGAGCATCAAGTCCACAGCCGGGTACACAGTGGGTAAGAAAGCTGGGTAACAGTACCGTGTGTGAGGGACCTAGTGAGGACTTGGCTCATGGAAACATCTTACAGGGAGAGCATGGAGACTAGTGGCAGCCTGCAGACCCCTCCTCTCCCTCTCCAGGCTTTAGAGTCTATCCCTTCCTGGGCAACCTGCCACCTTCTGGTGGGCTGGTCATACCAACACTTATTGATCCAGGATAGCTTGCTCCCAACTGTCTGGTTCTTCTTTTTACCCAAGGCTAAAAGCCAGGCGTCATCTCAGCTCCTTGACTTTGTCCCAGCACTAGGGACAGCTGGTGTCTTGGTGTAAAATGGGGACAATAATAGAATTGACTTAATAGGATCTGTCATGGTCAACAAATACAGTGCCGTGTGGAGAGCTACTTACACAGCACCTGGGGCACGTTTGTCACTTAGCAAATGTTCCACTGCCACCTTGTAATGGCTGAAGTGGAATGACAGGCACTGAAGGACAGTTGGTTAACAATGGGTGGACACACGGCCTCCTGCTCCTTCCCCGACATCACAGGGGCCTGGGATCTTAGACAGATCCTAACAGTCTGCCAACAACAACAAGGAAAATGTTTTCAAGAGCAGGCCCAGGCGCTCAGCTCAGCTCCGCTCAGCTGCTCTGCAGTGGCTCACGCTGTGGCAGGAGCCTGCTCTGACAGCGGTCATTTACTAATCGTGCATTCCCTAATGAGGGTAATGATGCTATGCAGGGACTCGGAGGAGGCCCCGGATAAATGCAGCTCCTGGGGAGTAAATAGAGACCGGCAGGGCAAGGTATCTACTCTCCCTGTTGCACAGATTAACCAACCAGAAGTCAAGGGACATGCTGGGGAAGGTAGGTGGCTGAAATATACAGGCCCACTGAAGGATCTGGTATGGCTCGACTGGCATCTTACCTGGCCCACTGAGCCTTGTGAGGCACACCTGGCTTCTGAGCGGCATGCCTGGGTTCCCGTTGACCAGTTGTCCCTTTAGTGCTACTTAGAGTAACAACCATTCTCTGGACCTTGCCACCTTTGTCCTCCCCAGCTTCTTTCTGTTGAGGCAAGGGCTACCTGCCTACTCTGTCTGATCTCTCCTCGGGTCCCTGCAATCTGGCTTTCACTTCCAACACCCACGGTCACCCACGGTCACCATGGTCACCACTAGTACACAGCTTAAATTACTGCCCAACAGCGCTGCTCACAGAGGAAAGCCATTGGCAGCCCCCTCCTGCCTCAGTGCCACTGAAAGCCACACATAGCATCCCAAGAGGCTGACAGACTGGATGCAGCCCCGTCTGGCCTGGGCTTCAGCTCCGCTGTCTCGGGCAGCCTGAAGCCCTTGCTGCCCTCTTAGCTCTCTTACAGCCTGCCTGCCCGGCTTTTCACAGGCCTTTGTTCCTTTGCCCGGAGTGTGACTGGCTGATGGGCCCCATGCTAGGCCTGCCCCACTCCATTCTTGAACGCAGGCTCTGCCTGCCACGTGTCCTCCCTGAGGCCAGGTCTCTCTGACCATGTCCAAGTGAGACCTCCTGCCGAAAGCTAGACTATCATGCATGGCTACTTCCATCTGGGTGGCCCATGGATAACTCAGATGGCACGGGTCCCAAACTAGACTCAACATTTCCTCCACTGCCCTCCTCCCTCATTAAAGACACAGAACCCACTGGATATCCGGAACAACTTGCCTTTCCCCCTGCAGCATACCCACTGCCAGCTCATGCCCGCCATCCTCCCCTCTCTTATGCTACTGATGTGCAGTAATGCCCCTCTCCCGCACTGCCCACTGACTGAGCCAGGGCACAGTGCGGGCAGAGGCAGGTCGGGTGCCAGGTACAGACTATAGTGAACCTCAGAGAGAGATGGATACAGGGTGCAGAGATCAGGGGCTCAGCAATGGTAAGGAGAGTGGTGGCGTAGTCTGCAGTCGACAACTTCACTCTGGTTTGCTTAGGAAGATGGTAAGGAAGCACCCAGGAGGGCGGAGAGGATAGGATAAATAAGAGGCGTGGGCGGGACACTCCACAGGCACAACTGTGTGTGCTCCAAAGGAAGAATCTGGTGGGAATGGCTAGGACAGGGTTCTCACCCTGTCCCTCCCAGGGCTACAGTCCCATTCTTCTGGAAGATGGTCTCAGGGTCACAACAGGTGGTTCTGTGACTAGGTATGTTTGAATGCTTTTAGCTTTCTTTCTTCATTTTGTTTATGAATATGTATATGTATATGTGTATATGTATACACACATGCATATACACATACACATAGATATATATTCTTCTATGATGTCTCTTACCTGCGATGTCACACAGTTCTGCATCCGAGGCATTTGCTAGGGCCTCCTCCAGTTCTGGCTCCAGTGTCACACTCTCCAGCACGGGATCCATTGGCTTCTGCTTGGGGACCCAGATCTTTCCTGCAAACACATAAGTGCCCATCAGGGTGTGTGGCCACAGTGGGGCCTGAGATCCCTTTCACCAAAGGTTCCGATATGAGAGAAAAACTTCTAAACATTCTTCAATAAAACAGATAAAACACACACAGATGGATTATTAAGGGATAGAAGCAAGTAGAGTGTACCCTAGTTTCGTGGGACCTGCCTGTGGGCGAAGGAGGAATGCGGCAGCCGTGAGAGTGGCCACTGTGTGTCCACAAGTAGAGACTGTTAACAAAGTCTGTACCAAGGAATTCCAGAAGTTATTACAGATACGGAGGGGCCATGGCTATGACTCTATGGTGAAGAGAGACCACTGCTCTTGAGAGGACCCAAGTTCCTTCTCAGCACCCACATCCCGGAAGTCAAAACCGCCCGGAACTCCAGTCCAGGGAACACGACGCTCTCTTCAGGCTTGGTGGACACCCAAATTCACACTCACATTCTTACTTACAAACACATTATTCAAAATCAAAGAACTCTTAAAGAAAAAATATCATAGAGATCATTAAGAGGGAAAATATCCTAGAGAAATTTTGCGTAAAATATCAAGTTTGAAAGCCATCATGAACACTTTAATTTCATTTCTGAGAAACTGCACGTGGTTTGCCTGTGGCCCTCCGAGCTTGTGCACTGGAAGCCTAGTTCCCAGACTCATAGGTCAAGCTTATGTGGAGGTGGGGTTTTGGGTGAGGTCATTAGGATTAGCTGAAGTCATGAGGTTGGGCTCCTGGGTTGGCACTAGTGACTTTATAAGGAAACGAGAAACATGAGCTTCCGTGCTTGCTGTCTCACTGGGCGAGCCCCTCCACGTTAGCACTCGGCAAGGAACACCACACTCCACCTCCGCTCCACTGCCAGCTTCGGAACTCCTCGGCTTTTGGAATTTTTTTCTTTATAAATTAATTAATCTGTGGTATTAAGTTCATGTAGTTTATGATTGTGTGTGTGTGTGTGTGTGTGTGTGTGCAGCAAGATATTTGGGGGAAGGGTAATCAGAAAGGGAGTCAGAGAAATGTCTGCTTATGAGCTAGGGCCTCACAGAAGTAAGGACACTAGTCTCCAAGAACAAGAGCGAGACAAGGATACCCAGCTTTACTGCTGCTGTTCAACCTCATGTTGGAAGTTCTAGTAGGCACAGATGAGAGATACTTGGAATGCAAACAGAAGATGTTTCTGTTTACCAACAACATGCTCTTATATGCGGAAAGTCTAAACTTCCATATTCCAAAAGGGAAAAACACCCTAATCAACCAACCAACCAAAACCCCACTCCCCTACCTCCAAAGAACTGTTAGAGCTAATAAATTCAGGAACAGTTGAGGCAGAGGCTAAAGGCAGTGGTGTTTCTATACACCAGCAATAGAAATATGCAAATGCAATTAGGAAAGCAGTTCACAATAATAATCAAGAATAAAACACTTGGGAATAAAGTTGAAATACATGTATGCCAAAATTACAAAGTATTGATTTAAAAATTGAAAACAAAGAATAACTGAAAAAAATCTGAATGGATTGGGAAGCTTTGTGGTATTAAGGCAGCAATACCCCAAAAAGCAACCTACAGATTCAATATGATCCCATCATACTCCTAGAAGTCATCTTCATAGACAGAAAAACAAAAGCGCACAAATAACCAAAACGATTCCCTCGAAGAGCAAAACGAGGGGCCTCATGCTTACCGATTTCAAAGCATAACCATTAAGCTAATGACATGCCGGTAAATAAGAGCAGGCACAGCAAACAATAGAGTTGAGAGTCTAGAAATGAAATCAAACACATACGCCAAATTTTTGTCAACAACACTCCATGTCTATTCAGCAAGAGCTGGGCCACTAGACATTCACATGTAGAGGAATGGAGTCTGGTGGATGCCTACCTCACACTATATGCAAAAATGAACCCAAACGGACAAGCAACCTTTCAGAACTAAAACTGAGACATTTTAAAGGAAACAAGAGCACAGCTAGAATCAGCAATGGAATCTTGTGATAGCCACAGGCAAGGAAAGAGATCATCATGGACGTTGTCAACAATTGAAAGTCTCAAAGGGTATGACCAAGAAAGGGCAAAGCCAATTTTTGGAGTGAGCAAAATGTTCATGGATCAAATATCTGGTAAAAGTCTGGTTTCAAAAATGGAGAAACAGAGTGGTGAGATAACTTGGCTGGTAAGGGCCCTTGTCACCAAGCCTGACAACCTGAGTTCAGTCCATGGAACTTGCTTGCACAGTAGAAGGAAAGAAGCAACTGCTGACCTCCGACTTAGGCACGCATTTATACACACACACACACACACACACACACGCACACGCACACACACAGGCATGCTGATAATCACACAAATAAATGCATGGAATAAAATTTAAGAATCCAGAAATAGCTGGGCAGTGGTGGCACATGCCTTCAATCCCAGCACTTGAGAGGTAGAGGCAGTCAAATTTCTGAATTTAACGCCAGTCTGGTCTACAGAGTGAGTTCCAGGACAGTCATGGCTACACAGAGAAACCCTGTCTCGAAAAACAAACAAACAAAAGAATTTCAACTAACATTAATTACATTCTTTTAAAAAATATTACTTTGGCTGAATTTGTTTTGGCTGAATAGGTGTCACATGTGTGCCTGGTGCCCCTGGAGGCCAAAAGAGGGCAATGGGTCCTCTGGAACTGGAGTTACAGACAGTTGTGAATCACCATGTGGGTGCTGGGAATTGAACCTGGGTCCTTTGGAAGGAGAGCCAAGAGTCATCTCCCCAGCCCCAGTTACATCTTTCTTGATGATGCTGATGCACCTTTTAAGCCTGTTGCCCCATGGAAGCATCTAGCTTTTCTGCTGCTCCCTTAAGGGCTGTGGCCGGCTCTCTCACAGCCTGTTTCCTGAGCTTTCAAATGGTAGGTGAGACTGCGGGAGCCAGAGAGCCCTGTCTATGGCACAAGTAAGTCCTTGGGTGAAAACACGGCTAGAGCTCCCATTCTTTGTTGGGTCCATCCAGCAAACCTCCTCCCCATCATCACTGCCCCCTCTCCATAGTCTCAGCCCAGCACTCTTCCAAGTTTCATGGTTTGCTTGCCTCTTGGAGTCTTTCGGACCTCCCAGTTTTCAGGAGAGCCTGAAATTGTTGGGATCCATAGAAATCCAGGGCCTGGGATGGTCGGAATCCCTCCTCGGCGTCTGCCTCTTAGCGCATTACATTCTACCATTTATTAGGCGGCCACACAGCAACAGCTGCTGTGCTGACAGCAACAGGGATACGGAGGAGACGGCTCTAGACACAGACCCTGCTTCAGTATGCTTGTGTTCTTGTGGGTGGGGACAGTGGGAAGGACTGAAAAGGGAATAGCTGCACAGATATTAAAACGAATGCTTTGATTCAATAATTATTCACGAGGCATCTTTTATGTGCAAGGCATTAGTATGGGTGCTGGGGGTGTGACAAGATACAGGGCACTTGTGGATCCTGTGCTAAGTCACTGTGCCCCTGCAGTGATACACATTGGTACACATTCATCACCTTTACCTCACACTCAACCCATTCTCTGCTCAGCCCTGCTGAAGGCTAGCCCCTGTGCTAGATGGAACCACTCGATAGCCCATGTCTCTACTCTCAAGGTCTAGCTTGAGAGGAAAAGATGATAAAGGGGAAGGTACAGATAAAGACACACTCAGGTCTCTGAGATAGGAAATATCCAAGAGGGGAGTGGAGGGTGATGATACATCTTATCAAAGGAGATGGAGGCGATGTTCCCAAAAGAAGTCAGTATGGGCAGAACGGATTAGTCATGGCCAACACTGGGGTCATGCGCCAAGGTGGGTGTACGAGCTTTATATGCATATCTGGCCACCTGGCAGCCTGGGAGGCTGTGACTTTATTTTCTTCACCCTGATTTGCTAGAAGAGAATAGAACTAATTCACTATCTCTCACTGCTAGCAGGACCTGGGCTCTAGGCTGTTTCCAACCACTGCAGCTCATGCTAGAGAGGCAGACCCAGTCCTGAGGATGTAGAGCTGGGTATCAGGGAGAGTATAACATTCCTGTAGTAACAAACAAACAAACAAACAAACAAACAAACAAACAAAACACCTGTATGTCTTGAAGACCAGAACTCAGACTTCTGGTCTACTCTATTCACTGCCCTTCTGCTCCACAGTCTGCAAACTACTACAGGGCAGAGCAAGGGGCGTAGCATGCAAGTAGATGATCTAAAAGGCCGGGGGTGGGGGAGGGGAGTCACGGAGAGCTTCTATGCATCTCCCCCCCCACCACCACCACCCCCGCCCCTGGCCCAGACTTCTAGATGGCTTGTTTTTGGCACGAGCAGAGAGTGGATCTTGAGAGAAGAGATGAAGGATGGATGTTGCCATTGCCAGAAAAAGAGAGACTTTAGAGAGAGAATTAGGACAGAGGGATTCCGACTATGTACCTTCCTCCTCATTCGCACAGAATGGTCCTTGTTTAGGCCTCGTGTTTTGATGTTATTAGTAACAGCTTCCTCTTTCCCTCAAAAGTATCTAGGTTTTAATGAGAAATAGCCAACACAGCCTAGTGAAAGGGGACTTGGGAGACAGCTGGGTTGTCTGAGTAAGTCTTCTTCCTCAGATGATCCCCAGTGATTGAATACACACCCCAGATGATGTTTGGGGAACAGGGATTGTTTCCTGTTCAGACGGGAAGGACACAAGAGAGGCCAGGTACATTTGGCCCAACACAGGGTGGGACACACAAGTGGCCCTGTGTGATGCCCCAGGAAGGACATGCTCACGGAGCCAAGCTGTTTAGTACCTCGTTTCTCCCCTGTGTAGGGAACCAGGTCTTCTCGGTCCTTAAATTCCTTCGCTTGCTTTTCCAAGTGGTCCAAAAGCTCCTCTCTTTTAAAGGGGCCTGTGGGTGCCTTGGTGGTCTGATCCTTCTGCCTCAGGCCTGCAGGGAGCAGTGCATTCTAAGATGGGGGTGGTGGGTGAGGAAGAGAGAGAGAGAGAGAAGGAGAAAGAGAGAGAAAGAGAGAGCGGTCAGCAGCTATAGGTACGCAATTCTCCAGAAACACAACACAGACTGGCAAGGCCGCAGAACTAGAGAATCCAGCCAAGTCCTCTCCTTTTCTATGCAAGGAACCTGGAAGCTGGAGAAGGGATGGGTCTTGTTCCAGGTCACAGGACATTTAAGGAGCAGAGAGGAACTGTGGGCCCCAGTCCTCTGGTGCCCCTACCTGTAGCATTTTTAAACATGTGGGGCTAACCAACAGGTCAGCTAACACAGGCTGAGCATAGAAAGATTCTTGGAATTTGGTATTTGAGTGCAAAATTATATTTGCTACAGTGTGGTTAGTGATCAAAGAGAGAGGCCGAAGGGAGCTTGGGAGGGTCTTGGATGGAAGATGACTTATAAAGGGAACTCTCCCCCCTCCCCACAAGCCCGAGAACATCTCAGTAGCAGTACAAAGCAGGCAAGGCCCACTCTGCTCCCAGTCTCCATGGCCTAACAGGTCTTTGCATCTGGCGGGTCTGTGCTCATGAGAACTGATTGTTAAATATTTTGAACGTTGCCTCTGGAGATGGATTTCTCAAGCATGATAGTATTAACCCAGTTGTTGTGTTCTCCTCTTCAAACATGGGCAGTTCACTGCCAAAGCAGAGTCCTAGTTAGGGGGATTTTGACCATTTGAATTGGTTTCACCCTAAGTCAACCCCTAGCATTTCAAGAATCAAAGACAATGAGAGTTTCAAGGATGCTTAGAAACTATACAACCCTCCCTTCAAGGGGAAACTGAGGCCCAGAGCACAGACAGATTGCCTAAGGAGTTTTGGGTCTTGATCATGAATAACTCCAGGGTATTCCATCAGGTGTAGGGGAGAGGCAGACATCATTGCTAATCCTCAAGCACACTGTGACCCTTGGCATTCAGAAAGCTAGAAGGGGTTGGCTCAGAGGCAAGTGTGCAATCTTTGTTGCACCCAAAAACTGACTAGATTTGTGTCACTGTTAACTCAAATATGGGTTCCCCTGAACAGCTTACTCGTTACTCACAATAAATCCAAATCCTTCCCTGACGACCCCTTGAGGAGCAGATGAGAGGCACACCACACCGGCCAGGCATGTCCACAGGGATGAAACTTGGAAGAAAGCTATGGGCTGTTTATGAAGTGCTTCCCTACTAACACCTGCTGTTGTCTCAACAATAGTAGGGCGGGCCCACACATTAGGTCACAAGGATCTACAAATTGCAAGGCTGGGGAGTTAGGAGTTCCCGAGTAGGGGCTGGGATACGTGCAAAGAGATGTAGATCAGAGGCCAGCAGAGGCACTGACAACTGGGGTACTCTGTGAGAAGAGGACCAGTATGCAGAAAATCAAACTTGGGATGATTTGGGGTCCAGGACAGGGGATATAAATGATGCCACAAGAGTCACGGCTCTCCTACAGCAGCGGTCTTCAGACAGCACTCACTGTGATGAGCACAGATGGTGCTCCCAAGTGAGCCTCTTCTGTTGGCAGGTATTGGTCACATGGCACTTCCTAAAGATAGATGTGGGAGTCACTCCTTCTATCCCATGGCAGGGGCTTCTTGCAGCATACTGACAAGGGTACACTTTATGCCTGCCATGTCTGTCTATGGCTATCCATAGCGGGTGACCCACGCTAACCATTAGTGTGTGACACACCTACTTTGTGACAGGTCTGCGCTTCTCAGTTGAGGCTACATCAGACCTAAGGCCTGTCATGGACTAATGGTGGTGCAACAGAATGGGACATTAGCCGTACCCCCTTGACCTCCATGTGCTATGGTTTCTATAGTGACAGAATGTGATGAATGATAAGGGTGGCTGTCTCACACAAATTTGGGGGAAGTTAAAATTAAGAAATGTGGAATATTGCCCTGCACTGATCTATTAAATGCCTCCACATGATAGCTTCCCACTCCTGTTCTGTCACCAGATAAGATACAACTTAGCAGGAGTCATCCAAGATGTGCAACAGAAAATAAGTTATCCAGATATGTTTTAGAATCCAAGAATCCTTGACATACAAATATGAAATGAGTTAATTTCTGAAGCTAAGTCCCTTCAAGGGGCACAAGGGGATTTTTCTCTCCATAAAGAGTTTCATCATTCTTTATGGTTTATTTGCTTTATTCTTGTCTTCTTCTTCTTCTTCTTCTTCTTCTTCTTCTTCTTCTTCTTCTTCTTCTTCTTCTTCTTCTTCTTCTTCTTCTTCTTCTTCTTCTTTCTTCTTCCTTCTTCCTTCCTTCTTTCTTCTTCTTTCTTCTTTCTTCTTCTTCTTCTTCTTCTTCTTCTTCTTCTTCTTCTTCTTCTTCTTCTTCTTCTTCTTCTTCTTCTTCTTTCTTCTTCCTTCTTCCTTCCTTCTTTCTTCTTCTTTCTTCCTTCTTCTTCTTCTTCTTCTTCTTCTTCTTCTTCTTCTTCTTCTTCTTCTTCTTCTTCTTCTTCTTCTTCTTCTCCTTCTTCTTCTTCCTATTACTATTTCTATTACTATTATTATTAATATTACTATTTACTATTTAAAGCAGGGTCCAATTCTGTAGCCAAGAGCTGTGTTCAGTTTGTCACCCTTCAGCATCCTCAGTGTTGTAATTACAGATATGTATCACCCCACCAGGGTACCACAGAGGATTTTAATGGCAGGAAGGGGTTGGGGCATAGTATTGAGATGAGAGAAACCCACGAGGTTGAAAAGGAGTTTCAAACTTTAGATCTTGCAGCCAGACCACCCCAGCTTAGCCAGGGCAGTTTCTTCACCAGGTTATCATGGTGTATAAAGCTGGATCACAGAGTCATCGAAACTATTCTAATGCTCTGGTAGTAGTCGTTACGGTTTCCACCCCATTAGAGGCCAGCTGTACTATGACACCAAAACCCATCTCCAAACACTGCCCCTGGCCGAGAGCGACTACATTAAATCAAGGACATATAATATGGAAGGAAAGATGTTTTTATGTGTGTAAGGATGTTAGCTATATAACATATAAAATATGGCTTCACTAACTTAAATATTTAATGAAAGAAGCTAAGTTTTAAAACCCCAAATTTCAAAAGTATTTTCTAATGACTCTTAGCTCATCATCTTTCTAACATACACTGTGACCACGCCTGCCCTACTAGGGCTCAAAGCTTATTTTCTCCATTAAAGGCCACATTGACTAAATATCCAGAATCTTCAGTTAAAATCAAAGAGAGTCACATCTTTTAAAAGTCTCAGTTATTTATCACTTTATCTTGTTTTCAAAAACAGCATATGACCTCACAGTGTACATAAATATTAACTCAAAGTAGATCAAAGACCTCAATGTAAAAGCTGAAACTATAAAATCCTTAGAAGGCGCTGCAGACATAACGCAGACATAAATCTTCTGACTCTGAACTAGGCAATGGTTTCTTAGATATGACGCAAAACAATGAGCAACAGAGGGAAAAAAATAGCTGTACTGGATGGACTTCACCAAAATTAAAAACATTTGTGCTTCAAAGGACACTGACAAAAAGGCAGGCTGGAAGAAATGCTTGTAAATCACATATCTGATAAGAGAATGATATCCAGAATGCATGCATTTCTCTGGGACTCAATAATAGAGGGCCAGAAACAAACAAATAAAATAATTTAAAGAATCATCAAAGAAGCTGAATTGTTTCCAAAGAACATACAAAAGTCACAATGAGGGGCTGGAGAGATAGCTCAGTCAGTAAAATACCTGCTACTACGTAAGGGGGAGGAACTTTGAGTTTGCTCCCTAGGATTCACTTGAGGCCTTGAACACCTGCAATCCCCAGTTCCTGGGAGACAAAGACAGAATGGTCCCCGGAGCTGGCCTAGCCTAAGTGGAGAGTACCAGCTTTGGTGGAGACCCTGCTGCAAAAAGATAGGGCAGATGTGCTTGTGAGCAGCGTTTATTAGACTGGGGGGTATTAATAACAGAAATAAAAAGAAAGAGATGAACCGACTACTCTTCTGAAGGTCCTGAGTTCAAATCCCAGCAACCACATGGTGGCCCACAACCATCCGTAATGAGATCTGACGGCCTCTTCTGGCATGTCTGAAGACAGCTACAGTGCACTCACATATAATAAATAAATAAATCTTAAAAAAAAAAAACGAGAAAGAGATGGAGTGAGGGGCACTAGGAGGAGTTAGAGGAAGGGAGTAGTGGATTAATGTCATGAATACACTTTGTATAAATGTATGGACCATCCACAGAACCAAATATATTGCTAAAAAAATAAGGTAGAAAGCAGATGAGGAAGACGCCAGACGCATGCATACATGTGAATGTGCACACACATATACACAAAATAAATTGATTAAAAATTTTGATTATAGGACATTTCTGGTCATCTGGGCGTTGCCACACATGCCTGCAATCTCAGCTGAAGTTGGAGGATAGAGAGTTTGAAGGATTCTGGGCTACATAGCGAGACCCCGTCCCAAATCAAACCAAAAGTCTGTCTCACAGATGTCCAGTAAGCTCATGAGGAGATACTCAGCACCACTAGCCATCAGAGAGGTGCAGCTCACACGGGCAGGAGCGAGCAGTCAAAAGCACAGATGATAACAAGTGTCAGCGACAGTGTGGCAAAACCGGAGCTGGGCTGCTGGCCAAGAATGTGAGATGCTATGGTCTTCTTGGAGAGTAGTCTGGCAGTTTCTGAAAAAAAAAAGCTATACATAGAATTGCCTTATGGCCCAGAAACTGCCCTTAGAAATGGAAGTTAGGCTAACCCCAAAATTTGCACACAGATATACATAAAAACATGACAATGTTGGTCCAAAGGATGGACTAAAACATGCTAAATTCCATTAACTGATGGATGGGTAAATAAAATATGGTAGGTCTACGCTACGGAACACTGTTGAACCATGAAAAGGAATAGAGGACCAAAACACGTTAAGAAACTGTACAAAAGCCATTATGATGTGTGTGACTCGTGGTATGTAAGCATCAGCACCTTCTCACAGAGCCAGGGCCTCCTAATATGGTTGGTGGGATGACAGCCAGGTCTGCCTAGAGGGGGCTCAGCAAGACTGAGGCTGAGACCAATGTATTGCAAGCAATCGGTCTTCTTATTCTCTTATCAGAAACAAAATATAATGGCGGTCGCCAGGATCAATGCAATGGTAGGGTACAATGGCGTTTGTAAGCTACACAGATTATATAAAATGTCAAGCCTCTATGTGCTTTGCGGACTTCTAGGGAACACAGGCAGCCTGGACACTTCACTATGCAAGGGAGTGCCTCAGTTTCTCAGGAACTGAAAAGCACACTGCCCCAAGAGTCATGTACATTAGGTGAAAAAACCATTGATGTATGTATGCCTCTGCAGGCAGATAAACCAGGCCAGCTCCATGATTCCCCACAAGGGGACGTCCAAAATAGTCCAGTCTATAAGCCAAAAAAAAAAAAAAAAAAAAAAAATGCCTAAACGGTAGCCTCACAGCTAGAGCTAAAGGCTGAACTGTGTCCCCAACCTCCCAAGCCATACACCGAAGCCCCAACTCCCAACATGACTGTATTTGGAGATAGGATCTGCTTGGAAGTGACAGAGGTTAAATGAGGTCGTGAGGTAGAACAGGATGAGAGTCCTTCCAAGAAGAGACATCACAGATTGCTGTGCGCCCCTCCCCAGCCACCTGTCAGCCACCTGTCACAAGAGGACATAGTGAGCGGCAGTTGATCCCAAGCCAGAAAGAGGTCCTCTGTAAAAGGTCCACCTTGCCAGACCCGGGTCTGGGCCTTCTGAGCCCCTGGGACTTAGAAATTATGGTTCTAGTGCATAGGTCCTATAGTCTGCAGACTGCATGACACCAGTCTGCGTTTAGCTCAGAAGAGTGGACTGAGCAGCAGGTCAGGAAGAGGTTCCTTTCTGAGGTGATGGAAATGTTTTCAAATTGGCTATAGTAAAGGTTGGCCAACTGTGAATAGATTTTAAAACCGAATCGTCTACTTTAAATGGGTAAATTGGATGGTGTGTGAATTACATCTAAAAGAAAGCTATTCCTACCCTACTCTCCATAGGTTATCAAAACACCCAAAGCAACAACTAAGCCAAGCAGTCCGGGATGCTGAGAAGTGAGGCTGGTCTCAGGCTGGTCGCCAGCAGTGATGCTGGGGCTGGCTAGGGCAGAGCCAGCTGGGTTGAAAATGCTGCTGTATCCCACAGTGTGATGTGCTGCGGGATAGAAATGGACCACGGAGGAGCTGAGAGAGAGAAAATACTGTTTTGGATCACTTCAATGCTTAGGATTCAAGCCTGACTCTCAGACACAGGCCAGCCAGTGTGGGGAAGAGTCCCCATCACTATCCTGATGGCAAGGAGAATGTCATGACCGTGTATAGGTGGAACGTATCTTTCATTACCTTTTAAAAAATGGACTCAATAAGTATCTACTGAGTGGCCATTACTAGTGTGCCCAGACACTGTTTAAGGAGACAGAGTCATGACCCAGCCAAGTGGAGCAAAGACATTGGGGGCTAGAGCAGACAAGGAAGAGAAATATCAGCCACTCATGGTCCTTCCCTCAAGACATCTTGGCCAAGGCCACTGAACGGTGAAACACAATCTGTTACCTGGCTGTATGTCACCTGTAGTGGTGGACTCTATGATGTCTGCAGGCAAGGGAAGCCTTATGCGTCCAGGGAACACCATCCTCCTGCGAGCCCACTGTACAAGCACTCTGGCTTCGCCACAGTGCCCAGCCTTTTGTATCAGGTGGGAAAGTGTGTGAGGGCTGAAGGAATGGATGGATAGGCACTCCCTGATATCAGCTTAAAAAGGCCGCTGTGCGACCCCTGGGCATAGTGCTGACGGTGCCTTTGAGTCCTGCAGCGCCCAGCTTCAGCAAACTGATGACATACACAGATGTGGATGGGCTGATTAAACCTGCTTGTTTTAATGGGTACTCTTTTGGTTTTAAAATATTGACTTGTAATCTAAACAACCAAGGCAAATAAAACACATTTTAAAAGGTCTCAGCCTTGGTCGCCAGATTGCTATGTTTGATATAAGTTCAGAGTCAGACTAAAACTCCACATAGAGGAAGTCACTACATCCTTTAGTGTAGATGTCTGCTCACTTCTGGCACTGGGCTAGGGAAAGAGGTGTACACATTCATTTTAGATTAAGAATGTTTTAAAGCTGTGAGTGGTGGTGCAGATACCTTTAATGTTGGGGTGGCAGAGGCAGGTAGATCTCAGTGATTTGAGGCCAGCCTGTTCTATATAGATAGGACTATGCAGTAGGACCTTGTCTCAAACAAACAAAAAAACACAAATTAAAAAACAAAGAATGTTTTTAAATTACAGAAGCAAAAAGTTTAATATATTCTTGAAAAATCATAGAAAACTAACCACACTTCCTATGGTACTTATTTTTAATACAAAGTCTTAAACTTACTATTTAGCCCAGGCTAGCCTCCAACAAGCACTCTTTCTGCTGCAGCGCCCCAAGTTTCTGGGATTGCAGGTGTGTACCCCATCATGTTGCTTATTTAGGGCTCTTTAAACATCAGCGTCTGGTTAAATACCGGACTCAGATGTGCAGCGTCTTAATCTGACCTTCACTCCTGCCTGCTGGAGTCCAGTCTTCCAAAGGACAGCAGAGGTCCACAGAGTCTTTCCTGGGATGCTAGTGGCTCTCACACCCTGCAAACCGGCATCATGGAGCCTCACAGCCATCATTGCTATATGCAGTCAGGGCTCTGTTAGAAGCCTCCCAGGCTAGACCACTGTGGCTTAAGATGTGAGCATGCGCACAGGCACACAATGCACTAAAACAAAGGACCGCAGACTCCTGAAAACTGTTAGGAAAAGTCTCAAAAGATCTTCTCTACTAATGATCTCAGGCTTAAAAGTTACAGGGCAGGAGGCCCAAGCTTGCATACAAATGACACTGTTTATAAGGAGTGTGCTCTGCAGACCTCTGGCAATGGATAGTTAGCCATGCACAGAATGGTCCTTAACTTGATTCTCCACGGTAACGAAAATAAACTATTGAGTTACTTTTGCCAAAGAAATCAGTTATGTCTTAAAAGGGGTGTGTGTGCACAGCATGCCTCCATTGGGCTGGGTTCTGCTGCTCTATGTATGACTAAGTCCCAGAACCTCCCACATTAGAGGACAGGGCAAGCAGTCTAGCTTCCAGGATGGGTGCTGGGGAACCCTGAGAGCTGGGAGGGGAGGACCTCACTGAGGTCACATGCTGGTCAGTCCAAGCCTCCCTAGACAAAAGGACAAAAGTCTTCATTGTGCCCTAGGACTAGCCAGGTGGGCCCAGCAGGAGAGCCAGGTCTGAGCCCCAGAAGCCAGCTTCCACTTCTGCCAAACTGGCCGTGTTACTGGTGTTGCTCTGAGTTTCAGATATCAAATATTCAGGTGCAACAAACTGCGTGCCAGGCAGGTTCTTTGTTTATCTGTTGTTCTTTTCCTTGTGTGTGCATGTATCACTGTATGAAGTCCATGTACCTGTGTGGGTGCATACATGTGTGTAAGAGGTTGGAGGCTGATTCTGGATGTCTTCTTCAGTCACTTTGCCCTTCTGTGTGAGACAGAGCTTCTCACTCATTGACTTAGACTTCACCTGCTCCTTCAGACTAGCTTCCAGCAAGCCCCTGGACCCACCTATATCTGCTCCCCAAGCCACAGTAGCAGGATTACAAGCATCTAAGGTCAGATCTGTGGGTGCAGTGGGGGGGGAGTTCAGTCTCAGGTCCTTCTGCTTGTACCAGAAGCACTTTATCTGCTGAGCCATCTTCCCCGCACCCAAGGTCCTTTTGACATAATCATATTTACATATACATATGCATGTATATATATGTTTGTGAAACAAAAAATAAAGCTCAAACCTTGTCATACAAAGCAGCGACAGAAGGCAGACCTGCCTGCAAATGGAAGAATCTATGGCCCAGCGAAATACAGAAGTTTGGAATTTTGGGGGGTTGTTTTTTGAGTGTTTCAATAAATTGGCAATGTTTAAAACCAGGGGCCTATACAGGAAAGAAAAAACAGATTTCCTGAACGTCTCAAAATATTATCTGGTGTGGCAGTGCTGAACCTGCATGTTCACGCTGGCATGGGCAGAGCTAACAGCGGGTGACCTTTAGACAAACTCCTACTGACCTCAGTCCCTACCATCCCCTATGGTCTCTGAGATGCAGGTTACCAGATGCAGATGCTGTTTTTCTCCCTCAAAGATTGTGGCCCGAGACATTTCTCTTTCTGTACCGTGAATTTCTTTAGACACTGTGGATTTCATTGTATCCAAGTCCTTTCAAAGATGGGAAAAGTAAAATATGACCCTGGTGGCCACAGGCTACTCTCCTTCATCTACCATCTCCAGCCCCCAGCTGATGCAGAGGGCATCCAGTTCGCTGCCCAAGGGGTGGGAGGTGCTCAGGGGAGAATAGGCTAAGGCTGAGACTCAGAGATGGGCTGAGTCAAAGGAGACACGATGTAAAGATCTCATCAATGTGGGGAAGCAGGTATGGTGTGCATTCTCCCTCCGCACCGTGCAATGGAGATGCCACAGAAGTAGAAAGCAAATGCCCTGTTCCTGCACAGGAGGTGCCATGCTGGAGGCAGCAAGGCTCCAGGTGTTGAGGATGCAGAGTGGGAGGATGCTAAAGCCAAGGAATGAAGGGCTCTGGCTCCAGCAGCAGGAAAAGAGGAGGCACTGAGAAGCAGGGAGAATGGAGGCAGTGAGGAGGTGTCGGGAGACAAGGGTGGGGCGGGGACACTGCAGCCTGGCCTGACTCTCACCCTCCGTTCTGCACACACTGCTGGGCAGTGTTTCTAAGGATGAGAGCCTATTTTTAGAGGAGAGATTTATTTCTTTCCATTCCAACTGTTTACTTCTGTCCTGCGCTTGCAATTCTGCCGGTTTGTGTTACAAGACAGCACCACAGCCGGTGGACCAAACTTGGCTGCTCCCAGGATGGCCAGGCGAGCCCCATGCCCTACAGGACCTGATCTGGGGCATGGGAGGGAGGGTGTGCTATTCTGCAGAGTCACACCCAGAGGGAGTCCTGAGGTATGATCGGAAAGCCCGGGTCCTCCTCGTAACCCAGCTGCTGACCTAGGGGTGTAACTTTTTCTCCTCTCTTGGGTTTATGGTCTTGTTAGTGTTAATTATTTTTATCACTACAATGGTCATGTGACTCATGGGACTGGTATGACCACGGCTTGGTCAAAGATAGTACCAACCAAACAGTATATATCCAGAAGGATGCCACAGTCAGTGTCTTTCTTCTGCATTTTATATGCATGTGTGTGTGTGTGTATACATGTATATGCACACATGTGTACATGTCTCTGTGTATATGAATACGTGAACAAATGTGTGTGTGATGTACAGGTGGATACATGTGGCTACACATGAGCATGCATGTACTCGTATGCTCCACAGTTCTGGGTGGCTCCTCCATCATTTCCTTCTACAATTTGAGGCCCCTTGTTTTCAGAACCCTTGACACACAAGCCCAGAAAGGACCCGCTGAACACAGTCACTGTTTAATAGCAGTAGGGTTTCTCACATTACCCCAGCCCCATCTGTAGAAGGGCATAGACTCCTGCCACCATGAGGCTCCAGTGCAGCATCTTTGTGGGTTTTATGAGACAATCCCCATGAAATGCTGAGCCCCCAGCATGCAAGAGCATGTCTGTGGAGACTCTTATTATTCAGACCTTGAAGACAGCCCTCTTCTATTAGTGTTTCTGTGGTGATACTGTGTCACAAATTCCTAACAGCTGATTTAAAAATCAACTCTTAGGCTCCAGTTTCTTTATAAGGTTGAAATTAATCTACCTTCTCTCCTGAAAACAAACATGTTCAGCCTTTTAGAAATAGTCATGTTTCCCCCTCAAGGTCTCTTTGTTTTGTTTGTTTGGGTTTGTTGTTGTTGATGTTGTTGTTGTTGTTGTTGTTTTGAGACAGGGTTTCTCTGTGTAGCCCTGGCTGTCTTGGAACTCACTCTGTAGACCAGACTGGACTTGAACTCAGAAATCTGCCTGCCTCTGCCTCCCAAGTGCTGGGACTAAAGGTGTGCACCACCACCTCCTGGCTTCAAGGCCTCATTAACAAGCAATATTAATACGTATTTTTCCTTCATATATTTTCACAGTGTTTGTGTGTGTGTGCGTGTGTGTAAGCACGATTGTGTTGGTACCCTGGCCTGCCTGTTCCTGTGTGTATAGAAGCCAAAGTTATTTATTGACATGGATTCTCTCCCTAAACATGGTTAGATTGGCTGGCCAGTGAGCTCCAGGACTCTGTCTCTGTCTCCCCCTTCTCACTCCGAAGCACTAGGAATTCAGGGAAGAGCCTCCCTTCCTGGTATTTCTTAATTTGGCCTGTGCGAATCAAAATCAAGGCCTCATGCTTCTGAAGCACCAGTCCTCGTTCCTCCAAGGCCCAGTTCCCGCATCCTAAGATGGGGCTACATGCAGAACCCACTCAAAGGACTAGATAGTCCATGCCTCACGCAGCCCACCAACTGCAAGAGCCCGCCCGCTGTTGCTGGCACATGCTCCTGGGCTGGTGTACTCTCCTCATGCTCATTTCTTCTACTGCCCAGCACAGAGGCGACTGACTGAGCGAGAAGCTGGCCGCTCTTCAGTGTAGCGCCCACTTAACTGCAGCGAGAGAAAGGGCAGGGCTGGGAGTCTGTCAACAGCAGACACTTTTAGCACAAGAGGCATTCCTTTCCCGAGGGAGTGCAAGGGCAGCAGTCTCATGATAAGCTCGAGATTTTCCAGAATGAGAGATACTAAGTCTCAAGGACTTTCTTTTATTTTTATTTTTAATGTGTACAAGTTTGAAATCCTCTGTGGCAAAGCTGCTTTTCAAGTGTTCTAGTCTATTCTGTCACGAGATACTGGGGCTTAAGAGTTGCATAATCGCACGCACTGCCCTCTGAAGTGTGTGACGCCATCAGGTGCCGAGACCGCTAGGAGGGGCTCAGAAAATCACAAGTGGATAGAGCCGTAGGGGGCTTCCGAGCCATCTGGACCAACTGGGTGTTCTTTACTGAGAGGAACTGAGATGCAAGCAGGAAAAGACACAGGGCTGAGAAGAGTAGAGCAGATAACTGTCCGTCTCCACCTCCTTCCAGAAAGAAAGGGATCATTCGTATGTGCTGCCTCCAGGGCTGGAAAGCCAGCGCACATGCTCCCCTCCTCCAAACTCCCATGATGCCTTAGGCATACCAGGTAGGCAGAGTAGATTACATCCTTGAACAGATGGAGCTCAGAGAGAGGATTACTACCTCTGGCTAGGGCATGAACTCTAAGACCATGTTTGACTCTGCCATCACCTACTTGTAAGATGCTGGACAAGTCGCCTTGTCTCTCAGCTGCTTCATCAGTGCAGCTGGGATGACAGGAGCACCTACCTCCCAGGATCGTGGTGAAGTGAAGTCATCTATGTCCTCCAAGGACTTAGGACAGTCTGTGCAAACAATAAGAGCCACACCAGTGCTGGGACACAAAATAAATGCAGGAGTGTAGAGTCCGCCAAGGGACAGTGCCTGGGCACTGGGGTCTAGGAGCTACTCTGGCTCTGTCTGGACTTCCGCCCTGGGGGTAGGTTCCTTTCCCTCTCTGGTCTGGAATAGGGGGATTGGACACCTGTTGGGCTCCCCTCCTCTGGGCCTGCATACCTTAGGCCTCTCCAGAGTCCTGATTACAGAGCTGGGCCCCGGGCCCAGTGAAACTAGAGCTGGAATGTTCTGTTCTGGGATGGAGGGAGTTCCATTTGCCTTTCAAACACTCTACTGCCTTGTAAATCAGGTAAGGGAGCCCATCTCAGTGAAGGGGTCAGTTCTGTGGCTGGGACACTAACCCTACCTCTCTATTATCTCTCCCTCTTCTTTGGTTTCTCTTTTCTTCTCCATGAACTGAAAAAGAGAAAGGGGCTTTTGAAAGATGTGACTTTTGAAAGCACAGACCTTGAGAATGGTGGGTTTCAGGTGGCGGGTGCCCTCCCTAGGGTCTATGTTTCTCTCCAGGATGTTTGCAATCTGATTCCTGGCACCCCATTCTGTGATCCGGCAAACTTGGAAGCGGTCTGAACCCCCTGTGTCTTCTCCCTCCTGTGGGTACCCACAGAGTGGCCTCTTTCTGCCTACCTCTGAGATAGAGCAGGCTGAATAACATAGAGGTCCCTGGGGACTTGTGAGGTCACATAGCCTGCCATTTGAGTAGGGGACTCTCTGTGAACTCTTTGTTCGTTTAGGGGTGAAGCAGGAACTCAGCCTCAGCACAGTCCCTGGAAACTAAAATCTTGGTTCTGAGAGGCTCCGCCCTCCCTCCGGGGCTGACACTGGATTCTGACCCCTGTCATCACCTGCCCTATTTGCAGCTGCTGCCTCATCTGACCTCAGCTCCACGCTGCAGCTCAGGGTAATACCAAAAGAGCAGAGGACCAGGCACAGTGGGCATGCGGGTGTCTGAGGAATGGTACAGAATCGACACGCTAGAGGGTGGGCCTGTGGTGAGGGGCAGCATCCTTCCTTACCTCAGCAAAAGTACCTGCCTGTGTGTGCTGCCAGGATGCAATGCTCCCACATGAATCCCTTTCACCTCCTTCTGGCAGGTATCTCTGGGGTCAGCTTCCAAACCACTAAGCCATATAGAGTCACCACTGAGAGGCTCCCCGGGTCACCAAGAGAGGTCCCAACTGCCTTGCCATCTCAGCATCATTACATACTCCCTTCCCTTTTCTATTCCTATCCAAGTTTCCATAGAAATCACACCGAGACTCCTACTCCCCCACCAACTCTGACACAGGGAACCACACTCCATTGGGCATGGTTGCAACCTCAACTGGTCTGTGATCTGTGGCACCTCCCACCAGGAGGAAGTAATTGCCCCTCTATGCTCCGTCTGTTCCTAGGATGTAATCTGTTCTGCCCACCTGGCATACCTTGAGCTAACCTGAGGCAGTATCCGTGCCAGTATCCGTGATGGTACCTAGCATTAAGTCAACTCTGGGCGGCCATGTGGCTTGTGTTCTCAATCTTTAAAGTGACTCCCTCTTGTAATTCTACAGAACAGTGATCTAGAAGAATTAGAACAGAAGAAAAGTCCATTTTTTTCTTTGCTGTTTACTCTGAATGGAGGAGGGAGGGGAAGGAAGGACCTGAGACCCTCCACCAAGGCCTCTTGCCAATTAAATTGAGCATCTTCACCAAGGACCCATCTCATGGTTGAGACTGATGTGATCAGCAAGATGAGGACATACTTAGATGGCTGTCATTTGTGGGGCAGGAACCAGCCCTTAAGGGAACAACTGACTTGATCATTCATGGAGCGGTGAGGTGGGGACACTGAGGCCCAGAGAAGACAGGACAGACCACAGCCAGCCTGAAGACCACATGTGTCAAAGAGAAGGCTGGGGTGGCCTTGCTCCCTGTGCCTCAGGAGTGATGGTCTGTGGGTTAGTGAAACGCTACTCAAGTGATGTTTTCCTTACGGACCACTGTTAGGTCACAGTTGAGTGAGGCCTGCTTTTCAGAGGGCCATAAAGGTTCCATCTCTAAGACCTTCACTTGTGCTGGGTACCTGCCATGGATTTACAGGCTGGAGACTTGTCCAGGAGGCTGGTGGGAATGTCTCCCCTGACCCTGCTCAGGGCTCTCTGGAGCCTGCCACATAAGACCTCACCATTGAAGGAACAACTTAAACATGTCAACTGCAAAGTGAAACTTTAGACACAGAGAGGATCCCCCATGTTCTCTACTGCCTGGACAATTCATCCCAACCTGGTCTCTACTGTCCAGAAGCAGCAGGCTATGCCAGCGAGACACAGTGGCCCTCAGAAGACCGTGTGTCACAGAAGTAGCTCAGAGGCAGGGCCTTGTGGGGCTGGGGCTAGGCTCTCTAAAGGGCTGCACATGCTCTAACTCAGGGACCTCATGTGGTACTGTCTCCCTCAGAGCTCAGATCCATAGGTCCAGGGTCCAAGGTTGGGCACTGGAGTGGTGGCACACATCACCCTTAGCGAGCCATTAATTAGCAATAGTTTTGCTTCTGTTCCCTCAATCTTCTGCTCTGCTTGTCTAGAAGTCTCAGTCCCAAAGGAACAAAGTTTTCTGTCACAGGAGGGACAATGGTTCCCACTGAGCAGGAGGTTTACACACTGCTACCTGGCCTCCGGTGTTCCTCTTGCTTCAGAATCAAGAGGTGACTGAAGTTGACTACCAACTACTCTGTAGTTGACTACCAACTACTCTGTAATGGCGGTACCGAGGATGGGGGAAATTCTTGGGGGTAACTCCTGGGGCTTCTGTGCTGAAAGCTGGTGGGAAACCTGAGAAGAACTGTAAGCAACATAGAGCAGGAAGCTCCAGGGCAGCCCGTCAGGTCAAGAAACATAGCTAGCGGAGGTGCTTGCTGAGGGCCGAGGCAGCGCAGAGTGGTTAATGGAAGGAGGTGGTTACAAAGCCTGTTTATCTCCATCGGTCTGGTTAGAAAAACCAGGGCTATAGCTGTCACGAGTGTGTCCTTCTGCTTCCTGACCATGTATGTGGACAGCAGAGATCACTGCCCGCCCCAAGTCTTATGACACAGCCTAAGCTGTACCAATAGTTGATGGTACAACTGAAGTCTTAATTCTCCACAGCGGGGGTTGAGTAAACATCCCTGGAGATCTTACTTCCCTTCCCGGAGAAGAGGGAGGGGTTTATCCTACACAGCGTCATGTTGGGCACAGCTATGACACACTGTTGTCTTTGTTTGCTAATAATTGCCTGTGGTTTGAAAAGACACGCACAGGTGCCAAGTTAACGGAGAGGCGGACTTGTGACAGGCAATTGCATGAGTCAGCTCGTCTGAGCCTGGGTTGCCAGGCGCTTGGTCGGATGTTATTCTGGTTGTATCTGGGAGGGTGTCTCCGGAGGAGATGAGCATTGCATCTGTAGACTGAGTCAGGCAGATGGTCTCTGTGATGTGGGAAGGTCCATCCCATCTGTCACAGACCTAAATAGAACAGAAACGCTGGCCCTCCCCTGAGAAGGAGGACTACCTCCCACTAATGGCCTGGACTGGACGGTTGCTTTTTGGGTTTGTTTCTTGGTTGGTTTACCCACCCCTCACCCACCCCACCCCACCCCTTTTTTTTTTTTTTTTTTTACTAATAGCATGAGCTGTGACTAAGTCTTGAACCTACAGACATTTAGACCAGATTGGCAACACCGGCTCTCCTGGTTTCCAGTTTGCCAGTTGCAGATCTCAGGGCTTGTCAGTCTCCAAAACCATAGGAGCCAATTGCTTTTAAATCTCTCTCTCAGTGGGATATACATTTACTTTCTCTCACACACACATACCTTACTGGTTCTGGTTTTCTGGAGAATCACGAGTAATACAACATTTTAAAAATAGCCCCGTGGAAGCTACATCATTCCAACGCACTGTCATATAAGGAGAAGGACTTTGGTGGCTTCTGGACGTGCCCACCTGCCCCTCCCCCCTGTGTGGCCACCACACTGTCCCTCCACCAAGTGCTGGTGCACTGCCCGCCCCCAGACCAGTGTTCCGCTTTCCTGATACTCACATCGGGATCTAGCTCATCCAGCTCGTTTTCCAGTGTCCTGAGCTCCTCCTCCGTGAGGGCCCCCAGGATTTCATCCTCATCCAGGTCTCGATATTTCTCCAGCTCTCGTCTGTAGGACATTGTGCAAGGCTGTGTCTTTGTCTCCTGAACTTCTGTGCTGACTGCTGACCTGCCAGAAAGGGGAAAACCCTTTTTAAGATAGAAATCCCTTGTCAGATTTTCTCTTGAAATAGTGGGGTGTATTTAATGGTGGCTAATTTGAAATCGTTCTCGATCCACTTGCCAGCAAGTGGCGTGTGGTGTCTTTCTTTGATTTGTATGGTTGCATCTGCGTGTGCGAGTGTGCACATGTGAAGGTCAGAAGGTGACCTCGGGTGTCCATCCTTGCCTCCTGTCACCTTGGGGCCACCAGGCTAGCTGGCCTGCAAGCTTCCAGGGTTTCTCCTGCCTCTGCCTCACCTCTCAGGACAGAAACTCTGAGATGACTGGTATGCACTCACTACAAGGAATCTGAAGACTTGAACTCAGGTCCTCATGCTTGTCTGAGGTTGCTTCAACCACTGAACCATCTCCCCAGTGCAATTTCATTGAGCGTTAGTTGGTTGCAATGGACATTGCCAGTACCTGTAGGTAAATGGATGTCTATAAACAGTCTGAGTACTTGATGAATATTTTATTCTTAGGTAGTTTAAATGTTTTTCTGGACAATCTTCCCAATGTCCCAGTGGGAATCACAACTGTCAGGTTTGTCATTTAAGGGGAAGGTCTGGCCAGTGGTGGCACACACCTTTAGTCCCAGCACTTGGGAGGTAGAGGCAGGCGGATTTCTGAGTTCGAGGCCAGCCTGGTCTACAGAGTGAGTTCCAGGACAGCCAGGGCTACACAGGGAAACCCTGTCTTGAAACACCAACAGAAGAAAGAAAGAAAGAAAGAAAGAAAGAAAGAAAGAAAGAAAGAAAGAAAGAAAGAAAGAAAGAAAGAAAGAAAGGAAGGAAGGAAGGAAGAAAGGAAGAAGAAAAGAAAGAAAGAAAGGAAGGAAGGAGGAAGGAAAGAAGGAGGGAAGGAAGGAAGGAAGGAAGGAAGGAAGGAAGGAAGGAAGAAGCAAAGAAACAAAGAAAAACGAAAGAAAGAAGAAAGGGTTAGGATTAGGTGAACAACTGCTCCTTGCAGGCACCTCACCTACCACATCTCAGTCAGTCCTGACAGAGCGCATCCTACAGTGACATTGATACCGTTTGTTAATACCAAATGCAGAGCCATGCACTAAGCACCCCACACAGCCTCTCCAGTTTACCTTGGGCTTAAGTGTTACATGTTATCCTCCTTCCTCAGAGGAGAACTTTGGGCTGGGAAAGGTTAACCCATACCACCAGGAACCAGTAGGTCCCCAGTGTGAACTCAGGTCTTCTGGGGATCTAGTATCTGTGTGGTCAGAGCTTTTTCACAGAATCACGGAATACCATGGTCATGAGAACCATGACTGGACCCCTCGTTGTATTCCAAAGAAGTGACTGATACAGGGGAACGGTCTGTGCCTGCCATTCCAGGCTGCCTTCTCCTGTTGGATGCTACCCAACACCCCTCACATGACCTTTCATATATGCCAGCTCATTCTGGCTGCGGTTTTAAGTGATTATTTTATCAATGAAGAAACTGAAAGATGGCCTTGCGCTCTCGGGATTTCTGATAGCTATGGTGTTCCTCCACTGCAGGGGAACAGCGAGGCCATGAACCCTCCTGTCCTTTAGCCTGACTAAAATAACACGACAAGCCCAGGCCCATCTGTTACCTCTCTGAGTAGTTCTGGCAACTTCTCATGAACCTGATCTCATCAAGGACCCAGTACTAGGTCCACATCTCTTTGAGTGCACATCCTTAGGGGAAGGCAAAGTGACAGCCACCTTAATAAGACAGAGAAGCTCCCCAAACTCAGAACACCAGTGCTATCCTCCAAGAAAGCCTCAGCTTGGGCTGAGGTCCTCCTGTGACCAGACCCTATGTATACAATGTTCAGACCATAAGTGCGCCACAGTTCATTTCCTTTCGCTCAGGTGACCTGCTACAGTAGAACGCTGAAGGCCCTCACCTAGCAGCCTAATTGGGCTTGTCTTAAGCAAAGGCAGGAAACACAAAGTTCCATGATCTCCCTACAGGGCCCAGAGAGACTCAAATAATGACTTCCAGAATGAACTCATAAGGATGCCCAGCATGCCCTATGGGCTTGGATCTCTGAGACGGGCTTCAGAAAAACTGGTCTTTGGTGTCTGCTGTGCCTTAGATGTGGTTTGCTTCTCTAGAGTTTCTTGTGTTGGAACCCGGTCTCCAGTGTGGTGCTGCTGCTTACTGGGGGCTTTAGGAAGTAGGAACTACCACTGCAGGCAACCACATTACAATGGACAGCCTCACACCCAGGAATATATAGGCAACACAAACTGGACTCAGTGGATTGTTTTTAAAAAGATACCATGAAGTTGGAAGCAGGCAGGGAGGTAGCTTTAGATTAGGGAGGAGTAGAGAGGTGAATACGATAAAAATATATTGTATGAAATTCTCAAAGAACTAATAAAATGTTATATATTTTAAAAAGGAAGTGGGGCGCATTTGAGGTAGAAAGGTCATTGCAGGCGTTGCCCTCTGGAGGGACTAATTCTGGTCTTACGGAATGGTTTATTTACTACTTGAAGGAGTCATCGGAAAAAGAATAGGATTGGCTCCTTCTCTTAAGAGTTCCTATTCCTTTGATAAAAAACCATGACAGAAAGCGACTTGGAGAGAAAGGGGTTCAGCTCATCTAACAACTCTCAGGTGACACCCCATCCCTGAGGGAAGTCAGGGCAGGATCCTGGAGGCAGGAACTGAAGCAGAGGCCACGGATGAGTGCTGCTTAATGGCTTCCTCCAGGCTTGTTCATTCTGCTTTTTAATACCACCCAGGACCACCTGCACACGGGTGGCATTACCCACGGGTGGCACTGCCCACAGTGGGCTGGGTCCTGACACATCAATCGTCAACCAAGAAAATGTCCCACAGGCATTTTCTTCAGTTGAGGTTTCTCTTCCCAGGTGACTCTAACTCTGTCAAGTTGACAAAAGAAATAGCCAGGATCCTATCCCCTTGCTTTCTGGGTCACGGTCTTGCCATGTGATTTCTACTTCTGGTGCACCCTCTCCCCATGTTGGCATGACCATGTCCTGATACACCCAAGAGAGCTAACTCTCCCCGCAGGGGAACAGATGGGGCTGCCTGACTTCAGATTTTCTCCTCCAAAACTGTGAGCTGAATAATGCTTTTTACTTTCAATAGTACCCAGCCTCAGGTGTTTTGTCTTAGCAATTACAAGTGAGCATAAGACAGTCCTCAAAGGTTTTAGATATACCAAGACCCACAAGATGTGGCCTACAGGACTTCTCAAAAGGTTTATTACACAGCCACACACGGGATGTCTCCAGCAATAGGGTGCAATGGAATCCCCCAATTCTTTTGTCATGACATTAGATCTCTAAGATACGTATGTCTCCACAAGTTGGAGTCTTGTAAACTAAATTTTGGAAAACACTGTCTTAGAGTCACTTCTAGGTCATATTGGGAGCCGTCTCACACAAGATCTATCACAGGGACAGAGCCTGTGAGGACACAATTTGGGAGTATCCAGAAACCTGGGATTTTCCCATGCTTGTTTTCTGTTTGTTTGTTTTTGTTTGTTTAACTCATTTTCTAGATGCTGTGCAGTAAGGCTTTCGGAGAAGACTCACACACAGATAGACTCTGGAGAATCTCTGAGCCAGAACCTGAGAACAGGAGAGAGGCATCCACATGAAAGGGAGCTTGGGCAGGAGTTGCCAGGGAAGGAGCCAGATGAGAGCAGTAGGTGGCAATTCTGGGGCCTGCTGAGAGAGATTTGGGGCCTGGCAACGGGCCACCCACACGACATCACTTGAAGAGCAGCCATCTTCAAACTTCCTGAGCATATCCAGGAAAGTTACACTACCCATCCACCAGAGTCACTGCTGAGTTCAAAATCTCTATTTCATAGGGTTTTAAAAGCCCCTTTGAATGTCAAGCACCCTGTGAATATTACAGAGGGATGAGGCATTAACTTTAAATAGGCCAAGATGACAGAGAATCATGAAGCTGTCAGCTTCAAGCCACACTCATCTGGTTGGCTCATAGGACGATTTCTGCAAAGAAGGATTCTCCTCAGAGAGTGGGGCCTGAGGTGGAGGGGGGGGGGACATGAACTTGGTGTGCTGACAGAACCCACTGCAGGCTCAGTCTTAAAACAGGGCTTTCAAGAGATTGAGTTTATAACTGTTAATGCAAGACCTCTGTTTCCTTGCAGAAGAGGTGTCTGGATGGAGAGTCCCCCACCTGGCTGGAGAGTCAGTTTTGATGTTAATTGCCAGGGTGACCATCACTAAATTCTTGAGGCCGCTGTTTACTGAGCTGTCATCAGTGACAGAACTGGATTAAATAGGTGGCTGTGCGCAGAGATCTCTGAGAAAGCATCTCCAGGACCAAAGGGTGAGAGGGCTCACCCGACCCTGCTTCATGTGATTGCTTTGGGTCATTGAAGAGAACCTTGAAATAAGAGATCAAACACAAAGCTGAGACTCACTGGACAGAGTCAGTGTGCCAGGACTCACCCTGTAGGGTACAGTGAGAGTGAATATTCTTGGACAGATAAGGGTGCAGTTTAGGGATGGGGCACAGCCCACCCAGGCTCACAGTGCCAGGTGTTATAATGTAACAGATGCTGCTGCTGGAATCTCATCTCTACTTTCCCCTCACACTATCATCAGACCATAAAGTCTCTCCCAGGAGGCCTGTGTTTAGTAGTCTCCGTGTCCTCACAGCTAAGCCCTGTGATCAAGGTAAAGAGACAGCACACCTGGACTCTGATCTAGCATCCTTAGGAACTCAGGCAAATGGCCTGTCTTCTTAGAGCCTCTGCCTATCCATCTTTACATGGAAAGCCTGGCCCGGGGTTAGATGAGTGTGGAATCCTGGAGGGGAGGGCTGGCAGGCTGTGATTCAGCTCCAGCCTAGCTCCCAACATGGCTCTCCTGAAGCAGAACAGCTCTGCAGTTTTACCTGCCTGATAACCTGGGTCCCGACTGAAGAGGAGCTGCAGAAACTTGAAAATACCCTGGCATGCTCCAGCCCTTACCATCTGGTATGTAGGTTAGGCTCGGGACAGATCTAGCTAGCCACGCTGGTTCTCAATAGCACAAACCTCAAGCAGCCACCAAACTTAAATCAATAGGATCTACAAGCCATGGCAGGAGACAAAGCTCTACAGGTTCAGAGTGGAAATGAGTGGGTTAAAGCTAAGGCTGTCCATCAGGAAAGCTGCCGACAGCGAGAGCTCCCTGCAGGGCGGCTCCCAGGACAGCACAGCTCCTCCTTCACCCCTATCACTGTGGAGGGGCTGGCCATTCTGGTGATGGCTCTTCCAGTATCTGCTCTGTGGGGACACTTGGGGAGGAGGCACTAGGTGGTCCCACCTTGATTTATGACAGCATCTCCCCAAGGCTGCACCAGGGAATATCGAAGATAAATGGACATGACATCCTCTCTTGCTCTTTGACATGCAGGCCTTTCTTTTGGGAGACCCATCAGCTGAAGGAGTCTATGCTGTGGTCCTTCATGATGAAATCCTGCAAACCCAGACACAAGAACGTCTGAAGTGTGTCTCTTGTACTTCCTGAGAGAGCTGTCTCCCCAGTGCCCCTCTTCAGGGAGAACTTGGGGCAGCAGCCATGCTATCTGATGCGTGTCCACTCCCGACTGAATGCCTTGAGCGGGGGACTGGGTAGTCAATGGCCCGTGACATGGAATAGGATGAAGGAGGAGAAGGGGAGAGGGTGGGGGGTGGGAGCTGCTGGTGGTTAGTCGGCCTCCAGGGGCTGGGTACCCAGGGCTTAGCCCACCCAACCTGCCTCTTTCTGGCTCCTCCAGCTCTGTCAACCCCCATGCCTGACACTTATCTCTTTACAATGTGGTATAAAAAGAAATACACTTGACATGAAATCTTCACTGTTTTGGACAATGGCATCTAGGATGCTCTCCCTGCAGTGAGCCACACCCCAGCCCTTCTCCATTTTGAAGTGTCCAGTTCTAAGGCACTCAGGACAGTCCGGTGCTTTCTCATGCAGCCGTCACCTCCATCTACCTCTGGGATGCTTTCATCCACCACAGACAAAACTTGGCAGCATAACAATGGCCTTCCCTCTCTTCCCTCTGCCCTGATCCTGCCAGCTCCGTGACTGTTCTCAGGGGCCCTGCGTGGCCTGAGATTTTGGCTACCCTTTGTAGCTCCCAAAGGTGGAACCAGACACCATTGTCTTAGTGTGACTAGAATCCTGTGTCTCCAACCATTCACGTACTGTCCTTCTTTCTCTTCTCAGGGCCTGTGCCCTTTAATATTTGTGTCATCCCAAGAGCTCGAGCCATCCCTCTGCCTCAGCTCTCTCTCCTCAGGCTACATCCAGACACCTATAAAAAAACATTCTCCTGTAGCCAGTAAGCCTCTAATTATCCCTAATAGCTCCCTCCTGAGGCAGAACAAAATCCCCATCTAGGGTTTGATGTCATCATGACATAGTGTCCCTGACACCTTCCAAGCGCCCAACTTGGGGAGGGAGGTTATGTAATAAGCTCCACCCCCACCCTCCACCCCCGTGACTAACAGAAGACATCGCATCCCAGGCAGGTCCAGAGAGGAGCATGGACTCATTTGACATTTCTTCTCAGTGCTCAGCCCCAGCCTGGCTCAGAGGAAGAACATAGCAGGTGGGTCATCATCAAGGGGCACAAACCCCATGAAACAGTCCACAGCTGAGTCCCCTCAGGCCAGCAGCCAGCTAGGGAAGAAAGTCAACCAGCACTCAGCTGAGTGTGGAAAGGGGAAGCAGGAAATAGGAGAAGTTCTCAGAGTGATCAAGGTGCAAATCCCTGGCCTTCTCACATTCGAAGAAGGAAGGAGCTTCCCCTCCCCCTATGAGTACACACACACACACACACACACACACACACACACACATACACACACAGCAGCCCAGTTCCACCCACCATTGATGTTGCAAGAGTCTCCTGAGGCAGGATGGCTAATCCTGACAGTTACCTTGACAGGATCTAGGACCACCAAGAGGAAGCTCTGGGTGTGTCAGGGAGGGACCTTCTAGACTGGGTGGATTGAGGTTGGAGGAGCCACCCTGAATGTAGATCCTGAAGGAGAAGGTGAGGTGAGCACCAGCAGTCATCTCCCGGCTTCCTGACTGCAAACACAATGTGACATCTGCCTCAGGCTCCTGGGGCTGTGGCTTCTCTACCAGGATGAACGATGGACAGACCTTACATTCAAACCTTAAGCCTGGAGAACCCCTTCTTTCCTAAGCTGCTTTTGTCTTGTAATTTGTTATGACAGCGAGACAAGGAACTCATACAACTGCTCTGATGGTTTGAATAAAAATGGCCCCATGGGCTCATATACTTAGTCGGCCGGGAGTGGAACTGTTGGAAAGGATTACCAGGGTTAGGAAGTGTGGCTTGGTTGGAGGAAGTGTGTCAGTCACTGGGGGTGGGCCTTGAGGTTTTATGGATCCAGATGTAGCTCTCAGCTACTGCTCCAGTGCCGCTCCTGCCACCATGCTCCCTGCCACGATGACAATGGACTGACCCTCTGAAAACGAGGCAATTCCCCAACTAAGTGCTTTCTTTTATAAAAGTTACCACGGTTGTGTCTCTTCAGAGCAATAGGACGGTGTTAAAGATAACCACCTGCAGAATTCAGTGAATTTATTTTGGGATAAAACCATAAGGATCTTTGAAAGGCAGGAAAGAGGGCTGGAGAGATGGCTCAGCAGTTAGGACATATCAATATGTGTCCCTTCCCATGCACTCCCATTGGGAGGCTCACAGACACCTGTAACTCCAGCTCCAGACAATCCAATATCCTCTTCTGGCCTTTGTGGGCACCTGCACATATGTGCGCATACCCACCACGCACACACACACACACACACACACACACACAGAGAGAGAGAGAGAGAGAGAGACAGACAGACAGACAGACAGACAGACAGACAGAGACAGAGAGAGGGGGAAGAATTAAAAGTAAAATAAATCCTTTTTTAAGGGTAGGAAAAAAAAGTCTCAAGTCTCAATAAAGGTACTGATCTCTTTCATTTCCTCTCTTGAGCTGTCCTGTTTCTCTGTGTTAGAACATAACAAACACCAGTACTTTTGTTCAACTCAGAACATGCATGAAAAGGCTGCTGGCCTCTGAGTCCCCTCTCCTGTCACACATAGGATTGCTACAGTGGAGCAGAGTGGGAAGTCAATCCCCCTGACCACTGTAATAAAATAATTCTCTCCCCTATACCCTCATTTAGGTCCTACTGTCTTGATCCACAGGTTTCCATGCAATATCCTGTGGGCTGACGGTGGTGAAGTAGATTTTTTCCTTCAGCATTCCCAGGTGAATGCACTGGGGTGGGTAGAGGGTCCCGGGGGGTGTCTGGTCAGAATGACAGAGGCTGAGGATGTGTTGCAAAGTCAGGGCAGTTAGACTCCAAGAATCTACCCAGGAGGCAGAGAGGAAGGAGGCAGATCCACTGTTCCAGCTGAATGTCAAAATAGGAGTTCAGTGGGCAGACGGACGCCCTAGCCAATGGTGTCTACCGTGCAAGCATGAGGACCTGAGTCTGATGTTCAACATTTATATAACAAGCCAGGTAAGGTAGAGTCACTGGCAATCCTGGGTTCGGGATCTGAAGACAAATGACTCCCTGTGGCTGTTGGCCAGCCAGCAAGCCCAATCTAACGGGCAAATGGGATGCTTCTCAGAAAGACCCTGCCTCAAAATCAAGGTGTGGGGCTCCTGAGGAACAAACAGCTGAAGGTGACCTTAGGCTTCTAATGTGCTCATGCACACAAGTGCATGGACACACACACACACACACACACACACACACAAGCTCATTGACAAAAGGATTAAAAATCTCTGGATGGTGACCGTACAGCATTTGACCAAACGCAAGGTCTCTGCAGAGCAAGGTTCTGTGCACCAGCAAGTGTATAGCACCTACTTCCCTCTCCTTTCCCAGGTCACACGCTGAAGGTCCTAGGACAAACATGGCTTTTCCCTACTTGTGATGATGGCCCATTGCAACCTGCTTCGTCTATAGGAGCCATTGTGCTGTGGCAGAAAGGTGCACTGTGCCAGGAGTCAAGGGCCTAGTTACAGGTCCCGGCTTGAGTTGCAGGTGTACAGTGTGCCCCTGAGGCAGCTGCTGCACTCCTCTGGTTCATAGCCCAACTCCCAGGGCGAGCAGTAACAGATGACATACAGGACATTCTGGGCTTTGCGGGACAGATAACTAAAAGCAGGGCTGAGACTCACATATTCTCAAAGTCCTTGAGTTAAGGACACGTGTGGCAGTTCTTTATCCACTGCCCTTGTGTGTGTGGGGGGGGGCAGGGGGAGGGATGGATGGATGAAGCCATCAGACCTCAGACCTTAACAGATGAAGCCTGATCTCAGGCCGTCCCTTAGAGAAGGGAACATGGGCTGGCCCTGCTCTGGCCCTGCTCTGGCCCTGGCTAACTGCCAGCCTCAGGGATGCAGCATCGTCGAGCACCTGAGACCAGCAGGTCCTGTGCAGAGCGAGAACATGACGCGTATTGTTCCTTGATGGGGACATCAGATCGCGGTGATACAGCTCAGATGATGGCTCCTTTACCTCTCCTCCCTCCGCCTCCTGAGAGGCTCCACAGCCAACTCTGCCAGCCCTGGGGAAGGACGGCTGAGCAACCAGGGGGAGCATGGCATGAGGGGCTCTCCAGTCAGCAGTGTGGGGAGCTAAACCCAAACCAGGATAAAGGCTCAGCCACATTAGTAAAAGTAGAGCGATCCCAACAAGGGTGGTGACATCTCAGTTCTGTGACGGAGAAGTCCGAGCCACCATTATTTTAGCAGGAAAATGTTTTTTTTCTCCCCGATTTCATCAAGGCACGGGTTACATGCAGTACAAATCTTAAATGCAGAACTTGCTGAATCTCCCCCAAACATATACAAGTATGTAAACACCCAGCTCCCCTCACCCTGAAGGTTTATTCCTCACTCCTCAGTCTCCCTAAAACATGACAGTAATCTTCTGACCTTCAAAACTACCAACTACCCATGGCTGTATTTTGAATGTCACATACACCGAAATATGCAGTGGGAAGGTTCTTGGGTTTGGTTTGTGTGTGTGCACCTGGTGTCTACCTGGTGTGCAGGTATGCCTGGTGTGAATGTGTGGGGCTCAGAGTACAGCCTCAGGGGGCATTCCACAGGCACTGTGCACTGGTTTTCTGAGACAGGGTCTCCACTGGCCTGGGACTTGCCAAGTGATCTAGGCTGGCGGGCCAGTGAGCCCCAGGCATTTGACTGCCAGCACCTCCCCCCTCTGAGAGCACAAGAACGCACCACCACACTTGGCCTCTGGCCATCAAAGTCAGTCCTCCTGTTTGCAATGCATGCACGCACGCACTTTATCAACTGAGTCATCTCCTCAGTCCCAGAACTGGTTTCTTTCAAACAAAGCGTCCTATCTGTGAGCTCATCAGTGTTGTTGCCTGTAATAACAGTTTGTTCTTTTCAGTGTTGTGTGGTATTCCGCTACACAAAGCACACCGCGATAGAATGATTTATTCTTAAAGACTGCCTCAATTGTTTTCGTTACTTGGGAATTACCACTGGTGCCGTGAATATGTCTTCGGGGAGAAAGAACCACTTACTTTTTGGCCAGCTGGGTATGGAGCTGAGTTTCAAGATGCCGCTAAACTGCAATGGATGCAGTTTTCTGAAGTGATTATAAGTTCTCCACCCCCACCAGCAGTGCTTGAGTCTTCACTCTGCTCCAGATCCTTGCTAATGTCATTGTTGGCACTTATCTGTTTAGCCATTGGGGAGGGTGGCAGTAGCAACTCACTGTGCACTTCCCTGGTGGCCAGCACTACTGAGAACACTCCAAAAGGCCACTGTGGGGCTGTGGAGGTGGTACAGCTGTTAAGGGAGCTCACTGTGACTCCAAGAAACCTGAGTTTGGATCCCAGCATCCATGTTAGATGGATCATGACCTGTAACTCCAGTTCTAGGGGATCCATCCACCTTTCTGGACTCCTTGGATGTGTGAGCTAGACTACACATGTACACACATACACACATAAACACACATACACACACAACACACAAAAATATCTATTTATTTAAAAGCCCATTGGCCATGCAGGTAACCTCTACACTAAGTCTTGTCTCATGTGCCACCGAGTCCAGAAAAGATGGGCTGGTGTCACGTGTAGAACAGCCAATGGACTGGGAGGAGCAAGGTCATGGGACAGCCTCAGATGTCATTCCTTAGGCACATTCCTTTTCCAACTGGCAAAGAGAAAACAGCATGGCCTGGTCGCTTCCCAGAGTGAAGAGGCCGAGGTTTTACTGAGGTCACCAAGGCATGGATCTCTGATAAACACATGGAATACTTCAAGACTATATGATGCCCAAGAAGTCACTGGGCTAACCCGTGAAGTTAGGAGCACCTGTCACTGCAGGCCTATGAGCAGAGGTGACAGCCCTAGAAGAGGCGTTCCAGAGGGGGCTGACATCACAGTTTCTGGGGCTGCTGTGGAGTTGATACCGTCAGTCCTTTACAGTCAGGTTCTGTTGTGAAGGCTGTGCTTGCAGCAATGACTGAAGGAAACTCAGCCAGCCATCGTTAGAGTCTTGTCTTCTGTCTCATGTGCTTTTCTCTTCTTGGGCTGAGCTCCTTCTGTTAGTCATGTGGGAAAGCACCTTCTAAACCAGCAGGGACACTAAACACAGGAGTTGCCCATCACTCTCTGCAGTTGCTGTGAATCTCAGCCCAGAGTACACTAAGCCTCAAGGGTCCACGCAGCCAAAGCTGCTGGGGGGCTTAAATAAAAAAGGCAAACACACACACACACACACACACACACACAGAGAGAGAGAGAGAGGGGGGGGGGAGACAGACAGACAGACAGACAGACAGATAGACAGACACAGAGATACAGATACAAAGTCAAAGACAGAAAAGTACATACACATGCACACAGAGAAAGGAACAGATGCAGACACATACACAGCAACAGAGAGACAGAGAAAGGTACACACACACAAAGAGGTACACACACATATCACACACAGAAAGAAAAGTATACACAGAGAGAGGTACACACATGTGTGCACACAGAGAGAAAGAAACACACACACACACACACACTCTCACACACACAATCTCACTTTATATCTCTCGGGATCATTGCAATGTTGGCAGGGCTCCAGGGCAGGGTTCTGAAGCCCCACCCACCCACCCATCCCCACACCGCCCTCGGAGTGCCTCCTTCCTTGGCATTGCACAGCTTCCCTGGTTCTGGCTGCCTTGGCTCTGACCAGGCTCTGAATGCCTGTTCAGGAGGGTTCCAGAAGTCAAACCTTATAACACAAACAGGAGAGGCTGTCAGAGCTTGTGGGAGTAACTGCACAGGTTTATGGCCCTGTTCACACAACAGCAGCTCTCCCGGGGGCCTAGACTAAGGCTTGTAGTTTTAGTGTTGGAGTTGGGGAAAGAGGAGAGAGACAGACAGACAGACAGACAGAGAGAGGATGTTGTAGGAAGAAAGGCAACAGGCTGGGATGCGGCTCAGCTGGTCGTTTGCCGAGCATGCCCAAAGCCTTAGCTTTATCCCCAGCACGTCATAAGCACAGAGTGCGCTCATACTCACGTCTGTAACCCCAGCACTGAGGAGGAGGGTCAGAAGTTCCAAGTTTCCTCTAACACATAGCAAGTTCAAGGCCAGCCTGGGCTACATGAGAACCAGCGTGGGGTGTGCCTGTTGAATTTGATGGCTACCAGTCTCTGAGAAATGCATGTGAACTTGAGGAAAAGCTCTGGGCTCCTCTTGTCGCCACCTGGCCTCACGGCGGGCAATCACAGGAATAGAACCATATAAAATATGGAGCACATTTTATATTTTTTGAAGGGTCAAATCGGGGGGGGGCAGCACAGAATAGATCACCATGCCTTCAACACAAGGCTAATTTGCTTAACAAAGAGTTCTTACAGCGATGGACAATGAGGTTACATAGTCTGTGATTTTTTAGGCTTGAGATAGGAAGCCAAGAAGTTGCTCTCCAGAGTCCAAGTTCTTAGCCATTGGGGTAAGCTTCTTAAACTGCTGGTAATGTGTGGCTTTTACAAGAAGCTTGGTGGTGTGTTGTCATGACAACATGCTGAGAACCAGGGCTTATGAAACTTTTTTGTCTCTAGAAAGGCCCGAGCCCTTCCTTGGGTCAGATGTGAAGAGGCCGCTCTCCCCTCCTCTGCTGCGGCGCTAACTAACCTGGATGGAGCTCAGCTCAGCATCCAGACACAGCTGCCACCTCCAGCTCGCTCCTCGCGTGGTACTCTTTCCCGTGTTAGGCATCCATGCTTCTGAACTGGCTTCAGGGGGTCTCCGCACTGTCCTAAATGCTATGTGAATCACCATACGGGCAAATATATTCATTTTTCTATAACAAGGGTCCACAGCATTAGTCAGACTCCCAGAGTCTTATAATTGTAATTTCCCAGGTTTCTTCCGTTTTTAAGCATGTCTGTCTTTATTAGTTTCCTTGCCCCTCTGGGCTTATTTTGAGCCATCTCAGACACTTAAGTAAGCAAACAGAACTTGATTCACAGAGCTCACACGCGAGTGCACACCACACTGCCATCCAGGGTTCTGGAATCTTCCCGAGTTTGCCCAGGGGAAGTCTCTCTTCGTGTCTTCCTCTCTATTACTGTCCAGTCTGCACACCCCTGTCTGATGTCTCAGCATCTCAGCCATCTCAGGTTCCCACCCCAACACTGACTGGAAGCTCACGGAAACCAAACTTGTAAGCAGTGTGCAGACTAGAGAGAGCCCTGGGTGCAGAGGCATTCCTCTGTCCATTTTAGAAAGCACTGTCTTAGCAGTGGGAGAAAGAGCATGTGGGTATGGGCAGGACAAAGGCCATCACCGCTTTATTGAGGCTGTAAGAGACGTTAGCAGCAATAAGGCTTATTACTGATGGCATAGTCCAGCTTATTAGAAGTAAAGGAAAGTCACACTATTGAGCACTATCTTGTACCTATTGGGCTAGAATCTGCAAATTTACAGAAAGAGTCCACATGGTTGAGCGAACCACTGACATAGAATATGAAGACCCTTGTTCCTCAAGTTTTTAACCCTGGTCAGCACTTCGGGATTCTGGAATATGCACCCTGATTCCTGCTAGGGTCCACTATCTAATTATAAAACACAGGTATGGCACCTGCTGTCTCTCCTTCTCAGGATCGTTGTGAGTTTCAAATGACATGATTGATGTCATCAGCTGTTCAGCGTGTCGGGGCTGATGGGGGCTGGGGGCTTGTCTGCTTTCTGAACCGTGAGACGGACTGCCTGGTGGATGGGAAAACATGTAGACGCCGGGTGCCGTGTATTGCATGCTTGTTACGATACAGTTCACCCATCCATTCCTCTGATAACCATTTATTAGAACCTGCGCCGCAGCATGCATCAAGTGGTGATCTAGAAACCATTACATACATACAGGAGCTACCAACCCTGCCCTCCAACAGCTTCCTGTCCGCCCAGACAGAGAGGCAGCAGAGGAGCCCAGTTTGAGCATGCGGGTGCTCTGGGAGTTTGAGGGGAGCACAGGTAAGATACCAAGGAGCTGGGAGAGTATCATCCCAGGCAGTGGGCATATCCAGGCAAAGGCAGGGAAACATGTCTGACCATTGAGAAAGGTTCAAAGAATCTGGGGCAGGCCTAGCAGGGATTTCAAAGTACCGTGGGACCAGATCCTATGAGATGCTAAGAAATCTCAGGTCTTTACTAGGAAATTTTCTACAGGGGATTCCTAAAAGGAACATTGAAAAGGCCATAGCTCTGCTTTGGGAAGCTCTTTGAACAGAAGCATAATCCCCTTTTTAAAGAAACTCGACAATAGCCTGGGGTAGAGATGCCGAAGAAGTCCTTGACTGCAGTGATGGATGTCTACCTTCAAATGGGTAGGAGCTCTAAAGGAAGGTAGGGTTGGCTGAATGGCTGGGTGGAAGGGACAGTGAAGGGAAGGAAGGCTACGCCTTAGTGCCTGGGTAGACTGTGTCTTTGGTGACCAAGATGAGAACACAAGAGATTGATAGGAGAGACCAAGGCTCTGTCTGTTGAGGTTGAAATATCTGTGGAAGCCATTACTGGCTTTGTCCAGAACGCAGGAGTCTGGGGCTAACAGAAATGGAAGAGGGGGTGGCACGAGAGGCCAGGAGAATTAAAAACAGCTGCATTGAAAGGCCAGGCAGAAGACGAGGCCGTGAGGCGCTCTGCTTTCCTCAGCCTGTCTGGGCACTGGAGGAAATGTCTGATGGTTACTGACACGGTCCGCTGTAGACATCTTTAGCAACAGCCCTGTGGCACTACTCTAATAACTCAGAGAAAAAGACAGCCTGGGAAAGGGAGCCTGGGAGTATAAAAGGGACAGGGGCATGGGGTGGGACCTGTCTTCTTCCCCGCTTCCTGCCTTCTCAGGCCCTGTGATATTGAGCTTGTCCCCAAAGCTCGCCTCCATGAAACGATATGAGAGAAGGCACAAGCGAAATGCTTGAGTTCATTTAGCATTTCTAGCAGACAAGGACCCAGTGCCTCAGCCCAGCAGACTCCAGACCATGTCCTAGGCTGATCCCAGGGAGCAGCGGAGAGACTGCTGCCATCATAATAAACCGGAAGATTTTACAAAACAGAGAGAGAGAGAGAGAGAGAGAGAGAGAGAGAGAGAGAGAGAGAGAGAGAGAGAGAGAGAGAGAGAGATAGCCCCCAGTGCTGTGGGATTGGACTCCTGTTAATCCTAGGAAGCAGCCCCCCCCCCCCCCCCGGCTTTAAACTGATAATGACTCTTAGCAGCCAAATAACTGATCTCTCTGGTGTTCTGGCTCTAAGGGAAAGTGAACTGGCCTCTTTAGAAATGTTGGCAGCCTGGGCTGGTCCATTAGTAAGACTGAAAAATCAAAACACTGTCCGGAAGAAGCCATATGACTGGGCTCAGCAGAAGTCATCAATAGATGACATCACCTCAGAAGTTAGCAAGCCAAGGTCATGAGGCCCCCAGAGCAGGGTCAGCTCACCCTTCACGGCTCACAGCTACTGAGCCAGTCACAGGACACAGGGGCCCAGACCAGGGCCTGCTACATTTTACCCCCCAACCCCAACCCCCTTTATTTTTTTCTCTGCAAAGTCTAGAGGGTTGAAAACCACTTGCAAAGCTGGTGACATGTGGCATGTCGTTAAGGAAGGACTTCAATACTGCTGTGGGCACACCCCTCAGATTCTCTTACACTCTGTGGTCACCCCTCGAATTGACTCAACTGCTTGTGCTGACCATCTCATAAACACAGAGGGCTGCCCTCTGCCCGGCTTCTCCTGCCTTTCTCATCTAAGCTTTGAGAGAGAGGGGGAGTTGAGAGCTGTCTCTACTTAAGCTCCAGCCTCTGCCTCCCTAACCACATCCTTGTAAGGTACCAGGCAGGGCTTGTCCATCATCACTTCCTATCACAGCCATAATGAAATGCCCACTATTGTCAGCCCGGTTGTACACAGGGGGAAACTGAGGGGACACGCTTGGTCTCCAGCTGATCCTAGTTTTTAATGCTCTGTCACGCTGCAACCAAGTCCCCAATGCCCACCCCTGATTCTGATGGCGTCTCCCCACTTCTCAGCATTCTATCCCTGTGTAGTAACTGTGTGCCCACCTCTCCACTAGGCTCATGGAAAGCCCCCTCCCCCACCCTCCCCACAGTCCTCCCGGGTCCTCATCCCAGATCTGGTGCCCCCGATCACCCCTGCACTTCCTTTTTCTCCAGCTAGAGGGCTTCCCGGAAGACTTCCAGCCCTCCCTCTGCACTCCAGCGCCACTACAGACCATCCTGTCTACTAAGGTCATTTCTCAAGGTCGCACTGAGTGGGTAACAGAGCTGGGGCTGGAGCTAGGGGCCTGAACTCCAGGCCATCCCCATTTACTGCTTAGCGCTGACACCACCTAGTCCCTGTGTTCTGTAGTTAAGCTGCAGCGAAGAGCCCTGCCCGAGAAGGGGGAGAAGGTGTGAGACTCCGATAAGGTGGGCTGGGCTATTTTTAGAGGGCTCTAACTTCCCACTTAGGATGCGAGGCACCCAAGGGCCAATGGCTGTCTAAACCATGGACTGTCTCAGACTAGCTCATTAGAGATAAGATGCCAGAGTGGCGGCGTCCTGTCTTCACTCTGCCTGTTTATTGTGAGGTTTGAAGTCGGTGGGAAGCTTTCTATTGCCTCTTTCACTCATTTATCTGCAAAGCCCTGAGATAGCTTTAGAGAAAACTGAGCAATCTTCAGAATCTATTACTAGACTCTTCACACTATTACTCCAGTCTGGGAAAGTCCCAGACATTGGCGGTTCACAAAAGAGGGGCTCAGAGAGTCCCCAGACCTGCCAGGGAGGGTCAGGCAGACAGACTGCGGTGGGGGTTGCATGACCTTGAGCAAAAGGCTCTGAAGCCCTTAGGCAACAATGGGACCTAGAGAGAAAGATCAACCCTATGGGAGGGCGTCCCGCTAAGAACCCAGAATCTGGGTTTAGGGTCTGGCTCTGCCAGGTCTTCAGGGAAGGTGAGCACCAGCCTGAGAGAGGCAACTAAGCAGAGAGCTGGGGAACTTCGTGGCTTAGGGGGTATCACAGGCGCCGCAGAGGGAACCGAACTGCCCAGTTCATTTGGTCACTTGATTTGCGGAGGTGCTGCTAGTGACTCAGCCTAGAGATGCCCCAAAGCACCCCAGACACACTTCCTAGGCTATTCCGAGGGTCCCAGTGGGTCCTAGGCCAGGACCCTGAGTTCCAAGAACCACCAAAGTCTCTGACTTTTGCAGCTGTGTCCCCAGCATCCCTACCCTGAAACTGGAGAACAGGTGCGGGGGTGAGGGGGTGGGGGGAGAGTGTGGGCAGTTCAGAGCATGCCTGGCTGCTCTGGGTACCATAACACCCTTGAAGGACCCTAACTTCCCCCTTACAAATGGGATCCAGAGAAGAAAGGAGGATTGCCCGGCCATTCCTGAGTTCTAGACAGCCGGTGGCCTCCTGCCTCCACGCTCTTTCCCGTCCTACCTGGCTGCGCGCAACGCTAGTGCAGCTGGTGCTTTAAACCTCTTTAGTTCCAGCAGTTTGGGAAACTTTTCGGCGCGGGCCAGATCGGAGCTCTGCGGACTCAGCGTCCCCCGGAGCGTGGACCCCCTTCCTTCCCAGATTCTCAGGAGGACTCATGCCCAGCTCGCAATGTGCAGATGCGCATGGGGGCACCCCAAGCGATTCCCAAGGTTCCTGGGCGACCAGGTCTAGAGCCCCGGGCGCCCTAACCAGGGTCGCGCGCGTCAGGCTGCGGGGACACTTAGCGCCAGCGGCCGGATCATCAGGCTGGGGAACCGGACCCCGAGCCCCGAATGCCACCCGAGGCGGCGGCTATTTATAGAGGAAACCGTGCTCAGTCCCTTCTCGGCGGCGGCGACAGCTGAATATTTTGCCCAGATATGGCTGCGCCCCGGCGTGGCGGCAGGGAGCCCCGCGAGACCGAGGGGCACCTAGGGCTAGCAGGCGGGGGGTCTTACCGGGATGCGGGGAGGCGCGAGCGCAGGCGGCGGCAACGAGCGGAACGCGGGGCTGGGCGAGTTCCCTGGCGGCCGCGGGTGGGAAGCCGGGGGCGGGCCCAGCTCGGCTGTCACCGCGCCCCGCCCCACCCCGCCGCCCTCCCCGCCCTCCCGCTCCACCAGGGGCGCCGGTCCCCGGCCGGGAGCAACACTTGTTAGAAGGATCTAGGGCCACCCTGAGCCCGGAGTCAAGTGAATGGGTGGTTTTCTGCCTTATTCTCGATTTCTCCAACTTGTCTCAGGAAGACGGGCACATCTTTATTCTCGTCTAGAATGTTCAGTAGAGTCAGCCCAGCTACACCTTGTTTCCTTTGAAGAGGCAACCTGTCCTCTCTTCCCAGCAGACCTGGCACCGGCCCAGGGCTTAATAACCCCGTGGACACAGCACTGAGAAAATGGAGCATCCGAAACCACCACTTAAAATAATCAGAACAAAAGTTCCTCCTTCTTAAAAGCTTAACGTGTTCTCTCCAGAACAAACCACTTAAACCCAAACCGTAGCCCTAAGTGTTTCAATAAACAAATGGCTCCTACCAAAGAATCCAAACAGATGCAGGGGAGCATCTCAGCTGGATTATCCTAACAGTTTTGGTGAGGGAAGCCTTAATCCTGCTGTAGATGCCTAAGGAGAAATGCTGGAAAGCACTGAAAGTGTCCCTAAGGCCTGTATAATAGAACCCTCGCCTATAAGAACGCCCTTTTCATTGGAAAAGTGGAGTGTATTTTTAAACAAAGTAGGAACTTACCATTCCCAGCGACTTATTTTTAAGCGTTTTTGTTGTGGGTGTAAATACTTTCAGGGCACATTTTAGCTTCTTGAATTTTTACAGTAAGAACACCTGTGCCATCCAACCAGCAGCCTGCCCCCCTCCCTGCCCCCAGTCACCCACCTCTCGCTCTCCTAAGATGCTTGCTTGCTTTTTGGACCCTTCTAGAAGGTCCTCTCGCTCACCTGTGAGGTTAACTTATGATGCAACATTCTTTTCTGCTCTTCAATATATAGGTTTCATCTTGAGTGAATTTACCCTATGAACATAATATGGTATTTCCATATGAATGCATCCTATTTTAAAAGTCTACTTTGCCTTTAGTGGAAAGTTGGAATATTTACAGGGTGGCGCAGATCATTCTTTCTCATTGTCTGCAGGAGGTTGAGTGCACAGGCTCAGCTCTAGGAGAGATGAGCCCTGGATTAATGCTACTTGCAAGTAGTTCCCACTTGAGTTAAACCACTTCGGTTTAACAATTGCTACATTGTAGCTGCACTGGTAGAGCGTAATGACACCCATTGAGGTTCTGATCCACAATGCCAATGCCCCGTGTCCACATTTGCTGACACCTTTTGTTTATTGGTCAGCTGGATTTTCTTTTTTGTGCAGTGTTCGTTGAAACTTCTTGACCATTCTTGCCAAACATATCCAATATATCAACACGGTATGGACAGGTACCATATACCACATATGTAATATACAACAGTGTGTATTTTTCCACTTTGCCCTTCCTCCTCCTCCAGCCTTTTGAGGACAGCTGTCCCTGGCTCCCAGGTGTCTGGTACTTTGCTACCTTAGCCTCTCACACACAGGTCTCTTGTCCACCGGAAACAGACTCTGGACTTCAATACATGGTAATGGCCAAATTCATGTGTGTTTCAAGCAACCTCACATCACACTAATTTTATCCTTACATCAACAAACAATGGATGCTTTAAGAATGGAAATGGTTAAGTCAATGAAGTAGGAAAGCCTTCCTTTGATCGTGTACAATTCAAGGATCTATGTCTTTTCTGTTGTTGAAAGACATCACTACAAAAATCATGACACTGCCTTAACTCCAACATTTATGTTCTGGAAAAATTTTTATTTCATCATAAATAATTAACCACTGGCATAAGTATCCTTAAGTCTTGCTATGTTGGAAGAATTTTTATTTCATAATAAACAATTGTTTTAGTTAGTGGCATAAGTGTTCATAAGTATTTTAAAATATGTTTTTTAAACCCAGAATAATTTTTCTACATTTCAGATGAAAAGCTTTAAAAACCCGGTCTTTTCTTTCCTATTTTTGTTTTCCCTAGTTTTTCCCAAATAAAAAAATGACTTTAACAAAGTTTGTTTCCAGCCTGGTTTTCTCCCTGACATCTACTCACTCCAGATTTCCAATAGTCTTTGCACATCTTCCCAGCAGTCTACTAACTCAAACGCAGTGCGCTCAACCCACACTTTCATCTTCCACTCAGCCTGGGTAAGGGCACCATCCTCAGGCCTGATGCTCTGCTCCCGCGCCTCCTGTATCTAAGCTTTTAGTCTAATTAAGGATGTCTTCGATGTGTTTAGTCCAGTGCTCTGCCCTTAGACCGTGGCTCCTCCACCTCATCCTAACCACAGCAAAAGCTCAGTCCATCTACTTGTCCATTTGTCTGTCCACCAGTAAGCCAGCACATGTTGCACTGCCCACAATGTCATTCTGTCTATGTGGATGACACAGGAAGTGATCATGTAACAGTTACAGAAGCTAAAATGGTTGGTCCTCTTCCTGATTCCATGATGCAGTGACATCACATGGTCAGTCAGCACTCAGCAAGGGTGGGGGTGTGGACTGCATACACGCTGTCAGGCAGTACAATTCAAGGCTCATCTGTCCATACCTGCTCATGGACAGCTGCTGGCTGTCTACTCTTAAGGTAC